>NW_028261387.1:70330617-70657492 GCF_051295495.1 Thamnophis sirtalis
CTGCATTTAACCACTGCGCCACCTTGGAACAGCTTATATATATCCTCCGACATTACTTTAACAGTTCCTAGGTCCTTGGATAGGATTCGAGCTGTTGAGCTACCAACCAGCCCCAAAGGCAGTGAATCTCACCAAAGATTAACCACATAACAACAACAAACAACAACAACAACAACCTTTATTGTCATTGTACATCATGTATTAATGAAATTGGTTTAGCCTCTACTGGTGCAATCCATAACAAAAAAAGTACAGGACAACATGAATAGTATAGAAGATTAATTCCAAGGCCAACAATCAGACTAACAATCAAGTAAACAATACTGCAATCAAGGAACTGAAAAGGAAACATCAGTAAACAGTCCAACCAAAGAATCTCTAAGACCTCCCCCACCCACACAGACAAGCAAGACACCAGAATATAAACTGACAGCAAACAGCACTCCTTATTAGCACTGATAATGTTACCTACTGTGTTTAGGGTAATGAAATGACTGCAAGAAAACAAGGAAACTCAGAGAGAACCAAGGAGCCCTCATTGTAGAGTTCTATATCTTGGCTAGAAAAATCATGGGACTGTATTTACTGAGTGACTAGTTTTCTATCTGCTCAGATCAACTATGTCATGGAAAAGAGATACATATACTAATACCTAATTCCATGCAAATGTTAGCCAAGTGATGACTAATCACACATCATAATGTGATCATCATATTGTGATGTTTAAAGCTATGATTCAATTCTATACTGCCTTGCAACCAATACACAAGCCAAATATGTTACAGTGTAGATTATAAATAACATTGGAATGGATTTCCATGTGTATCCTTCATAATAATTTGATTAAATATTAATTAATGTAGACTAGATTTAATGTAGTACTATGAATACAAAGTAAGAATAACATTTGGGAGATCACATATGTCTTTTAGCAATAAGGTCATTTTTAGTCATAGGCAGTTCAGTTTTTCTACTTCAGTTTCCCATACATAAATGAGAAACTATATTAATTGTCCTTCCTGTTCTAAAAATGTATCCAATAAAAATTATAAATTTGTATAATAAATGACCAAATATATTTCCAAGCTACTTAGTTCCCATATGTTCTAAGCATATGAAGCATGAAAACATTGAGTTAAAAACTTAAGCACCACATAGAAAAGTACTAACAGAGCCAAAATTTGTCATCAGCTCAATAGGATACCATGGTTAATGGTATCAAAAGTAGTTGAAAGATGTAACAGGACCTGGAGTATCACCTCTCCCTATTCTAGTCCTGCCTCAGACCCATCCATAAGAGTGATCAATGTGGTTTTTACTCCATACACAAATTTGAATACTGACTAAAAAAAGTCCAGATAATATTCATCCACAACCATCTGCAGTTTCATCTCCATCAACTTCTCAACAATCTTTTTCCAAAAGGGAAGATTGGAGACAAGTGAATAATTTTCCAGAATAGTTGGGTCAAGGGAAAGCTTCTTGAACAGAGTTGGCTACCACGACCTACTTCAAAGCTGGTGGCATCACCTTGTCCATCGGAGTTCTGTTCATCACCATTTTTATGTAATTCACTGTCCTTCCTTAGTGGCTTTTGTCAACCAAGAAGGGCAGGGGTCTAACTCACAGGTGACAGGCATGTGCTGTGACACACTATCATTTAATAATTCCTATTACATTACAGGCCCAGATGGACTTAAAAATACTGCTATAGGCCATAGTGGACACTAGTGCAATTGGAAACTTCATAGAATCTACTGTCACATATAAATACTGTATGTAGTTTAATAAAAATTCACTAGGCACAGAAAAACCTAGGTGCTATAATATCCTTAGTCACAGAAGATTTCATGAGGACTTTGAGTCAGTCATTCTCAGCCCAAACTACATGTCAGGTAGCTTACTATGGAGAAAAACTGGAAAGAGAAAGGCTAGGCATGTTACTTTAAGAGCTTTTACAATAAAGTCAGCATATAGTTCTATCAAAGAAATAAATCTTCCTTTCAGAGGAAACTTGGTTCTATGTATAAAAATTATCTAATTCATTAGCTAGACAAGATAAAAGAAAAACATGGAGGGATGGAACATAAGAAAAATAGCTTTCTCTATAGACCACATGGTTGGATTTTTCTTGCAGTTAGCTGTCTGCCCTGTCCTCTTGTCTAAGTTCAAGTGTGTGTGTTTGGGTGTTTGTATAATGTTCAAAACAACCACCGCTATAAAAACTTAAACTATGTCACTTAGCATCAAAGCACAATACCAGTAAGAATCTGCAATCAGTTGTCTGAATTGCTATGAAGATTTAGAGAATCATGTCAAGAATTTCTTTCAATAGTGCTCATAGCAAAAACATAATAACAATTCTAATTGATGATGTGACTCTGGACTTAATACCATCTGTGCATAATATCACTGGATATCAATAAGGATTCGTCAATCATTAGCATTGGCCAAGATCATTGTAAAAGTAGAACTGAATTTTAAACATCAACCAGTTCTGACAGAGACAGATTGTCTGTGCCTTTTCAAATTCTTTACCTTAACTTTTGAATTTAAAAATGCTGGGAACCTACCCTGAATCAAATACCTACCATACAAATATCTGCCTATGTGGTCCCCCTCTTTCTTTCTCTTTGTTGATGTTTCAACTCGAATCAAGCTCATACTCAAATTCCTGAAGGAACCATTTTGCGGTGGGACCATTATTATTTCTAGGTGGAATGTTTTCATGGTTATCAGTCTCTGTGTTCTCTGAATTAGCATGCTCACTGAAGGGGAGAAGATGCTTATCTGGCCCGACAGCTTTAATGTCACTGGGATCGTTGACAGTCCCGAGAAACAACGGTGGGCCGACAACAGTCCTTATTTATGTGGAATGGAGACATATGGCTAGAATAATCTACTCCCTTTCCATAGTAATTAAAACATCTGTGAGCACAAAAGGGCCATAAGAAGAAAACAAAACCCTATGCAGTGCTAAATAATAGAAGAGCACAGCACATTTACCTTCTTCTGTACAAGTGGAAGAGTATCCAAGGAGCAGCCTAGTAAGTCTCACCTGATTATGTATATGTATGTGTGTGTATGTGTGTGTGTATAGACACACACACACACACACACGCAATACACACACTGCGTCTGTGGTGGCTCATAGATGCCAATGTTGTCTGGCTGAATCAGCTAATTCACATGCAGTTAACAAAAGCCTTCATGAGGAAGTTTACATGATACCACCTCCTGTTTGTGATACCGCTTTCAATAGGCGGGGGTTGTCTTGTACATGCACAAATACAGGTGCACATGCAATAAAATTTCACATTAACCAGCACTTCATGGTGTAGAAAAACAGCCATAGGTTTTGTTGAAATTTAATAAATTTGAAATTTAATAAAATTTGTATGCCGCCCATTCCCATGGGACTCTGGGCAGCTTACAGACAAGATAAAAAGCATTTAAAAATTAAAGGTAAAAATACAGTTGTTAAAATTGCACATCATCCATTCTGTCTAAGTGGGGCTGGACATTGATCAACAGCCCCAGGCCTGCCGGAACAGCCAGTTCTTGGTGGATTTTCGGAAGGCCGGAAGAGTGGTAAGGGTCCGGATCTCTACGGGTAGATCGTTCCACAGGTCCGGCGCAGCTACAGAGAAGGCCCTCCCTCAGAGGGCTGCCAGTCGGCATTGTCCGGCTGATGGCACCTGGAGGAGGCACAACCTGTGAGATCTTGTTAGTCATTGGGAGGTATGTGGCAGGAGGCGGTCTCTCAGGTAGCCGGGTCCTAAACCATGTAGGGATTTAAAAGTAACGACTAGCACCTTGAAGCGCGTTCGGAGACCAATAGGAAGCCAGTGCAGCTCGTGGAGGAAGGGTATAACATGGGTGTATCTAGGTACACCCAGTATCACTCGTGCGGCTGCATTCTGGACCAACTGCAGTCTTCGAACACTCTTCAGGGGCAGCCCCATGTAGAGCACGTTACAGTAATCCAGTCTTGAGGTGATGAGGGCATGAGTGACCATTCAAAGTGCCTCCCGGTCCAGGTAGCAACTGGTGCACCAGGCGAACCTGAGCAAAAGCCCCCCTGGTCACAGCTGACAGATGGTGTTCTAACGTCAGCTGCGGGTCCAGGAGGACACCCAAATTGTGGACCCTCTCTGAGGGGTTTATGATTTCACCCCCCAGGCTAAGAGGTAGAATGTCTGGACTATCCTTGGGAGGCAACATCAATAGCCACTCGGTCTTGTCGGATTGAGTGCAAGCTTGTTCGCTCCCATCCAGACCCTGACAGCCTCCAGGCACTGGCACATCACTTCCACTGCTTCGCTGAGTTGGCATGGGGTGGACAGATACAATTGAGTATTGTCTGCATATTGATGATATTTGATCCTGTGCCGGCATATGATCTCACCCAGCGGCTTCATGTAGATATTAAATAGGAGGGGGGACAGGACCGAACCCTGCGGCACCCCATATTTGGGGGGCCTAGGGGTCGATCTCTGTCCTCCAACCAACACCAACTGCGACCTGTCCGAGATGTAGGAGGAGAACCACCGTAAGATGGTGCCTCCCACTCCCACCTCCTGTAACCGTCACAGAAGGATACCATGGTCAATGGTATCGAAGGCCACTGAGAGGTCAAGAAGCACTAGGATAGAGGAATGTCCTCTATCCCTGGCCCGCCAAGATCATCGATCAGTGCGACCAAAGCAGTTTCAGTGCTGTAACCAGGCCTGAAACCCGACTGAAAGGGATCCAGATAATCTGCTTCATCCAAGGTCCATCAGAGATGAAAGGCCATAAGAAAGGTTTTCCATAAGAAAGGTTGAGAAAGCATATAATTCTACTTGTAAATTGTTCAAAGTGCTGTCTGCTCCTAAATTGCCTATTCTTTTTCTTTTAATAGTGTAGAACAGGGGTGTCAAATTGGATTTCTTTGGGGGATGGATTAGCATTGTAGTTCTCCTCTGCAGCTGGCATTGTAGTTCTCCTCTGCAGCTGGCCTGGAGGGTGGGAGTGGATGCTTCCTGTAGCACCCTGCAGGCCAAAAAAGGGCGTCTGGGCCCTGCAAATCCCTCCAGTGCCCCATTTTTGGTCTGGATGGTCTCCTGCAGCACTTTGCCAGACAAAACAGGGCATGGAGGGACCCTGTGAAGTCTCTGCATACTGTTTTGGTTAGCAGAGTGCTGAAGGAGGCTGTCCAGGTTCCCCCCGCACCCCATCTTGGCTTCCAGAAGCACTGCAGACCAGTCCTTTGCTATTTCCAGGTGGGCCAGATTTCAAGCACCCCATGGGCTGAATCCAGCCTATGGGCCTTGAGTTTGACACCCCTGGTATAGAAGATATAGTTAAGAAAATGTGTTTTTGCTCTCCATTCTTCCATAATACTATCATTTGAAATTACCCAGTGTGTTCTAACCTAGGCTTCCCTAGAGCATTAAGCAACTCCTTGTCCTGACAAAAAAACCCTTTATTGATTTACTGTGAATTCTGCTCATTCACATCCAACAAAGTCTTTCAAGGGAGGATTTACAGTCACAGACCTTATCTGGCTTGGAGAGCCGATATCTACAAAACTTGGCAAGGAGTCTCAGAGAGTCACAAACCATTTAAGTGAACTAATTGTCTCCTGTAAACTCCACTCCTCTTTCACTCCTCTTTTATTTCCTCTGGGAGGGGCCATTCATCGTCACCTCTGGCATTACTCCCAAGTCGACCCCTGTTCTTTAGCTGTTCCCTTCGTCTGGCAACTCTGCACATGCACACACTGGGAACAGGCTCCTGCTGTTTGTCTGCCTCACTGATGTCTGACTCTAAAGGCAGCTGATAACTGGCATATTGCTCTGACTCCCTCTCTGCCTCTGAAACAAAGCCGTCATCAGAGCCTTCCCCAGACTCCAGGACTGGCCCATGTTCCTCCCCAACCTCCTTGCTGTCTGAATCTGCTGCCAGCTCTGCTGGCTGCTGGCGGGCCACAACACTGTAAAGGAGATTCAGGAGAGATAAAATGTAAATGTTGTTTATGCGTTATTAGTATGAGTTGTCTACATTTGGCTCATTTTAGTTTAACAAATCTAAATCATAAATCTATTTCTACATTGCTTTGCAATTTCTTTTAAATCCAAAAAAGATGTGCATTTGTTTGTATTGGATCTTCCATTACTGCAAATGTGCTCTGCCTACTGAGGCTCTATGCCATCCCGTTTCAATTGAGGCTATTGAAAGCCAGCTCTTGTATTTATACTCTTATGTTTTTCTTTCATATGTCACTCATTAGTTATTATACTCTACTATTTTACTCCTAGTATTTTTCAATTCATCATCTTCCATATGCCATAGTGATCATCTGGTGAGCGCATGGTTATTGAGCTCCACTGCAACCAAGGCTTTTAACATAATATTCTGTGGTAAGAAAAGGAAGTTGCCAAGCTTTTTCCCATATCCATGCCATATATACTCCTAATGGCAAGGACAATCATGGTCAGCCTTGTCAGATTTTGGCCAATATGCCACAAATGCAACCAAAAGTCTGTTTTCTCCTGCCTTCCTTTCTATTGTATGCAAGCTAAAGTCTCTCAGTGTCTTCCTCGCAAGCTTACATAATGATGTCTGCCTCCAAACAAATAACAGGGTACAGCGAGTGTACTAATACTCAGACAAATATTATTATTATTATTATTTAGTTAAAAGTATTTTGAATCCTCACATTTTGGCAAAAAAGGCTCCAAGAACAACTGGCAAATGTCTTAATAAAACACTACACTGAAGTTTAATCCTCTATAAATTTTTCAAATCCTCTTTTAACTCCCTCTAAATTTGCAACAAATAAGGTCCATATTCTATTCTGTATAATACATTCTGGTCTACATTTAAAGATCTAATTCAGTTTCATGACTTCTGGATACTGCTATTATTCATTTTTGCATTTTTCTTGATTCTGTAGGGCAATTCTTGGTTAAAAAAAAAGAAATCAAGAATATCTATACTGGAAAGAATGTATATACTGTATCAGAGGAAGTGCTGTAAAAACATGCATATTTTAGAGAACAAAATGAAAGAAGTATGCATGTCTGGGAAAAGTCAACATATATTAGAAATAATGAAATATTCTACATGTCATCAAATTAATTAATGTATGTTATTTATATGGGGACTCTCCAGTTCAGGCAAGCAACTGAATTTATTTCATTACATTTTCTCTGTGGCCAGAGGACATGCTATTTATTTGTAGTGGCTTTAGGAAGCTGTAATAGCTGTGTCTATGGAGTACTGAGGTTATGGAGAGTCAAGAGGTCAAATATTTTAGACTTTTCATTTTGGGGGAGATTTGGAAGAGTTAAGTGTCAGGCAACCTAATTCATGTGTTTTCATTTTTATTTACTTATTTACTTTCCATCTAAGAATCCAAGACAGCATACACAGTGCTCCCTTGTCTCTTTTTCCCCCATAATGACAACCCTGTGTGGTAAGGTGGGTTGAAGAACTGGGAAAGAAAATGATTCAATTAGCTTTAGTGGATGAAGGTTTGTAGATGAAGTTAAACCTTGGTCTTTCTGGGGAAAGTTCAAGACTAATTACTATACCACACTGGCTATTTTTGTTTGCTATCATATTTTAATACTATAGCAATTTTTTAAATATTTTTTTATTTTTAATTTAAAATAAACACAACATCCTTCTTTACATGCTGTAGGAAGTGTATCAGTTGGTTACAAAAAGACTTTCTTGCATCTCTTCCACAGTCAACAAACATAATTCATATTAACTCAAGAATTTTAACTCAAATATTTATACATGTCACCATCATCATATCTCCATTTTCATTTGACTATAATTGTTTAAGCGTCCTTCATCCTAAAATATACCAAAATTTAATACATAACCATTTACTGGCCTTTCAATTACTATTTATAAAATCCTCCACTAACACTAAATCCTTATGTCCTATTCTAGCTAAACATCCATAATATTTAATAACAAAGTTTTCTAATCCTCCTTTCCAAATCACTGTTTAAAATTTACATCCAGTTTCCTTATACTCATATCTATATATACATTGTTATTCTTATCCCTCCTTTATTTGACTATATCCTGTATCATAACATTTTCCCCCTAATAATCAAAACTTTAACTGTATCTAACTTGGTTCTTTTTTAAAAATTAATCTTTATATATAATCCAAAGGTATTTCTAATCTTCCTTACATGGGTACCATTCAATATTCATTTCCAATTATACTCATCATAATACTACACATTGTATACATTAGTAACATTATTAATTATTTATTTAAACTATATCCATTGTCAATAAATTTCACTAAGTTTAACTAGTTTTAAATTATATTCTTCCATCTACCAACCTGTATCTTTCCAGTAGCAAAACAATCTCATATCTTCTGCCATTTGTGGTGCCAGTCTTCTAATCATCTCCTTGATCAACTTTGTATGGACTCCTCTTAGCAACTCCTTGCTTATAAGATCTCTCATGTAATCTTGATGCCCTTCTTCTGTTTCCTTAGTCAGCTTATCTTTGATTGTTAGTAGTGTTATCAATGCTATTGCTAATAAAATTTCTCTCTTTAAATCCATAGATTCTTTGGTTTTCTTCTTCTTCTGTATCTTGCCCTCTGGGATAAATTTCTCCTCCATTTAATTCCTCTTTCAGTATTCCGCTCTTTCCATTTTCAGAGACAAACCAATCATCATAAACATCAGCAAATTTAATCTCTTTATATTCATTTTCCAGTTTGATTTTTTTGTGTTTTAACCACATTTTCCATTTGATAAACATCCTCAACTTCTTCATCATATTTTGCTGTTATATGCTCTAAGTCTTCCAGCTTCTTTTCTATCCTCTCATATGTATTTGACAGTTTCTGTATTTCTGAAAATATCTTTTGCAAGCTTAAGATTTCTGTTTGTTTTTAAAATTGTGCCATTCTCTCCAGCTAACAAACACAACTGCTCTAGCTTGGAAGGTTAATAAAATTAAGCATAGATTCAAAAAACATTTTGTTTTCACTTTTCTCTGGTTAAAGATATACTTCAAAGGGATATCTGTATGCTTCCCTTCTTATCACTCTTGATAACCAAGCAGTGAGACCTTGTATTGCCAAGCCAAAACAATCAGTGAAGAAAAAAAAGTGTTCCATTTCCAATACACAAACCTTCCAGCTTCCGAGTAGCAGTGTTATTGTTGCAAATTTCCTTATTTCTTCTTGTATCTTTTTTGTATTTCAAGTTAGAAAAAAGAGTCCAATTTTTAAATGGGTTAGAAGAACACCCACAGTAGAGGGTGGAAGAACACTCACAGTAGAGGGTGAAAATTTTAGACCATAGGGTACAGAGAATAATAAAAGAGAAAATAGAAGAAGAAAACTTAATGCATTTGTTTTAAAAGGCTTGCATAAATTCCATCCATGAAGATAGCATTTAAAAGTAAGATAACCACTGTCCAAAACCATTCCAAATTTAATTCCGCTGCTTAATTCTTCTGTTCTCCAATTTAAATTAATTTTAAGTTTTTTATAGGCAGTCTGTTTTTAAAAATCCTCACCAGCTGGAAACACTTTCTCTTTCCGTATCCTTCCATTTGGAGCCTTGGCTGGATTTTTTGTTGCCTGCTTGAGTAACTTCTTTTGCATCAATCAGGGACTTTACAATGTCCCTGAGGTCAGCAAGATGTATTCTGCCTGTTCACCCTCTCTTTGGGAAGGTTTAGGTCCAATTGGACCACCCAGCAGCAAAAGTATCAGCTGCGGTCTCGGAGCATTGAGACCACACGTCCATATCGTTGTGACATGGTTCCTCCTCCATACTATAGAGATTTTGAATAATGTCAGAAGAAAGGTAAATCAAAATGAATCAGAGAAATAAAAGTAAGTTAAATCAAGGTGGTTTATGGAGCCAAAGCTGCCCGCTTGAATGCCTATCCAACATCTTCTTAAAGACTTCCATAATGCCCCAACACTGGAAGTTTTTAAGATGTTGGATAGCCATTTGTCTGAAACTGTATAGGGTTTCCTGCCTAGGCAGGGGGTTGGACTAGAAGACCTCCAAGGTCCCTTCCTACTCTGCTATTGTATTGTATTGTATTGAATTGAATTAAGATAAAAATAAAACAAACACTCATGGAACTAAATGTCTTAGGAAGGTTAATTATCTCTAACTAGCTGATAACCTGGTGTTGCCAGGTATTTATTTATAGGGCGAAAATGTCTGGACCAAACTTAATTTCTAATGTTGGATTTTCCCCCTTACCTGAGGGAGCCCCCTTGTGGAATACTGCGAAGTCGTTACCATGGCAACTAAACTGCACTGTACAGTAGAAGCTAGTATGGCACAACAGGATGTATCTTAACAGAACACACATCCCGAGAGGTGTTAAGGCTTTATTACCCCCCACAGTATTTTTGTCAAGAGAGTAAGTCATCTGTGTACCACAGGTTTGGTTGAAATTGCTTGAGGCATTCCAGAGTTATGATGAACATACACACAGACAAACACACACACACACACACACACACACACAAAGCTGTTTATATACATATGGATAATTGAAATAATAGCTGGACAGTTACTGGGACAAGATCATTGTCTTCCTCATCATGTCTGTGGAGATTCTCAGTCATCCAGGTTAAAGTGCTTTTCAAAAGGCACTGTTTTGTCCTTGAGAAAAAAGAACAAAATGTTTCATTTCTTATCCAAGAAACTTCATAAGTTGTGATGATGTGGGTGGAGATGGAAGGATAAGTAAATACTGACAGTTGAGACTGGATGGATGGGGAAATGCATAGGTTCTGATAGGATGGTGAATAGGAATAGAAGGATTATATTTCTTTGCAGCCATTTGGTCTGTCAGCATTCTTTGTGAGAACTCTTGAGGCCACTTGGGGGTTTATCTTTGCCTTCAGAGTGTGATTGGTTGCGGAATCTTCTTGGCACTGTTTCAAGAGCTGCATCGTAGACTGGAGATACAGTAGGTGGTGTCTGGCTAAACCCCCAAGTGGATTTAAGAGCTCTCACGGAGAGCTAATGGAACAGATGATTGCAAAGAAATATAATCCTTCCATCCCTTCCCCCACCATCTGATCTGAATCTATCCTACCCTCCCCACCACCACCCAGTCTCAACTGTCAGTACTTATCCTTCCATTATCCTCTCCCCCACCATGAGAACTGATGAAGCTCCTTGGATGAGAAGCAAAATGTTTTCTTCTTCCTCAAGGAAAAAAATATTCCAGATGTATTTTGAAAAAGCCAGTGGTGAAATTCAATTTTTTTTTACTACCGGTTCTGTGGGTGTGGCTTGGTGGGCTTGGCAGGGGAAAGATACTGCAAAATAACCTTTCCCTCCCCATTCCTAGGGGAAGGATATTGTGAAATCTCCATTCCCACCCCACTCTGGGGCCAGCCAGAGGTGGTATTTGCCAGTTCTCTGAACTACTTCAAATTTCCACTACTGGTTCTCCAGAACCTGTCAGAACCTGTTGAATTTCACCCCTTTTTGAGTCTTTCTCATAAGTTTTTGCTCATCCCATTATGTTGGGCATCTATCACATGAAAATGAAGCTTTTAAAAAGAAAACACATCCTGCTACCAAGTGACCTTGATTAATATTTCCATAATTTGATTCAAACTGTAGAAGAGATTTGTGGTAGATTCAGCATTCAGGAATTTAACCCAGCTGATATGAATTCAGTGTTTTGGCTATTTTTTTTGTTTAGTCATCTATTTCAGGACCAAAACAGTAGTAAAACAGTAAAACCTATAATAGCTTTTTTTCAATTGCACTGAAAATATTTTTTCCCTAGGAATCAGCCTGTGCAGAACAAATAAGCTTTTCAAACAAGGTGAGGTATAATCATGGCCATACGCAGAATTTTTAAAAAAAGAAAAATCAAGATAATACTATGGTTATGTAACACAATTTTAAAAAATCAGTAACATAGTTGACAATATTAGGACTTCTTAAAATCAGAAATAATAAAAGACTATACTGAGGAAGAGTTACAACAATCGCCTCTCAATCAAATGATATGCATTAAAATCTATTAAAGTCTGAATTTCTGAGGTTCAAAAGATTGAATTAAACCAGGATAAGGGTAGTTCTTAATTAAAATATATGAAATTTTCCAAAATTTAAATATTTATGCTTTGTAGCACCTTTATTAAATACAACAAACTTATTTTAACTATATGGAAAAAATAGTCAGCTGTCTTAAAAAGCCTTTAGATAAGCAGAGGTATGCAGAATGCTTTAAAAAAAATCAGAATTGCTTACTTCTGTAGACATAACTGACAGATGAATAACATGTCATTGTAGGAATGAAGCTGAAAACATCTATCTATAATGATTGATTTCTGTCAGCACTATAAATTTTATAGCCACTTACTAGAGCAGTTTAAAGTTTAGTTGCTGGCCGTTTCTCTTTTTTATTCTCAAGCATATTCAAGCTTTCTTCCAAATAGCCTTGGAAGTCAAAGGTTCTTAACTGTTGTTTTTTTCCCCAATAGGGGTCCTTCTGGCCAAAGTTTTAGCAATAGAGAAAATGATGGGAAGGAGGATTATTCTCCCATATTTTGCTCTCTTTCAGAGTTTCCATGAATGTTTCTGAAAATTCTCTGGTAAATCACAAGGAGAAAATAAATTGATTAAAAGGTGTATTAGGAAAAACAACAAGGCTATGCCTATATTTCATTTCTATTCTGTGGTGGTTCTTAGGTCCTTAATAGTTTTAGCACAACATTGTCTAGTCTCCCCCCACTAAAGTAACTCCCTATTAACATAATGCTTGCTTCAGGTTTTTTAAAAGATCGTTATTGGTTTCCAACCCGTGGCATTTTAGACTCCATCTTCTCATATGCTTTGGCTGTTTGCATAAATAAAGGAAATTACTAAAAGCCAAGCATTAAAAAAATAACGTTTTGTGATACATCGGGGTGGGGTGGGGGTTTCTTATTTATTAAAGATTGGACATACTTCTCAAAATTATAAATAATAAGAGGAACTCCTGAATTGCAAAGCCTTAGTTATAAATATTGTAGTACAAGTGGGAGCAAGGTGACTCAGTTCATAATTTTTCAGTTTATGGCCTCTTTCTTACTGCCATACCTTAAATTTGCATGGTTGTTAAGAGAACAAAACCAATTTCCCATGCAATACATAAACCAATTTTGTGTATTGCATCTGACCTTGAAGAAGTGGCTGGTCCAAATTAGTGCACTGGGTTGCCTTGGATAACAACTAAAATAGGGCATCAAATTTTGTGGAAAACAAAAAAACCTTTGAAGCCCTATACCTTTTCAGACAAATGGTTGTCCTCCCTCTTCTTAAAAACAGTGTTGGAGCATTCACAACTCCTGGAGGCAAAGTTGTTCCACTGATTAATTATTCCAACTATCAGGAAAATTCTCTTAAGTTCTAAGATGCTTCTCTCCTTGATTAGTTTACTTCCATTGTTTCTTTTCCTGCCTTCTGATGCTTTGAAAAATAAGTCCCCTCTTGTTTGTGGCAGCCCCTCAAATATTGGAACACTGCTATCATTTCAGCCCTAGTCTTTCTTTTCATCAAACTCTAGAGCCGTATGTGGCTCTTTCATCCCTCTGCTGCGGCTCCCTTTCGTTGGTCAGCTCCACGATTGATAGGGCTTTCAGTTAGGACAAGTAGAGGAAAAGGAAGCCATGCTAGGAGGGGACTCTAAGGTAGGGGAACTGGACATCTGGTCAGCAGAGGAAAAAGGATGCCGTGCTAGGAGGAGACTCTATGGTGGGGAAACCAGACTTCCGGTTGGCTCCAGTATTGAATGGAGATCTTCCAGTTAGGATATTTGTGGCTCTTTGAGTGATTAAGGTTGTCCGCTCCTGAAGTAGAGATACCCAATTCCAACAACCATTTTTTATATGTTTTAGTCTCTGGTCCCTAATTAAAATAATTAGAGGTAGAGGTTGCTATCAGATTGTTTCCACAGGGCAACAGTTATTGGTAGCTTGTCTGGAATTGCCACAGTAATTGACTCCGGTAGCATTTTCTCTCTATCTGTAACTGTCTTCTTGTGAAAAGCAAAGTTGGTGTACAAAGATAGGCTATTCTGCAGGGAAAAATACTGTTGTCATTCCTCCTTCTTCTTTCCCCCCAAGCAGATCTACCAAACAGATCTACATTACTAACAGATTTATCCAGAGATGTTTGTAGTAAATGGCAAAAGTGGGAATCCTGAACAGCTTTCACCAGAGAGCAGCATTTATAGCGTTTGTTAATGAGAGGTGAAATGTATATCCGCACTGCAGGCTTCATAGCTGTTTAGCGTTAACATTGCTTCTATCGGCATAAGGGGAATTGTAGTAAGTCTTCCAAGAATGGAGAGCTAGTTTCATCTTGTTTGACACACTGCTTCCTGATAAGAGCTTCTGGGAACATACTTCAGTTTTCTTGTCAGGCAGAGCTTGCTGAATTGCCAAGAGGGACCCTGACCCACAGACTCCTGGCAAGAAAAAAACATGGAAGCCAGTCTGGAGCAGAGAAAGAGGATTGGTTACAAGATAGATGGATGGAGAGGCTCGTGGCAGGTCTGTGAAATGTGGGCAAATACTGGCATGAACAAAAATCAAATGTGTCTTTGGCATAGCTTGACAAAAGTGGAGGAGAGGGGAAGCTTAAATTGATTTTTTTTCTAGAAGTGTTCACTGCTTAATTCTATATGCAAGAGAACTCTATGGTATTTGTTGACCAGACAAAACCAGCAGATGATATTCGGCTTTAACTTAATCTGTTCGGCTTGAACTTCCTAATTTTCTCTACTGCCTGGTGATCTGAAAAGAGACCTGATTCAGTGGAAGAATCTCTTCTTCCTTGCGGACGGTTTTCAGGTTCAACTGTAGCTGGAAGAAAAAAAACCCACTGTAAACATATTAATGTTTATATGCCAATTTTTAAAATTATATGTGCTGTTTTTTGGATTAGAGAAATGTTATAAGCCGAACAGAGCACAAACTTTTATCCTCTCTTTTTAAGTGTGTGTGGGGGACGATGCATAGTACAGATTTAATTGCAGCTTTCAATGTTTATTTATGGAATATTGCAGTGGACATGATGCTGATGGTTTTGCCTTTGCAACATAGTTTCCTTCCTGTCAATTGGTCAGCCCTCCCAGAAATAATAGCCCAGATTCCCTGGAAGAAATCTGCCTCCAATTGATACTGGGTTAGTTTGGCACCTGAAAAAAAGGCAAGGAGGACAGCATTAACCCACTAATTTTGCTGGGATGCATAGTTCATGGACTGCAGAAAGAGGGACATAAATAGAGAACTATTAAATAATAAAAGTGACCACAGCTTTGCTGTACAGGAGGGAGGGAGGGAGGGAGAGAGAGAAAGAAAGAAAGAGAAAGAGAAAGACAGAGAGAAAAAGATAAAGACAGAGAGAAAAGGATAAAGACACACACAGAGAGAAAGACAGAGAGACAGAGAAAGAGACAGAGAAAGACACACAGAGAGAAAGAGACAGAAAGAGAGAGAGACAGAGAGAGACAGAGAGAGACAGAGAGAGAGAGAGAGAGAGAGAGAGAGAGAGAGAGAGAGAGAGAGAGAGAGAGAGAGAGAGAGAGACTGATTGCCTGTCCGCCCCTGTTGGATTGCATCCTGTTCTGTAACAGATATAATGATCCATGAAATCCCTATGGAAAAATAACATGGTAGCAGATGAACTGCAATTATTGCAGAAACATGAAATTACTAAAATTAAAGTATCCTTTTCCAGCCCCATTAGTGGATATTTTTGGAAAATCTACTGGACTAATTGAATTCCAGTTGGTTATACTTCTGCTGCCTTCTTTTTATTAGTTGTTAATTTTAACTAAAAGACTCAGATCTTTTGCAGAGTAGTTTCACTTTAGCTTATATTGCAGTTTTGGGGGAAAGAATGGTGCTCTTGAAATTGCCTAATGGGAGAAATGCAATGCTGCCAAGAACAATCTCTCAGTTGAATCTGCTTCCTGAGTATTGGGGGGGGGGGGGGGGATGAAAAGAGGAATACAATCATACATGGCATCCAGAATTAAAATGTAATAAATAGTTCTTTAATGTGACTGTCTCATGTAGTCATAATGTATTTGGTAATTTTAATGTTCACAATATTATCCTGAGAATAAAATGTGCAATCAGAATACAAGATGTTCCTTAAGACATTGTAACAGGATGAATGATGGAAAGGAATTTAAATACAAAATGCTACATTTAGGGAGTCCTTCAGTGGAATTTTCCATGTACTTTAATTAAATTATAGAGTTTGGGCTTGATTTCAGTGTAACTGGTGCACAAAAAATGCATTTAATGTACTGCATTTAATGTACTTTTAAAACCAGGCCTGGGAATGTTTGAAAGCTTGGACCTTGTAGATCGGTCTCCATTCTTATAAAGTCTGCAGGACAGCAAGCAATTTTGCTATGGTACTTAGAAGGGTTATGATTGAAAGCTTTGGCCTACTTTGACCTTGGAGAGGATTAAGGATAGGAAGGGAAGCAAGGTAGTCTTCCAGAAGAAACTCACTCCTAATTCTACTTGTGGCTCCAAAGGGCCAGAATCATAGCGCTGAAATTCAGCAATATAATTACTAAATTTTGGTGGCCTAATCTCAGAGGACTGGGTAGGTGTACACACAGTCCTGGGTTACTGGTTACCAAACTATTGCACTACAGCTTGAGTCCAGTTTATCTAAAATAAAGCTACAGATTCGTATCATTGCTATCTTCCCCTAAATTCTTCCATTGATATGCAGAGATCCTCTGCTGACATGGACAGTAGGCTTGTTCACATCAAGTGAATTATATCAATTAATGTCTAACACAAAGTAATGAGTGTTAAAAAAAGAATTTAATGTCTCATTATATCCTACATCTTTCTTGTTAAACACCAATTAAGTATAAAATATTTTAACAACTTAATCAATTAAAGTATAAATAATAGTAGAACATTATTTTCTCCTAAAATATACTGTAAGAGGTTCCTTTACTTTCTTTCATAACACAAGCTGCCAGTTCAGATGCGCTCACACGCACGGACGTGTGATGCTTCTGCGCATGCAGGTGGGTGTAGCCTCCCACTACCACTACTATCGGTTGCTCCTGAACTAGGAGCAACCAACCTCTGTCCTGAACCATTAGTTTCTCATCCCTATTTTTAAATATATTTCTTAGTGCTGTTGAAAATGAAAAAAAAAACCTATCCTGATTGAGTTCACCTCCTAATGATTTCATGGATATTTTCAAATAGTTTTCCTGGCAACAGTATAAAAATGGTTTGCCACATACTTCTCTTGGAATATCTTTTTAAAATTTTTCCAGTCTAGCTTTTAGCCTAAGATTTCTCAGTGGTCTCCCCCACAAGTATTGGCTCTGCTTAGCTGGGCTAAGTGAAAATTATGTGGCTGATTTCCTAATTTAAAAAAGGGGCTTTAATATGTGTCTTTCCTGATGGTCTTTTCAGATATGGCTAGAAGAGATGGGGATAGAATACTCTTAAATTAGATCTCTCTTTCCACTGGGTCAGATTAAGAAGACTAAACTCTAAGATGGTATCTCTGCTATATTAATAAGAAAATTATTCCATTGAAATGTACACAAACCCTTATTTTGTGCATGCTAAAAAGTAGCTCATGTAGGTTCAGGGGAGAATTTGGAAGGCTGTATAATTACTAAACTAAAATAAGTAGCATTTATAAGTATATAAGAGACCAATGATCTTAATAATAGGCACTCAATCAACTGTTGGTTTGTGGGAACTGCAAGATTAAAGCCAAAAAAATGTTAGAAGCTTGTGGCTCCAGTAGCTTGTTAAGAGAAAAGGGAAAAGTTCAAGGACTGTTTCTAATGGTTCAGATACACCAAATAAGATTTTCCAGACAGAATGAAGTACTTTTGAACAGAGGCAGGTGCTTCCTAACTGAATCTCACTTTCTTAGCTAGGAAACACTCTCAAGAAGGAGTCTTTCTCAATCTTGCTACTTGGTGGGGGAGGTTTCACTAGTGGAGGATACCACACGTCAGGGGTGGTATACACTTACTGGTTCCCAAATGTGAGTGTGCACTTTTTCAGATCCTTCAGTGCATGCACTTTTGGTGAAAAAAAAAAAGATCTAAATGGGATGCCATAGAGGCGGGCATGGGTGGGTGGAGCCACCCACAATTTCCACTACTAGTTCAGGCAATCCGGTCCAGACCAGTAGAATACCACCTCTGCCAAATGTTTATGTATGCCAATTTTTTTGGATAACTAACCATTTAGAAATATAAACTGCAATCTAAATAGAACTAAAATCTATTCTGCTACCATGGCCCCTCATGGTAGCAAATTACAGACCTGAGTTTACATTGTTTGGTTCTTTCTTTTTTCCAGATTAAACATGGATTGGATTTGAACAGATAGCTTGTTGCAGGATCCAATCTCTGTCAGTCACCGAAACTAGAGATTTAGTCTTCCGAGTTTTCAGAGTCGTGATGGAGCCCATCCTCAGGAAACTTCTTTGTAGTAGAGTGTGTACTTTGTGTACAATTATCTTTGTGTGGTATTTATATGGTGCCTGCTGTATGTGGCTTCTAGATGTTGATTAGAGTGTTCATAGCTGGATATTAAGTCAAATAGTTTGTTATCCAGCAGTTCTTCCAATGCAAACATTGGGATTATAATCAACTAATCTGCTGCTTCTTTCAGGAGAAAGCATTGAAATCTATGGCATAATTTTGCCATTCAGCTGTGGAACCTGATTCTCATAATCAAGTCAAATAAAAAGAAAGTCAACACCAACACTGTTAGAAAAACGTTTGGAAAAGTACAATAAAAAGGTCCTTCTTGTGCAATTATGATTTATCCTTATTATTTTTGCTTTTAAAACAGAGTGTAATATCAAATAATCCTTAAATTAATATTAATTTTTATTCAATCAACACAGATACATAAGTACTGAAGTGAAAGAAGAATGGTGCTACACTGCCCATAATGTGGGTGCTGAATTCCCAAAGTTATTTTTCCTGCATTATAAAAGTGTAGCTTTGTGTATATCTCCTCCAAAGTTAAACTAATATGAAATGGCCCCTGTATTTGAACTTGTCGTGTGGAACTGGTTTAAATTTTAATGCATGCTCTGGAGTAGATTTGTATAAGGCAAGGTAAAGCAAGGCCCCATGAAATATTGATTTTGTACATTTTCTTATGAATTTTTATACTCCAATTTAGTAAATTTTTCATCTCGCCTGCACTTAGAGGTTGCCTATAAAGTTATTACTACCAATTGTATTAACTACTGTAAATAAATCATCTTTGTTGGGGCTATTTGTCTGAACATGGGCCGATAGGCACCAGTTTGTTCAAGATCTGACATTCCTTTGCTCCAGACTTAAAGGGCTGAATGAATTTAAAAATTGTCAGGGCACAAATACATATTTCTACTGTGTCTCCAAACAGAAATTAGATTATTTCTGTATAACTACCACCTATGAGATTGCTTTAGAAAGAAATTAAGAAACATGGAATTAGCAGATTAAAAGTTGGCCTTGCATATTTTAGCCTGGAATAAGAAAAACATAGCAATAATTCCTTCATAAATCAAATTCACAACATTTCCAGACATTTCCCCTTACACATTCAACCCTGTCACTACTTCAAATTATTATGAGTTGTTCTGGATTTCGTTTTTAAATAAATTTTTGATGAAAAGTGAAGATATTGAAAAGGTTAGAATCTTCCAAATTTTCACAAGTAACAGGAGCAAATTATATTTAAAATCACAGTGATCTGAGCCCTGCAACCAAGAAATAAAACCTTGCAGTGACTAAAGGGCTGAAGCTAATTAAACTATAAGTTCTATGCTTCTTCTTTTTTCAACATCTTAGGGTATCCATGAACTTTTGATACATACTAGAATTTTCAGGAAATGAAGGAGAACAAAAGAGAGAAAATGCTATTGCAGAAGAACTTGCGATTTGGAGTTGCAGAAAAAAATGGTTCTATTTCCCCATGGATCATTTTGTTCTGACTTTAGAACAAACTCTCTGATCATTTACATAGTTAAGTGGCTGAATATGACATTGTTGTGTCTAAAAACATAACTGAGGTCACTTTACTAAATGCTTCTTTTCTACAAGTAATTTGGTTTGGTAAATCATTCCAAAAAGTTTTATAGAATATTCAACAACTGAAATTTTGGCAGGATTCCTTTGGTTGTTTTTAAAGAAAATGCCAAGAACATTGAGAGAAAGTCTGGCATGCTTCATCACAAGACAATCATAATTTTCATCACAAGACAGATTTGTATTTCAAGTTATTACACTTACAAGATAGGATTTAAGGGGAGAGGATCTAATGTTCAACATGGCGTTAGGAGAAGGAATGGCAGAACCAGGGCTGGAGTCAAAAGAGGAATCAGCTTATAATCTCTATGTAGCCACAAAAGTCCCCCCCCCCAAAAAAATTCTATTAACCCTTATCTAGTTGCAAAATAGTGCTAACTGTTAATTGAGTAGATTCCTATACATAGGCATGAGCAACAAATCAGTTTAATTGGAACTTCAAATATGGTTCTGAACTTTCACACATGACACTAGTTTTACTATTCATTAACCATAGACTTATGAGCTTCACAGTATTTGCTAGGGCACTGCTGAACCCTGATGCATATAGGTGTTGTGGCCCGCCAGTGGAGTTGGCAGAAGAGTCAGACAGTGAGGAAGTTGGGGAGGAACATGGGCCAGTCCTGGAGGCTGGAGAAGGCTCGGACGAGGATTCTGCATTGGAGGCAGAAATGGGGCCAAGGCCGTCTGGCAGTTCTCAGCTGCCTTTGGAGCTAGACAGCAGTGAGGCAGAGGAACAACTGGAGTCTGTTCCCACTGTGCACATGTGCAGAGCTGCCAGAAGAAAAGAGCAGCTAAGAAATCAGGGTCGACTTGGGAGTAAAATCACAGGTGGATGGTGAATGACTCCTCCCATAGGAAATAGAAGAGGAGCAAAAGGGGAGTGGTTTTTTGCAGGAAATAATTTGTTCATTCCTTTGTTTCAGGAGTATGAAGAGACTCTGGGCACAATCTTTCCTTGCACAGCACCTCATTTGGAAAATATTTACATGGCAGCTTTCCAAGCTAGATAAGGTCTGTGGTCATAAGTTCACCTTTGAAAGACTGTTTACCAGGCCTTTGATGAATGTGAATGAAAATAATTCACATTTGTTTAATAAAAGAGGTTTTGTTGGGATCAGGAATCTGCTTTGTGCTTTTCGGTGAAGCCTAAGTCTTTGTTTGCCATCTGGAGTATCAGACTTCCACTTTATTTAGAGACACAGATTTAGGTAAAAAAAAAGAAGGAGGCATTCTTCATGGGCATTTCTGGCTTCCTAAAATATATATATTCACATTATATCTTGGTAGAAATGTGTAGTACACCCCCTGTCTCAAGAATGTCACAATCCTCATAAAAATCCTTAAACCTCTTCTGTTACGGTAGGGATGTACAACCTCTTTTGGACCAAGAATCTTGTTTAATGCCTTTGCATTGTATGTCATTAAAGCAAAGGGGAGGGTGGATGTGATCAAAGCAAAAAGTAGCAACATTCAAAGAAAAAATCATGTATTTTTAAAACCTTATAAAAGTTGTAAAATCTGCTTTGAGTCTAGCTCGATTCTTGCTAACTTCATGGATATGTCCAGGTAGCTTATTAGCAATGTGTAGAAGTGGATTCCAGAAAGCTTTTTCTTCTGTTTTTCTTCTTTAAATTCCTAGTCTAGTCTGGTCTCTTGGGTCTAGGCTCTCCGATTTAAATGCTAACCAAGTCTGACCATACTGAACTTTTCTGAGATTAACAAAGATCAGCCAGATGCTGTGTTCTAGCTGGGTCTTAAAATCTGTAAAGTTTTGTTCTCTTTATTTGATTTATCCACCCTTCATAATCATTTGCCCCACCACCATGCTGAATCCCGAGATGATTGACTTTACATTTAGCATTCCAATTAAGGTGTTGCTGAGGATGGTACTATAGCTTTAGTCTTTTTACATGGATGAATTTCTCCAAGTTCCTCTCAAATTGTTAGTCAGGAGACATTAGCATGAATAGGAAATTCATCTAGCTGCCTAAAGTCAAGATTCCACTAAAACAACTGCCTCTAATGCAGTACTTACTTATTTATTTAGAAAACACATCACCCTGGATACTATTTTTCTAAGCAGTACACAAAAAGAGAGTAAAACATCCATAACCAAAATGAAAAATAATACAGTACAAAGAAGAAAAACTAAATCATTATATAATAAGATTGCCAGAAAAAAATCATATATTTGGCATCCGTAATATCCCAGGTCAATGCCTGGGGAAATAGAATGAGTATTTCAGAGATAGAAAGTTGCTCGTGTAACTTGACCCCATGAAATCAGGATTTTAAAGATGATAGCCAGTATCTTGGATTGCATTTATAGTGCAGTTCGTGTTGCACAAGCAAATTTTGGAGCATCCAAAACTGATGGAAATTAGTCTGAAGGAAGGGGAAGGACCACTGCAAAATCATAGCCCTCAGGCATTCCCAACTCTGAAAGCTGATCAAGAAAGTTAATATTATTGAAACTGAGAGATCTGGAAAGGCAAGGACAGATGTATTTCCCACATCTAGAGTTCCTTTGTAATAGTCTTTGAGAGCATCCTGGAGACAGGAGAAGAAAGAACTTGCAGTTAAGACACTGGCAGATAAGAGACATCTCAGCCCAAAAGATTGTGGGGTGGGGGGCATGGTAAATGTCTCAGAAGGACTCCCTGTCTAGTTCCTTGTAACATAAAAACAGGGGATGAGCTTTCAGGCTTGTAAGATTCTGCTATATAACCCTTACAATGAAGGTAGTGTTAGTACTTGTGGTATTGTCTGGACTACTTTGAAGGGCTAACATCTTTAAAGGCCATCCACGAGCAAAACTAATGTGTCTAAGTAGTATAACCCAAGATTAAAACCTAACTGAAAGAGATTTGGGTCATCATTTTTCCCATGGCATCCAGTGTACCTGTCATCTTTTCAATGCATCTCCCGAAAAATAGAAGGTTGGACACAGGACAAAAATTGTGTTCAAGGATGTCTTCCTATAGATGGGACAGATTTCTGCCTCTTTCAAAATAGCTAGAGACACCCCCTTTTACAATAAAGTGTTTGTCAGTTCTTGGATCCAATTACATGACCTCTCCCTGCTGGCTTGACCAACAAAATGGAAATTGATATAAGATACACAATGCAAAACCAAAGCTCTGTCCACTTCCTGAGAGCTTACTAATGAGTGAAATGTATGTTTGGTAACCAGGCAAGACAACCACAACCATTTCCATAGGATTTCCTCAACTGTGGTCCAATTCCAGCTCAGCCATTAATTGGAAGGGGGAAATCCTATGAGAGGTTCTTTTTATTTACTCTATTATTTCTCCCCTCTATGCATCATCAAAAACCTTCTAATTTCATTTCAAATATTTTGCTGCAGATGAAATTGGATGGAAACTCTACTGGTTCTGTTTTAGTAATAAGAGTGCCTTCAAGAGATAGATGGATAATAGATGATAGAATAGATAGATAGATAGATAGATAGATAGATAGATAGATAGATAGATAGATACATCACAAGATTTGCCTCTGTAGTTTGTGAAAGTTGCTATTTTTATTGAGACAGATTTTGCCATTTTATTGATATTTATAAAAGCAGTAGAACTATTGTCCAAATATTCTCTACTTGAGGGTAGGACAAGAAGCAATGGGTGGAAACTAATCAAGGAGAGAAGAACTAAGGAGAAATTTCCTGACAGAACAATTAATCAGTGGAATAACTTGCCTCCAGAAGTTGTAAATGCTCCAACACTGGAAGTTTTTAAGAAGAGATTGGATAACCATTTGTCTGAAGTGGTGTAGGGCTTCCTGCCTAGGCAAGGGGTTGCACTAGAAGACCTCCAAGGTTCCTTCCAGCTCTGTTATTCTATTCTAATGCTCTCTGGATCCTTGGCTAAGATTTTAGAAAACCAGAATGATAGTTGCTTTTTTATCAGCAGATTTGTTCTGCAGAATAGCTAAATAAATACAACTATTCCTTTATATTTTTGTAATGATAATATATTTTAATCCAATTCTGTAAAGTGTAAATTTGGAAGAAAATTTTTAGTGTAGCAAAAAAATATATGAAAAAAAGTTTCTATATAGGATTGATTCCTGGGGGGGAAATCTTTCTTAGTTAATCTCAATTTTTAAGAAGATTTGAGAACACTTTCATTACACAGTGTCTATTTCCTGCCCCTGCCAAGCTGTACCAAGCATCACCCACCCACCCCCGCATCTTCATATTTAATTAAATTTGACTGTTTAAAATGTCTTCCTGTGTATTTATAAGCCTGTTTTGTAAACAACACAGGATCGACTTAATTACCAGTCTTTCCTCCTATTGAGTACAGCAATGTCCGGCCTTCTATGATTGCAAAAAAAGATAGGAGTCGTCCACGCATAGACAGGAAGGATCTCTTGAAAGGGAAAACAAAAAGGTCAGATAACCACGTGAACCAGGCACTTTATGAAAGAGCAGAGAAAGAAAAGAGCAATTATGGTGGACCAATTATTTTTCCCTAGTTCAAATAAGGAAATTGCCAGGAAGAAATTAGCACTTTCTTCACAGGCTCTTTGTAAAAAATGGTAGAACTTATAACTGGTATGCAAAATGATTCAGGTTCAATTCCTGACATTTCTGGTAAAGCTGGGAAAACATTTACCGGTATGTGAAATCTTGAAGAGTTTATTCCAGAATAAGTACCAGCAGTCAAGTAAACAAAGTTTGCTGAGATATGCTAGTTCACTAAGATTCCAATCGTCCAAGAAAGGGGCCATAACTCAGCTATAGTGCCTTTTCTTTTCGAAGTTCTAATTTTAGCATCTTCAATTTTGCTTTACCAATTTATGTTCCACCTTTTTGTACATTTAACAAACCCAGTGCCTAGGAAGATTCCAGTCTAAAATCATGGAAAATTGCTGCTAGCCAATTTGTCAGACCTGGAAGGCCTCTTTTACATTTGGGCCTTCATGCCAGCCACATTTCCTACTGTGGGAAAATGGGAGGGAGATTACATAGAGTGTGGGTAATTTATAGTCAAAATAACATTTTTTCTCAGAAAATCAAGGCCATCTTGCCCTGCAGCTGTGATGACGTGACTCGGAGGCATCTCCAGTTTTGGATGGTGCCTGATTGGACAATGTGATGGACATGTGAGTGCTGGGCAGGGACTTGAACTTTCTTTTGAGTGCGGAAAACCTGGAAACTTTCAGATTCAGGTTTTCCCACATGTGCCAATATGACATCTCTAATAAAATGTAACTTTGAGGAAACACAAGCTTTGGAGTCTTCTTTTGTTGAGGGTGTTACCTGGAACCCTGACACAATGTGGATAATTCTGAGCACAATGAACCAGAGGTGAAATGTTACTGGTTCGGACTGGTTTGCTCGAACTGCTAGTAAAAATGCTATCTTTGCCTGAACCAGTAGTAAAAAAAATGCTACCAGTTTGGGTGAAACGGTTTTTCTGACAATTAGCCGTGACACACAATTTATATTAGCTATATTATATTGCTACCAAGCAGGTAGCAAAGGTAAGTGGATTTCACCCCTGCAATGAACCATTGGTCTGCATGTAAGGCAGCTTTCTATAAATCTAAAATGGAGAAAATGAAACTGGCCTTACTTTCTTAGCTGAATCTTCAGAGGAAAGTCAAGTATTAATGAATGATTATCCATTATGACTTCAGCATTTTTTCTCCATTTTCAGCTCTGTAGCTGAATGTAAGGCCTCTATGAAGAAAAAGGAAATGATAAGAAATTTGATAAAAGAACAATTAATTAGCTAAATTATATAGTTCACTCTGCTTCATGTGATATATTTTGGGCTGAAGATACCCACCTGTAAGGAATGCTTTTATTGAGATCCCTGCACAGAGATGGTCTAAATAATTTTGATTCTCTGAAAAATAATGGAAGCCCTGGAAGAGCTGTTTTGAGAAGTCTTTTCAAGGCATCCTGGCTTTCAAAGAAAATAGTGTGTCTGTCATCTCAGACTTGAGTGATCCCTATGAGCTCATTATGCTACGAGTGTGCTTGAAAGGACCTTGGGGGTGTGTTTCTAAAGCAAAGGACATGATCGATGCTTGGATGGGAAAAGCCAATTGAAATCAATGGGAATTGATTTAAGGCATGGGGGCACTGTGTTAAAATCTCCAGTCCTGTGATAGAGCTTCATGAATATTAACATGGATAGAATCAATAACAAGCTGATTTTCAGATGTAAAAGTGGCTCCTTTTTGTCAGTAGATTAAAAGAAATGGCCATTTTCTTTTCTCTCCAGTTTCACTTTCCCCACCTTTAAAAAAAATATGAGACGCAATACTGAATAAAACTGGCTTCAGTGTTTCAAATACATAAAGTATTTGTTATTTTATGTATATATAAAACCTTGGCTAAAATTGTTAAATTGTTACATCCTATTATACAATGTATAATATACATACATTATTTATGCACTTTTTTCTAAAATGATAAAAAAATAATTGTTTTTGCCTTTTCCTAGGACCTTGTCAGTGCATGTAGAATATTTCTTTAGGGACTGGAGTGAGTCTGAATGGCTATGAAGCTAAAGACTGAGTAGCTATGAAGCTAAACTGTGCAGTCCAGTGCAGCGTCTATATATAGTAGTGGTTATGAACGTAAACAGTGAACTGTAGTTGCCCTGCTTCTGATCTCATTCACTCATCTGTTAGGCTAACTGATCATCATCAACACTCATCAAGTTGGCCATGGATGGGTCTCTCTGTCTTAGATTCAACTTCCCATTTGTGGTATATACAGAGAGCACTGTTGATGTTGAAGGCGATTGAGATGAAACACTTAGAGCATGTGAATGAACAAAGTCAGGATTTACCAGTGTGATTATGATTTGTAAGTGGTCAGAGGTAAGATTCACCAGCATGGCTATTGTTTCAGTGACTGGATGGAAATGGGATTAGCCTATACTATACTATATGTCATTTTACTTTTATCAGGTTGTTGTTTTTTTTTGCAAGGGAAGGAGAAAGAAGTATATTTATTTTTTACATTTATACTCCATGTGAATTCAATGTGACTTATATGAAAATTTCTCTTCATTTTATTTTCACAATGGAAATTCTCTGAAATCAATCAATCAGAATAGAGCTGGAAGGGACTTTAGACTGGAGGTCTTCTAATCCAACCCCCTGCTCAAGCGGTGACCTTATATCATTACAGACAGGTGGCTTTTCTTAAAAACCTCCAATGATGAAGCGCCCACAACTTTTGAAGACAAGCTGTTCTTCTGGTCTCTCACTGTTAGGAAGTTTCTCCTTGATTCCAGATTGCTCCTCTCCTTGATTAATTTCTATCAATTGTTTCTTGACTTCTGGTGCTTTGGAAAATAGTTGACTCCCTTGTCTTTGTGACAGCCTCTCAAATACTAGAATACTGCTATCATGTCACCCTTAGTCCTTCTTTTCTCTAAACTAGCCATACTCAATTCCTGCAACCATTCTTCATAGGTTTTTGTCTCCAGGGCATTAATAATCTCAGTTGTTCTTCTTTGCACTTTTTTGCACTTTTTCCAAAGTTTTGGCATCTTTTTTGTAATGTGGTGACCAAAAGTGGATGCAGTATTCCAGGTGTGGTATTACTAAGGATTTATCAAGCGGTACTAATACTTCACATGGTTATGATTCTATGCCTCTGTTTATTCAACCAAGGATTGTATTAGCTTTTTTGGCTGCTGACTTGTGTTTAAATGATCCTCCACTAGAACTCCAAGGTCTCATGCACAGTTATTGGTTTTGAGACAGGTTTCACCTAATCTATACTTGTACCTTTGGTTTTTCCTGCCTAGGTGTAAAATCTTGATTTTGTTCACAAAATTTCAAGTTTTGGATAGGGCCCATTGTTCAAGTCTGTCAAGATCTTTTTGCCTTCTGAGCTTGTCTTCTGGGGTGTTGCTATTCCTGTCATCTTAGAATCATTTGCAAATTTGATGAGTTCCTCTTCTATCCCCTCATCTAAGCCATTTATGAAGATATTGAAGAGTACTGGGCTTAAGACAGTTTAAATTGTGCCTTCCCAATCTTAAAGGCCTGCAAGTGTCTTATAACTGCTCTAAAGAATTATGGATTGGATCAAAAGTAATAATTCTGCTCACAGAAAGAGATCTTTCATTTTGCTTTTAAATGGGCATGCCAGCTACATCTTAGAATGCAGCCAGATTAAAAAAACACCTTAATTTGATTTAATTTTAATTAAATTGAATATAGTTAATAAGATTAAGTTTTAGAGAGTCGCTGGAGGAGTTGAGTGAATTCAGTATAGCTTACAACTCACATAAATCTATATAGAATTGTACTGTCAGCAAACTAAATACTATCCACTGAAATATTTTTGATAAAAATCTAATTTCTTGGTAAATATATTAAATATAAAAATGCATATATTTTTTTCTTTAGAGGTTCAGAGTTTCAGACTCACAACCAAAACATCCTTTATAATTTTTTTATCTGAAACTTAGGTAAATTTAATAAAAATCAAAGAAGCAAGATTCCAAGTTGTGGATTAGTAAATTACAGAAGACCTTATAGCTCAAAATGATTAGACCTTCTATTCAGATCTGGGGATCAGCTCTGATAAACAGCAATTCTCTTTATGTTTTCTTTGCTACTGGGATGTGATTTGAGAAATCCCTTGGGAATTAGTAAAAAATGTGACTAATTAAACAGAGCTTGCACATTAGCTGGGTTTTATGATGTGGGTTTATAAGTGTAAGATAGTCCTTTCACCTAAACATATTTTAGTTCAAGATAAAAAGTGGCTGAGAGAGAGCATGCTAAAAACTTGGCGGGTTACAAATCCCAGGTTAGAAATTAAAAGAGGTCCTGCTTATAGAACTTATTCTATCAGTAAATGAAGAAGGATTGATTTTTATGCCTCTTTAATGTGGGACAAGATAAAGCATATCTTGTATGGACTGTAAGAATTAAGAGAATGAGTAGAAAACCTGTGGTTTGAGCCTATGTTGTAGAGAAAAAATATATTAATGGCCTGTCTTGTCAGTGGACTTCAGGCTACACCTTGCAACAGATATAGGCAAATTGATCACTTTCACTTTGTCCCAATTTCTCATCTTTCTGATGCTGTGCTTATTGGGTAAACATGTCCACTCCTAAAGTTCACACTTTACAAAAGTTATGTATTATTGCATTTTCTCAAAACTCTCAAATGTTGTTTTCAGTGTTTCCTCATGTGTACATTTAATTTTTTTTAATAAGGGATGTTATTTTCATGAATACTTGTCTTGTTGTGGGAATAGCTTTCCAAAATTCAATGAAGTTTGAACTTGGAAGGAACACTATGGTTTATGCAGTGGTGGGATGAGATTAGCTGGGGTTCAAAAGAAACTAAATAATTTTCATCACCATCCTTGCTCTTTAATATGAAGCTGTACATGAACTGTACATAACATTGAATTATGTGCACCTCTCCATTCATAATGTATTATATAAGGAATCTATTTTATACAACATAGTTATTCAGTCGCCTATTTAAATTGGTGAATAAGCTGTTTACATGGACATGACTTCTAGACAGCTCCCAGAAGTCCATTATTTTTGGAACTAGGCTGACAGAACACAATTTCTTTTTTAAATAACCTCACAGTTATGGAGGAGGCAGAAAGGCAATCTGGTCACCTGCATAAGTTGTGGATTCCAATTCCCATCAACCCTCCTCCCTGTTTGGCAATGACAAAGAACTATTGACCAAAATTTGCCTAGGACGAGATTATCTAACCCTGAAAGGAAAATGCAGCCACCCCAATGAAATATTTCCTCTCACATTATCTTTCACTGTTTCTCAGATTAAAATGAGACTATAGTGGAATGACTTAAATTCTTGTAATAATTATAGGATTTCATTCCCTTCATTATGGACTCCTGTTATATGCTGAATTAATTGGAATACAATATTCTGTTGTTCTCTATTGCCTTAACAAAAGGTAGGAACGCATGCACTTCCAGGAGAAGGAGGTTCTAGAGAGAAAGTACTACTACGAGAAGAGAAGTAGGCCTAATTTAAGCAATATAATGGTAATTTATTTGGCCAGGAAGTATTCCGAAAAAAGATAGGGACAGCATGCAAATAAAGTAGTTCCTATTAGGACTATTTCATCCTTTTTTTATTTTCTAGAAAGAATAATTCATCTTCTGGAATTAACTGTGGAAGTTCACTTCAGTTATACGTAAAACAAAGCATTCATATCTCTAATGGGATTAGTGAGCCTAGACAAACATTTTGGTTGCACAAAGCTATGTTTCTGTGAACCATGGTTTATTAGCTTCATTCATTAAGCTATAAACCATGGTTTACCAGCAGAGATACTGAACTCATAATGTGTCTTAATTTGATGGGTGTGAATCCAACCACAAAAGAGAAAGCAAAGAACAGATTTTGTATTATATATGTTTTAATCATATCAGAGAAATCTTTTATAGGCTGTTTTCTAGATGTGTTTTGTTTGTAATTTTCAGAGTTTGCAGCTAGCATGTATATGGTCTGAGATGTATATACAGCAGCAAATTCCATCATCTGGTCTTAACCAAATTAAAGAATACAAGCTTAGAAACTTGATTGAAGCAAGAACTTCAATGTGATGTATTTAAAGGTGTTTTTTTTTAAAGAAAACTCTTATCTACAAGTTGGTTTTTGGCATGGATCAAGCATATTATAATTTGTTTTAATACACTCATATTTTAAGAATTGAGGGCAAGTTAAACACTTAGGTTTTTTTAAATATTAAAGGTAACCAAAAGCAACCAAGTTCAAATGAATCTATCAATTCTAGTGTTAATTTTCTTCTATTTTCTGTGCTGGGAAAGTAAAAAAAATGAAGAAAGAAAGCCAGTCATATTAAAAAGGTTCAACCCACTCCTCTCTTGGGAAAACAAAGAAAATTCCAGATTTCACAAAAGAAATCTTGTTACTTTATTGCTCATAAAAGACAAAAAGGCAACTGCTTACTGGGATTTGATGTTTATCTCAGCATAGCAAATCAAAGTTTTACTGGGTTCAGAAATGCCAAAGCTGCATATTTTGTAGGGAAAAAAAGTCAGTGTCTGGAAGTGAAAAACATCTGCATCAAAAACAGGACAATTAACAACAAACCATGAGTGATGCTAACGCTCTTGGTCTATTTTTGGTCACCAGCTATGTGATCAGGAAAAGCTAAAAAATTATTGTCTTGTTTAACTCTTTAGGCACATTTGTTTTCAAATTTATGGCTCTATTTCATCACAAATACCAAAAGAGATATGCTGTATCACCTACTTTTAGCTTTCTTTCTTTCTTTCTTTCTTTCTTTCTTTCTTTCTTTCTTTCTTTCTTTCTTTCTTTCTTTCTTTCTTTCTTTCTTATCACATTTCATTGAGACTATATATTCTATCTGATTGTTTCAACCCAAGTAATGAAAGGAGATATATTCAGAGCTGTTAAAAGGTAGTTGACATAGAGAGGTGACCACAGAATACTCAGAATATATAATCAGTATACATATACATATATTTCAGAATACATATTCACACACATATAGACACACTTGTGCTAGTTGAAATATAAATCAGGGGTGGGCCTGCTGGGCATTTGCAGATGTTCAGGTGAACCGTTAGCTAAGATTCTGTGCAGTTTGGAGAAGCCCCAAATCCCACACCTGGCTGGCCCCACCCACCCTACCCCACCCCTCCCTTCCCAGGAGTTCCTATGGGGCTGGTTTGGATGCAGGTAAATGCAGGGTGCATACGGAGGCTCAGGGAGGGCAAAAATAGGCCCACTGGAAGAAAAGGGCCCATTTCTGGCCTCCAAAGGGGCTCTGGAGCCTGAGGAGGCTGTTTTTGCCCTCTTGGTAGCTCAAGCAAAGCCTCCAGAGTCCAGGGAAAGCAAAAACTCCACCCCTGCCATTGTGCAGGAGGCCAACTAGGCCACACCCAATATGGCCATGCTCACCCAGCAACTGAGCAGAGAACCCCTTGCTAAAATTTTTGAAGCCCACCCCTAAATATAAGGGAGATGTAAGAAATTAATGTGCACTATTTATTCATTTCCTGCCTTTATTAATTTTATGAATATTTAAAGGTCACAAACACAAATAACACTCTTTCATCCTCCTATTTTTCCTCACAACAATCACCATGTGAGATGCACTAATCTAAGAGTGAGTGACTGGCCCAAAGTCAACATTTGATTTGATTTGATTTGATTGCATTTATATGCTGCCCTAGTCCCGGAGGGACTCAGTGTGGCTAACAAATCAAAGGGAGGGAATACAGACAAGGGGAAAAACAACAAACAAGCAACTACAAAAAGAATTTAAAAACAATCAACAACCACACAGTTCGAGCGGGGACGGGAACTCGTCAACCCCAGGCCTGTCGGAACAGCCAGGTTTTAAGGGCTTTGTGGAAGGCCTGAAGGGTGGTGAGGGTCCGAATCTCCATGGGGAGCTCGTTCCAGAGGGCCGGAGCAGCCACAGAGAAGGCCCTCCTCCGGGTGGTAGCCAATCGGCATTGGCCAGTAGATGGGATTCGGAGGAGGCCTACTCTGTGGGATCTAATAGGTCTGTTGGAGGTAATTGGCAGCAGGCGGTCTCTCAAGTACCCAGGTCCAATACCATGAAGGGCTTTATAAGTGACGACTAGCACCTTGAAGCGTATCCGGAGACCAATAGGCAGCCAGTGCAGCTCGCGGAGGATAGGTGTAACGTGGATGTACCGGGGTGCACCCACAATCGCTCGCATGGCTGCATTCTGGACAAGCTGAAGTCCAAGCTGAAGCTGAAGTCTCTGAATGATCTTCAGGGGCTGCCCCATGTAGAGCGCATTGCAGTAGTCCAGTCCTGAGGTCACAAGGGCATGAGTGACTGTTGCGAAAGCCTCCCGGTTCAGGTAGGGACGCAATTGGTGCACCAGGCGAACCTGGGCAAATGCCCCCCTGGTCACAGCCGACAAATGGTGTTCTAAAGTCAGCTGTGGGCTGTGGGTCCAGGAGGAATACAGCTTTCATGCCTAAGGCAAGACTAGAACTCACAATCACCTGGCTTTTATCTGGTGCCTTATTCACTAGACCAAACTGGCTCTTGAGAGTGTTTGCAAGTCAAAATGGCAGCTGAAACTCTGCAATTGATTACCTGTCCTTTTTGTATGCATTAAAAAGGGTGGGGATTAAATCACATGGTTGCATTGTTGTCTTATTTATTTATTTCCCCCTCCTTTTAAGCTAATCCTTCTTTCCCTGTTTTGGAAATCAGTTATTCTTTCAAATGTAGCAGTTTACTTTCCATGACAGATGAGACAGAAATACTTTAAATAAATGAAATATAAATTATATTAGAAAAAAATAACTTAAATCAATGTATTTATTGAAGAAAAAAAAGGTACATATGCATTTTTGTTCACACATTTTGTGAAAATATTCTCCCTGCTAATATCAGAACATTCTAACAAAGATATTAGAATGATTCTTTTAAGTATTCTAAAACATCAGCATATATAGAAGTATTTCTATTATCTTGTATATATTTCTAATATTCTTTACACAACACATACCTGTAATTCTGTGCTACCAAGACTATGTTGAGTCTTAATGATCACAAGATAGATTTTCTTCACAAAAGCTAAATTGTATATACCTCTTTTAATTAGAAAGCATGAAAAAGTTAAAACTTTTAATGAGACATGTTTTTAATCTATTGTATACAAATAAAATTAAATGTTGGGGTGAGATTCAGCATCATGATTCTTTTGGAAGCAGCCCCTTCATTATCCTTATAGGAAAATTTGGCAAGGGTTATATTTGTGTGCTTAAGTACTTTTTTTAAAGAAAAATTAAAAGTTTGGAAAGCTATCTCATGCTGCCAGGTCTTTATGAAAATGGACTATTTGTTTTCGTATTCTATGCATTGGACAGTTGTTTTTTATTGTCACTGATTTTTTGCTCTATAAATTTAGTTTGTTCAATATTTTTATAGTTGTCTCAACTTATTTGTGAAAGTCAAGTAAATGAGTTCTGACCTACAATTTTATTTTATTTTACTTTTTACTCATTTTTGTTTTAATTCCACCTTTTTTCAAAACTGCTCAAGGGATTGTAACTATTCTGTTGTAACCTTGAACAGTCACTAAATGAACTGTTGTAAGTCAAGTACTACTTGTATGTTTTGAATCCATCTTTCCCTCCTCTAAATCTCCCAGAAGAAATGCATACATTTACTAATTAGAGCTATGTTTCAAATACCCATTATGATTTCCTCTCCCTTTATAGGAAAATATCAACCTTTATTTTTCTGAAGTGTTTTAATACACCAAAGCTCTAGTAATCTTAGATCCAAGATAGGCAGAGCAGAAAAGTATGCTTTCAAGCATATGGCTAAAAGGAAAGCTTCAATTATTATGTATTTTGTTAAAACTGGCATTGCCATCCAATCAATTTGAACATCATTTTTCCTTCCCCGGATATTGTCATTTTAAAGTACTCACCAGGGAAACTTTTAACATAGTTAAAAGTACAGTTAATCTGGTGAAATTATTCTCTTCTAAGTAAATAAAGAAAACTAAAGAAATCAGAGCACATTTTTGTCATGGCTACTCCAAGCTTGAGTTATAGCTATGCATTTCTAACATTCCAAATGTCACGAGTCCTACTAATTTATGAGGCATTTAAATTTCTTTTGGGAGTTAAGCATTCATTGACACTTGCTATTCTAGCCTCTGAGTATATCAGAAACTCTCCCCCCTCCAGAATAATATCAAATATAGAGTGAGAAATTTAACAGACTAAACAGCTCAAGAGCAATACAAATACATTTGCAAATATAAATACCTTGCCTTCTTTCTTCTTTAAAAACAATATATTAATTATTCACATCACATCATTCTCATATAAATCTAATAAACCAAACCAAACCAAACCATATGAATATGAAAACTAAAATTAATAGTACTGAATTAGAGTTGATACAAAAGTTCTGTGTTTCTTTCCCAATTCAAGCACTAAGGTAATTGCTTCACTCAATGACCATTAGTATGAACACGCAAGAAGGTGAGTAACCAATCCAGCAGCATTAAAACAATCTTTATTGTATTTCCAAATATCAGCGTATTGGACATTTTTCTTGCAGATTGGATAGTAGGCAGCAGTCATGGAGTATTACCTACCATTACATACCTAGGTTAAAAGGGGGGGGGGCGAACAACAAGGTTATTTCAGATTCTAATTATTTCCTTTGGTGGAACATTAAATGTTTTTTTGAGATTTGTTCCACTGGAATATGATACATTCAAAACATTTTGTGGAATGTATTGAGCAGGGCTGTTTTCTTATAAATTGAAATAATTTTCTCCCTCCTTTCTTCCACATAAGTATAGCCAATTCCCTAAAATGAGTTGTGTATGCTTGAGAAGAATTTATTGACATGCAACTTCCAAATTTGTTTTTTTTTTTTTAAAAAAAAAATTCAGATTCCAGATTCTAATCATCCTATAGACTGAATTTGCAATCTAACACATCTTGGAAGAAACCTGTTGGGGAGGTTGATTTTGAACTATATAGAAAAGACAGCACATATGATTTAAAAAGAGAACATCATCTGCATATAATACATTTGCTTTGGCCTGTAGATTGTGTTGATCTCACACAAATTTCAGTAGGATTCCCTCCCCCCATATGTAGAACATCAATTAATACGACAGTAAAAGATTTATTTTAGAGGAACACATTGTCTCACCAGGTATTACAGGATGTTGTCTAATCTCATTGTGACCAAACAGCTCTTTTATTTTTCACACAAAAAGTGTCCGACTATTCTAGTGGGGAAAATAATATCTAAACAGATGGGTATTTCCCATCTCCCCTTGTGTCTAATGATGCATTTGTGTTTGATTTTTAATCTTAAAATAACTGATTACTATTGTAATGTCATAAACGCTGTTGATTGTCCTTGAACAAAATAGGCACTTTGTACATATCTCAACAGGGCTGAAAAGATGCTTAAAATTTGCAACATTGAAAATAGGAAAATGAACAGCTCATCAGGGACCTATAGAGAACTTAACAGCACAACACCCACTTTCATTGAGAATTCGAGCCACAGTCTCCCTTCCATTTCTTTCTCAGTCTCCTGCCCCCATCACTCTCTCCCTGGGCCACACATGTGTTTAATCTTAGGCATGGACGTAAACCTGTCTATCCATTATTTTGCATCCTTCAAGTATTATTATAATCAGGCAAGTTTATTAAGAATTAATGCCCCTTTGTGAACTGAGGGTAATGGAATGGCCACATTTCCTCTCCTGCCGGACTGTGATTTACTAATAGGGGTTTCAAGGGAAAGGATCATAAAAGAGTGAGGCCCCCACCTTTGGATTAATATTTAATCAGGTGTTGAGAGCCTGATGCAGGATTCTGAAGTTGCCAGTGGAAACCTGCCAGGAAAGCAAGAAGGCTCCAGATCTTAAAGGGAGAGAGCTCATTTTTTAAAAAAAGTGGATGGAAATATACAACAGAGTGCTTATCTAAGATACCAACTATGATTTCCACAGAACTTCATGTTTGGCTAAAGGAAGCCACCTAAGTTACTTCAACTAAAATGGAATTCATCTTGGAAGACTTCTATAGGGCTGTCCAAGATACATCATAGCCTGAGGCAAAGGGCAAAAGAGCTCTCCCTTTCTCCATTTTATATTATCAACCCTTCAATGTAGACCATACTAGGAAACCAAATTATGAATGTTAATGCTATCTTTATTAGAAGATTAGAACAATAGATGCATTTCCCATCTCCTTTTATCTTCATGAGGACTAGGGAGAGGGCGGTCTGAGGCACTTCTTCAAATTACATTTGAGCCCTGGACTCAGGTTTCTTTTATCTGAACGCTGTCTTGGTTGCACTCTTTCTCATTCCCTAAAGATTATTTATCTAATCCATAGAAGTGAATAGTACTGGGAAATGAATTTTATTTTAGAACAGATATGGAGATTGTATCTTAAATACTGTTGAGAAAAGCTGGCTAGATAGCTCAGTACATGAGGCAAGGGGGAAGGAGTACAGTAAGCTGTGTGGTACACCCAGTTGTCTCCTATAGAAAAAGGGAATAAGCAAAGGTTTTCAGAAAAAATAGCCAAAGAATTGATTCAGTCTATTCTATGACAAATTTAGTAAATATAGAAAGATAGTCAATAAGGTAGCCATGATCCAGCTGCATTCTTGAGTTCCTACTTTTGGAGGCGAATTGGACTTGGTCATTTTAATGACATCTTTCTCAGTCTCCTCCATCCTAAAACTACCTCAAGGTCAGGGGTGTCAAACTCACAGCGTCACGGCAGCATCACATGATGCATCGGGACTTTTCCCCACTTCACTAAACTGGGCATGGGCATGGCCAGCATGTGACTCATCCAGCCTGTGGACCAGGATTTTGGCAGCCCTGCTCTAGATACTAACTTAACAGTTTATTAGGCTTCCTTGTGCAAGCAGAGAGAAAAAAAGAGATGAGTTACATTTGCCAATTGATGTTATATGAACCACAACTATATGATGAATTCTGTGTATGTTAATGTAGAATCTGCAATGCGTATATTTCAAAAGTATGGTGTTCGAGATGATTTTTAAAAGAGGATATCCTATGTATATTACTGATTTGCTTTGGATAATGCTGATCTCAAACAACACTCATTATAATGGGATTCCTCCCCCCCCCTATATATAGGACATCTATTACTGTAATGAATCAAACAGATTTATTTTAGGGGAGCACATTGCCTTATCAGGTATTACAGGATATTATCTAATCCCATTGGGACGAGAAAGCTTCTATTTTTCACACACAAAAAGAATCAGATTATTCTACTGGGTAATATTTAAATATATGGGTGATAACCATCTTCTCCTTTTTGTCTAAAGATGCATATTGTGTAATTTTTTAACTTAAAATATCTTATTAATGCTGTAATATCAGAAATGATACTGGTTGGAGGAGGTATTTTGTGGAGTTCAGGATGAAAACCATGGGATGCTAGATAGCCCACAAAATGGAAGTTCCAAATAGCACCCAAAAGTAAATCAGAGTCCAAGGCAAAGTATTGCTCAAAGTTCCAATTTATTAAGAGAGCCATGTTGGCACATCTGGGAAAACCTGAATCTAAAAGCTTCCCAGTTTTCTCCATCCAGTTGAAAGTTAAAGTTCTTGCCCCCACAATCATAAGTCCATCACATGGTTCAATCTTCCACTGCCATGCTGGCAGTTCCACACACCCAGTTCCGGTCAGGTGCAGAGGTACAAAGACAAAGGATGACCTTGGCTTTCTAGAAAGAATTTTGTTATGGTTAAATAGCATCTAACTCTTACAATCCCCCCTCCCATTTTCCCACAATAGAAAATGCATAGTAGAATAATAGAAAGTATAGCAGGCCAAAGATCCAAAAGAAAAGATGGCTGCAGGCCTGACAGGGGGGCGCCTTCCCAATCATTTTCTGAAAGCAATCCTCAAATTTTTCAAACAGTTACTGTGAAAAATTATTTTCTGAAGCAAAACTATTCTCAGAATAAATTGAACCAACCCCCAAAGACAATAACAGACTGACAAATTTAGTGTAGACTCATAGAAATCAAGGGATATTAGTAATGGATAACTAGGTTTTACTGATTTCAACAGTTCTGCTCTATAAATGGATACATCTGGTTCCAATATCATGCATGATAGTCAACAGGCCCATCACACTTTCAAATATTCATCAAATTTCAAATGCATTACCTAGTTGTAATTAATACTGTATGTCTTTCCTTAAATTTCCCATAAGTTTTATTTCCTTGCCAAAAAAGCCTCTGTTTTTCTAGCCTCTTTTTTCAGAGTGCCAGGATTTCTTTTGCTGGTGTTTCTGAAAAAGTGTTGCTGTTGTTTTCTGTTTCTGTATTTTTCCTAGAAGATTTAAAGATCCCTATAGCATTCCCTAATGTATTTCTTCCCTGGTGAGAGTGATTTGAAATACAGGAAGCCAGGGTAAATTCAGATTTTTGAAGATAGAGCAGTATAGTGAAAGGCAAGATGTTCTATTTTTTGCAGAAACGAAACAATCCTGAATTTTATCCATGAAAAATTGACTTTGATGCTAGGAAAAAAGAAATAAGGAAAAATATTGACTATTGAACTAAATTACAATGATTTATATACGTTCAAAAATGTAACTTTGGGTTTAAGACTCATGATCATCCTTATAAGAAGGGCCATCAGTATTATTATCCCCATATTATAGGTGGAAGGACTGAAGTTGAGAGAAAACCTTTCCTTAAATGCTATCTGGTGAGTTCAAGATTCTAATTAATTGCTCAGGCTCTTAACAATTACTTTTATGGTTTTAAATACATTTTTATTGTTATTCATGGAGATTGATTTGTTGTACAAGGGATTTCACACATTTCCTGCTATTTTGTAAACCACCTGGAATCTCAAGAAACCCACACACAGTTATATATATAAGTAGGAACAATAAACCTGTAGAAAATATTAATTTATATGGGCTTAAACAATCACATGATTACCCTCACACCATTGTAAATTATCACTTAGGTTGCATATACATTTTAGTTCTGTGCATTCCATTATTCCATTATTTACTTTATTATATTGAAGAGAACCAAAATACTTGCTACCACTTTGATTTTATGTATAACATTCAACAGGAGATAATATTGAATATCAAAGGAACTTAGGACTTTCTAGGTGTTCTTGAACTACAGTGATTGCTAGGCATGAACATGGCATACTATCTGAGGTTGGTGTATGTTAACCTCACCTGGCAGGCCACAAGCTCCCTATGTTTTTTATAGAAGAGGAAACAATATTGTTAGGTGTTGCAGAATGGAAACTCTTTCCTTTGTGGCCAGCATAGCGTACAATATTACCATTGGAATACTTTAATTGACTGCTTGGCCTCTTGATAAATGATCTATATTCATCATCCTATATTGATGTCAAAATCCTCATGCTACTGCATCCATATTAAAGACATTGAAACGCAATGCAGTTCTGTTGCTGCAGTATTGTAGAGAAATTACATCCCTGTTCTGATCAATGGAAAATGTGATATTAAACACACACACATGCACACTGTTTCCCCTCTTCCAGGTGAACCCACAGAGTTAACATTTAACACATTACTGTGTCATTATAACTTGCTGTTTGACTTCCCACTCCTGTGGTTTCCAGGAAACCAGTCACATATGTGAGTTACAGTTGTTGGTTAATTGTTGCTAAGATGCTCTCCCAATTGCCCAGTTGCCTCTGTCCCCCAAAGCATATATCATTCACAAAGCCATTCAGCAGGGGCAGCCTAGCATGATCCCTCATATATCACCCTAGAGTGCAGTGTCATGATGCTTTAAAGCTGTGTACTGAGTAGTTTGGCTTCGACTGACCTCCCTGTGCATCTGTTATGCATGTTTTCATGTAGTGCTAAGCCTTATGTGTTTTTAAAAAAATAAAGCCAATAGAAAGCATCTGTGTGAGTAGATGATTGGCTACATATCTTGTGCCAGACTCATACTGTCTTCTAAGTTCAGCTTGTAGTTTAGAACAACATGAGAAAACAATGGTGTATTTTAATTGCTCATGTTGTTTGAAAATATATGTGCATTTATGGATTCTTAGGAAAAAAATATTGCAATTGAGAAAAATGCTTTCTTGCATATTTGTTTTTCAAGTTCGTTGCTATCCAATTTTAATTTGCATCAACTTCTAAATGGCACTATTGCAACATCACACAGTAGCATCTTGTGCTCATATAACATTTGGTAGAATTGAAAGCAATGTGGGATCATTAAAGAAAAAAATAAAACAAAATCTGAAAATATATCAGAATTTCTGACTTGTTATTAATGCTTTCCGTAATTTCCTAAATTTCCCCATCCATGAAATCCCATTTTAAAATACTGGTGTCATATGATTATCTTTGCAGCGGGGGAAGATATTGATTAAATGATTCATTTTTGGTATGAAGAACAGGAATTTCACATGGCTATATATTACGAATTTTGTTGTTAAGATGTCATCTGATTTCAATGATTTGTTTATTGTTTTTAATGTAATAGCAAGATTATTCTATTTGGCTACATCCTCAGACACCTTTTGTTTATGAAAATATTAACCCAAATGTGACTTTTGTCTCATAACCCATGCCATCTACAGGTAGCATATGGAGCCCTCTCTGTGGGCAAACGAGTCGTCGCCCTAGCTCAACTCTACCGTGCCTCCCGCTGGCCAGATGATTTTTGGGTCTCTGCCATGCATGCATGGGGGTGGTGCACATTTGGGAGATGTGCATGCATGTGGGGGAGAGAGGGGTTTGCATGTGCATGCACGGGGGGTGGGGGAGCACGGAGGGGTGCGGTGCACCCCCGTGCTCTGTTTTTGGTCCCAGCAGGCTTCAGCGAGGCCTGCTAGGCCCCAAATGAGGTGCAGAGGTCACGGGGGGGGGGGTTGGGGGTCACATGGGGGTATCCCGCACACACATGGGTGTTAATAAGGGTGTTGCACATGCATTGCATTATGGGTGTGTGCACGCAGGTGCATGCCTTTGGCACACAATAACAAAAAGATTAGCCATCACTGTCCTATAATTTCAATAGTGAAGCAGGTGCAAACATTTTGTTCCTTCTTTTTCATTAGCTATATTCTTGATCAATATATGCAGATTTATCTTATGACTTATTGAATGCCTGTATAAGACTAATACTAGCTAGTGAATGCCTGTATAAGACTAATACTAGCTAGCTAACCAAAATACCAAAGCAACCACTGATTTTTTTCTTCCTCTCTAAGGTCTGGTTTCCTGGAAAATAAGGCTGTGATATGCCATCAGTACATATTCTATGCATGGCCTACTGAATGAAGCATTACAGTTTGCTGTTCATTGCTTTTCAATACCTGACAGTTTGTGGTTTGTCTTTTTACTGTGTGAAACCCACAATGCAAAGCTGAGCATTTTTGTTACCCCAAGGAGATACAGAATCCTGTTTCAGCTAAATTCACTCCTTTAAAACTCTACATTTAATAAAAATATATTTTGATCTAGAAACCATTCTTAATACCACCATAAACATGATCTGCCTGAGGGAATAATAATAATAATAATAATGAAAACCACTGTCTTCTGTTAAAAACAAGGAAATACTTTGCTTGCCTTGTCCAACTTGAAGGATAACTTCAGAAAGAAAACCTAAGAGCATAAAGAAAAAAAATGTAAAGGAATTTACTAAAGATTACTGAAAAATGCCTGCCTCAATGAGCTACGTATGATATATGCACAGTCATATACATCTAGCTATGTAGGCCATGCTTTTTGTAGAAAATGATATATATGACAGCAGAATCATTTCATTAGCCAAAGGTTGTTGCAATATAGGACTATGTAGATCTGTATAAAACATTACTATAAGCAATCATGCTTTAACTGATGTTTTTTTTTAAAAAAAATAAAGCTTTAACAATCTGTATTTGTTCTATTGGCAACTGTTCTTTTATATGCTTCTTCCACTAATTATGTAATTATGAATGGTTATTCTTTGAAAAGAAATTTTAAAGCAAACCTTCATGGTGGTGTTAACATATTTTAATTTTAAGACTAATCACAAATAATGGGGGTTTAGGTGCAAAATTTAATCCAGGAAATACAGATAATTTGTGGCCCCATTTCTGCTGTCCATGCCATGGTAAAGTACATTTTGATGTTTCTCATAAACTTATTTCCAAAAATTATTTCATTTCTCCAGTATGTGGTTCCCTGTTTATATGTGTTTTTATTTGTGCTGATAAATAAATAAAGGAAGACTAGTATAGATCTATTTCAAGCTATTTAGCTCTCATCAGCTAGCCATATCCTTACTGGGATATTATATATATATGTAAAACTTATTTTGCTGATCAGTGGAAAAAATCAGATTAAAGAGGGCTCTTCCTTGCAAACAGCTAATAAATACAATTTCTATATTACTACCAGGGATCTTATATCACATTTACATTCCCTTATTTTTAATATAGTTTAGGACTTGGTCCTAAAGCAGTGTTTTTCAGCTACCCTCTGTCCAACCCTTAAATAAACTAGGCATTTGAACAGTTCAATTCTTTGCATCCAAATAATTTTAACAGGTGTTATACAGAGGTTAGGATATATAGGATTCTAACAGCAGAGAATGCTTTGCAAAATAATGCAATGAATGCTGCTTCAATTTCTAAGTTTGCTGAAGAGGCTGCCTGCCAAATTTATTCTCCAACTGGCTCACATATTACTATGGACCAAAGTACTGAATATTCTGTGTCTCATGTAGCCTAAGATGTGGTTAGATACTTTTGTCTGGCAGCTTTAATGAGGTTTTCATGAAATTCTCATAGCAGAATCTCATTTATTTTTCCAAAATTTACAAGTTTGTTCTTTTAGTGTAGATTTTGATGGGAGTGGGGATGGGTTAGACAAAAACTTAGGAATCCTGGTGCATAATTTAGAAAGACAACCTATGTTTCATTCATATTGAGTGGTTACTCTGTTAAACTTTCCATTATGTATGCTTGTTCTGCACAGTTTTCACTGAGTATAGTTACCATGTGCCTGATAAATACTAAAGTATATGACCAGGAGTAGTCACATAGATGGAAGAAGGGAAGAAATACAAACCATGACTAATAGTAATAATAATGGAAATCTGAAATTGTATTGTGTTTCTCTAATTTGGCTTTGCCATGTTTCAGTTTTGCTTATCATTCACTATTTTTGTATATTATTTCAGACCAAAAGGCAGAATATGCAGAATATTCTGCCTTTTGGTCTGAAATAATATACAAAAATAAGTGTAATAGTTGAATAAGTGTAATAGTTGTTTATAATTAGTGTATTATATCAACCTAGGTATCTTTTCCGTGCACAAAATAATAACACTAGAAAGTCTGATGTATGAACAGCATAGATAGTTGGGAAGACAATTAATCCATGTTTCAATCTGACCAGTTACCATTTTGTATTCTCCTGGTTGGTGATAATTATAAAGTTTACAGATGTTTGCTAGTATAAACTAAATTTTATTTATATAGCTATTTCTATATTCTTTCATATTTGTGATTGGATTTAGGTTGTGATCTTCTTTTTGTTGAATTTCATTTGGACAATTGTTACAAATCCCCCAATATTTATCAGAATGAATGAAAGCCACCATACTAATATTTCCCCAGTGATTAGGATTGGAAAATGAGTTCCATTTGCTTGGGAATATATTTCAGATAAAATTCCCAAACATAGTAACTCTCATTAAAGTGGCAGATTGGCCGAAGAAGCAATAAGCTCTCTTTCACTAGAAATAGTTAAGTAAAAGAGGAACAGCCACTGGTTAAGGATACTATTTTAGTTACATCTTCCATTCTAAATACTACTTTGAGTAGGAGATTGGATTAGATGTTCCTTCCAGCATTAACAATTTGATGATACATTTGGCCCAGACATATTGAAGTAGATCAATGACAAGTAGAAATTAAAGAGAATCTTTTAAGGAGTCAAAGGGTTGAAGCTCATCAAGTGAATTTCATCCTGTGGTTTTGATCTAGTCCATGCAGTCAAACAATAAGGAATAACACTGTTCACAGAGAGGCCAGCCAAAGAGAATGAAATCATAGCTGCATTGTATTTTGTGCATGTTTGTTTGTATGGTGGAGTAATTCTGATGCATCTAATGGAAGCAAAATGTTGCTGTTTACATGAAACATCTCTCATTTTGGGGGCTTTTTGTTTTTTACAACATTACCAGTACATGCTGTGTTTTATACAGGCTGGGCTTTTGTGGGCAGTTACACATAAAATCCATGATGAGGTAGCATTAAGCTTTTAAGTTTCACTGTTGGAGAAGTGCATTACTCACCAACACACCAAAGGTCTTGACACAGAAGTGGCTAATAATTCTCAGTAGTAAACCACAGTATCACGTAGATTCTACATGATATATATTTTCTTAATTTTTAAAGGTTTCTGTGGTAATTCTTTGTCTCTGACTGCTTTCCTGCATTTAAATTCTTATTTAACTGTGGAAACAACCTTACCACAAGATTGCAACAAATAAATAAATAAATACATTTTATAAAGGGTTTTTTTTTACGATAGTAAATGAGCTTGCAGATTTTTTTACAGGGATTTCAGGCCTGTATACAGCACCATGATTGTATGGTCAATCTAAATAAAGAAGGGAGTAGACGCAGATATATCTCACATTTTATATGCTCAATCAACCAAATGCATAAAGAAGATCTTGCATGCACTGCAGGTCTTCTACAAGCTATTAGTGTAAGTAATTGTGAGGTAGTTTGAACAACCATAGGCTCATTTATATATTATGTTGATATTTTATTTATATATTTATGGCATAGTTATAATCCACACAATGTAAAATGTAAATAATATAAGCTAAAATGTAAAAAAAATAAGCAGCAATAATCTGCTAAGTATCCTCAATCAGCTGGGACAAACAGTTCTTGTTTCAATGCTCTCCACCCTCCTCAAATCTCTGTGGGAAGGATACTCCACTAAGTAAGGACTGTGAATGGGAAGACCTATCTTAAAGTTGCTATGTTTGAGAAACAGTGATGTGTCCATAAATCAGGAATCTCTAAAGGAAGGGAGATCCTGAACAGACTCTCATTTATGATCTGACCAGGCAGGCAGATTCATTTCTGACAGGGCATTGTCTGATGTATCTACAATATTTAGGGCTTAAAATGTAGCAATTGGTGGTTTAAATCAGATCTGAAAATCTATTGGTAAGGAGGGCAGTGACTTTATAATCTAAACATTTTGGTCTCTGTGCCCATTCAGGATAGAATGTGTTTTGTCTTGGTGTGTTGGTTTGGTTGGTGTATTGTCTCACCTAATTGTTAAGCTATCTAGTATACAACAGATCTCCTATAGATTCATGTAGGTCTTCAGTCTGGAGAATGCTGATTGATTTTGATCTGAATTTATGGTTTTGTAAGAAATATGGGGAACAATCTTCACAGTAGGATACATAGAATATGCTTTTGGACCTGCTTTAGAACCAAAGTAGCTTTGCATAAATACAACTGGATATTTGGCACAATAGGAGGCACCAAAGCATAAATAGGGGGTGCCAAACCACAATAGGAGGTGCCACAAAAGAAGGCGCTGGAGATAATCAGATGAAAAATAGGCATGACCCCTTCATTGGATCATGAACTCTAACACATTTACCTTGCAGAAAAGAGCAATAAATATTGTGGGCCTGGAGACTGAAATATAAGAAGAACGGTTGCAGGAATTGGTTATGGCTAGTGTAGACAAAAGAAAGATGAGGGGTGACATGATAGCAGTGTTCCAATATTGCTGCCACAAAGACAAAGGGGTTGACATATTTTCTGCACCAGAAAGCAAGAGAGAAAGCAATGGTTGAAAACTAATCAAGGAGAGAATTAACCTGTAACTAAGGAGAACAATTAACCAGTGGAACAGCTTGCCTTCAGAAGTTGTGGATACTCTATCACTGGAGGCTTTTAAGAAGAGATTGGACAGCCACTTGTCTGAAATGGTATAGGGTCTCCTGCTTGAGCAGTAGGTTGGACTAGAAGACCTCTAAGGTTCCTTCCAACTTTATTATTCTGTATTCTATTCTGATTCACACATACAATATGTGCAGTTTTTATTGACATATATCCCTTCCCAATTTAGAAATTCAAGAGGTAATATTTTGAGGGGAGACAATCACAGTTTTTGTGAAAAGAAGGAGTGGATCCTCCTCAGTAAGAAGAGGTCCTTCCTGAGATTTTGCATCAGCCTCACTAAGAAAGATACTCTGTGCTCATTTGGAGCTCAGTTCGTTGCGTGTATAATTGACACAACTACTTTGGAATGTTCCAGTGCAACAGTGAAGTAGCTAATCCCAGAATTAACTTAGGGGAAAAAAGTAATGTATAAAAGAGTATTTGCAATAAAATGGCTGTCTCTCCAGCCAGAGTGAAATAACTACCTTAAATTGGCTTGTCATATTTGACTTTTGCAAATGTACTTGGGGGAAGGAGGAAGGAGATTTCCCCTCCTTTCCTCTCCCCTTCAGCTTTAATATATGTTTGCCTGATTTTAGACTGGGTTATTTGAATGTCAAACTTTCAATAACACTTTAATAGAGGTGTCCATTAACCCATGCTAAATTACAGTGGAACATTGCTGGAAATCCGTATGACATCCACATGAATACCAAATGAATTCATTAAGATCCACGCTATTATAATGAATAACAAATGAAATCTCTTCAAGGAACGGGATGCCTCTCTTTTAAAATGATTTTTCACCGGCAAAGCTTGTCATGGCACCTACTGTTTAATACCAGTGATGAGAGGTGGTGATCCAGAACCTGTTTAGATAAACAAGTGTGGCACCAGTAATCACTTAGTTCCTGGCTGTTGCACTAATAATCAAGCATCACAGCCACATCCTCCACCACCCCGTCCCCCGACCTCATAATGCATTCAGAGAACCAATAACAAAGATGGCACCTTCCCCCCTCCTTTGACCCCGGTGCTTTATATGAACAAAGGAAGAAACAACAGAATTCCCAGTATTTTCCCTGTCCCAATTAATAGAGAAGGGCATATAAGTCATGTTACTTGCTCTTCTTAGATTATGAGGTCTTTTCTCAGACCTCATTTATAAAGCAGTATACAAATCACTGATTTTTAGTTCAAAATTAAAAAGGAGAAACTGGCTATAAAGGCTATAAACCCAGAAAAATGCAGATCAATTTGGCAGAAGACAATGAAAAGGTAACATTTAGAAGTATGACTCACAGGTTGCAAGCAGTATGATCAGCAGCTTATATATATTTTTAATAACTTTTTCCAACATGTGATTCCTGTCATATAGGCAAGGCACAATACCTGAGTGCATGGTTAGAAACAACCTCGTACATTACATTTAACTGAGGCAAAGAAATATTAGAAATAGTAATGAGTATTTTAGAAGACTTGTTTTAACCTTAAAATATATGGAAATAATGTGTGTTAACATGGAGGTGTAAAATATCACAGCTGTGTAGTTCTTGGATTTGATCCCCAAAAGGTATACCTAAGCATGCAGTAGTCCAAAAAGAGTATCTATCAAACTCAACAACCCTTGAAAGCAGCTGTGTCACATGATCTTAGAAAAAGGAATGGCTGCTTTAGAATGTAGATTGGGACTTCGATAAAATTGATGCTCCTGTGCACTCTGAAGCACATTTTGGAGATCAAATCGAAATACTGCACAGCTAAATTAAATACCTGATCTGATAATTAAATTAATATTTCGCATTCCTAAGGAATATATCTTAAAATATACCTTATAGTTCTCCTACTAAAAAATAGTGGAAGCAAGCTTCTTCTTATAAGTGTGTAAAGTTCTCAGAAACATCTGCTTCTTGGAAAATGAATGAATAGTTAGATGAAGGAAATGTTAAACTTCAGCATTTAAAAAAGACATATGTTACAAAACAATTTTTTCCCATCATATTCGGACTCAATAGCAAAATTTTAAGCCCTCTTAATCAAAGATAAGCCTCAAGATAAATGCTTGGATAAATGCTTATTGGAAGACCTACTTAAAGGTGGCCAAAGCTTTGGATATAAGGCTTAAGACATGCCAAACGCTTTGCAGTGTTAGATATACAATATTGTAGTGAAAGTACTATTTCTAAAGAAGGACAGTTCAATTAAGGTTTCCCTTGTTTTCTTTCACGTAGTCATATATGAGGGTATACAGTTCAACTGTTAATATGAATTCATCATTCAAATTATTGAAATAGAATCCGGTATCATGCTAATTCATGAAAGTTGATACAATCTGTCTCCACTGCTTGGTTTAAATTTGTATTAAGAAAGATGAATGTTTGAAAAAGCTGTGTTTGAAGACCTGCATATAAGAACACAATGTGTAGAAAATGAATATAATATGGTGTTATGTACAACTACTGTAAATATGTATGTATATGAATATACATTGGGGATTTTTAAAAAAATAAGTATGATTTTATAGCAAACTGGTAAGTGTCTAGATTTAGACTAATCTGCTAATTTCTGATGTGAACTCTGTTTTAATCAAAGCTATTTATAACCATGTTTATCAACATGGTTATAAAAAGTGGTCTGTGCAATAGGTGTGCAAACCACCCCCTACTTATTGCATGGACTACTGCAACATTTTCTACATGGGGTTACCCTTGAATAGTATTCAGAAACCGCAGCACCTCCAGAGCTGCCTATAATACCTATGCTGTGTGAGCTGCATTGGATGTCATTTTTTCCCAAGATGTTTCAAGATGTTTGGTTAGCCCTTCATAGATGGTGGTTTGAAGACACTCACAGATATATATATAGGGATACAGTTGGTGTATAAATGAATACTATTTTATTGTTCTTGCTCTCTTTTGACTTAAATACTCAGGCAACAGTATAAGGGGTCAAATTGCAATAGCAATACCACATAGACTAATATACCATTTCATAGTGCTTTACAACCCTCTCTAAGAGATTTACAGAGTCACAATATGATCTCCAACAATATGGGTCTTCATTTGACTGACCTCAGAAGGACAGAAGGCTGAGTCAACCTTGAGCTGGTAAGCATCGAACTCCTGGCAGTGAGCTGAATTAGCTTGCAATACTGCATTCTAACTACTGCACTCATATCTGACTGGATAACTTATTAACAGTGTAGCAAATCCTTAAAACACAAAGCTGTAATTAGGAGAGGGAAGTAATGTGAATGTTATTAAAGATTCACAGTAGCCCACATCAACTTTTGAAAGGAATACATATTTTTAAAACATTCAGTATTTTCTTAGCACTTGGAAAAATGATAAAGTCTGATCCCAGATTTGAGAGCAGAATGTGCTGTACCCAGCTCTCTTGCAAAAGGAAATTGCTGAAACATTGTAAATGAAAATATTTATGAAGGAATGAAAAACAACAAAAATTGGTAGCTTTCTTCATAATATTGGAAAACACTTCTATATTTCTTGATTATTAGTCAAGCCACGTGTAGAGAGATTGGAAATATTTTGCCCTTCTAAAAGTTTCAGACTTTAAATTACTTACCAGGAAAAGAAGTACGTATCACATTGCTTCTACTATGCTGTAGAAAGTTGTAAACACTGTGTGTATCATAATGCTTGCATGCAAAAAGCAAATTTTCCCCTCTGATGAAAAATAAGAGTGCCTCCTGGTCTGTATCTCATGTTTTCCTGAAAATAAGACAGGGTCTTATTTTCTTTTGACCCCTGAAATAAGCACTTGGCTTTATTTTTGGGGAGGTCTTATTATTTTTGAGGTGCATAGTCACCTCATGGCTGCTGCTGTGTTGCAATATTTTCGGGGAGAGCTTATTTTGGAGGGACGGCTTATTATAACGCATGCGCTCAAAAGCACGATTGGGCTTATTAACGGGGAGGTTTTATTTTCAGGGAAACAGGGTAATAAACTGCCATGATTTCAGAATACAATTTTAAACTCCCCAACAAATTGTGGAGATTTTCAGTCATCCAGATCATAGTTGTCTCAAGCTCCCCCCCCACTTTCTTTTCTTTTTATTATTTATTGTTTTGTCATAGAAAACAAAATACAAAACAGTAAAACAAACAAAATGAAACAAAAAAAAAATTCCCTTTCAAAAGGCAACTGGGCTGTTTGTTTTTTTTCCTCGAGGAAGAAGAAAACGTTTCACTTCTCATCCAAGAAACTTCATCAGTTCTGATGGTGGAGGTAGAGAAGGATAGGTACTGACAGTTAAGACTGGATGGTGGGAAAATGGAAGGGTGGGTTCTGACAGGATGGGGTGGGGTGGGGGAAATGGAAGGATTGTATTTCTGTGCAGTCACCTGGTCATTAGCAGTCTCTGAGAGCAGTTGAAGCCGCTTGGGAGTTTATCTCTGCCCTCAGAGTCACCTGAATCAGGGTGGAATTGGCTGTGGAATCTTCTTGAAATTGCTCCAAGGGCTGCTTGTAAACTGGAGATAAGTGGTGTGCATGGAGAGCCTAATGAAATCTAAAGTGGCACTCCATAGGAAGGAGGTGCTCTCAGCCACTTGTTCCAAACTGTTTTCCAGGATCTCGGTCTCAAACACTGATCATGAAGTAATAGGTTGGTGTATGAATTTGGCTGTGGAACTGTTGAATAGTGCAGTGAGGAGAGATTAAACTGAAGACAAGGGTAATTCCTTGGGAGGTTTTATATCATTTCCTTGGATTTGCTCCACTTCAGATTTGAATTCAACCTCTCAGATCCCTGGCTATTATTAAAGTTTCCATTGCGTAATCCAGGCTTTCTAGCCATTTGACCCTCCACATCTATGGAACTAATTCAGTCATAATCTATTTGTTATAAATTAGCAGCTACAAAGTTAACTCTTGGGATGACATATGGCTTTTGTATTTGGGGAAGAGCAACGGTACCTGCCCTTGGAAAAAAAATGAGAAATTTTCCCTTCACATCCTGTCAGATAACACAAGAGAGATGGTTAATAATAAATTAAAAACACTGCAGCCGCAGGAAAAAAAAAGCAATGTTCTCTCCCCTCCCCCTCCTCTCCCCCTTTAGGTTTCTCTACCCCATGGGTTTAATCAGCATCAAAGAGGAACAAATCCAATAAAATGTTTCCTTGCGCCAAGAACCAGACCAAACTGGATACTCTCTTTCTCCCTGTCTGCCAGCCCAGTTTGAAAACAGCTGACAGTAGAGGTGAAAATAAGGAAGGGGGGAGGGGAATAGAAAGATGTGGGGAAAAGGAAATCAGGGACAAATCCCTTTCTTCCCTGCCCTTTTGACTTGCTAGGTTCTCATCTGGCATGAAGAACCTTTAATCTCTTTGCTTTTGGATTTCAATTTGAAAGGTACTTCCTCCCTTTTTCCATGCTCTCATTCCACCATCATCAAAAAGGGATTTTTTGTTGTTGTAATAAATGAGTGTTACTCTATCTTTTTTTAAAAAATATGCAGTTTTGATATATTTGTTTAATATACTTGTTTTGAAGAAACCTGCTAGGCTTTGTAACCACAAGAAAGTCTGCCTAGATTTGGTCACCACCAGCTTTCCCTATCCTGATACCTTCCAGATGTACTGGATTCCAGCCCCCAGAATTCCCAGCTGCTATGCCCTTGGGAGTTGCAGACTAACACATCTGGAGGGCATCAGGCTTGGAAAGTCTATATTAAAAGCACAAGGTTTAAAGAAAGAAGGGATGCTATAAGTATCATTAGTTCTATGGAAGATTGATTTCTTGCCGTGTACAATGTTAAAACCGATTGGTGGATGACCAAGACTCCAATTGCACATTGTTGTATAACGGAGGCTGTCCTTGACTTACAACCATTCATTTAGTGACTGTTTAAACTTACAACAGCACTGGAAAAAAGTGACTTATGACTATTTTTCACACCTGTGACCACTGCAGCATCCCCATGGGGAACATGATCAAAATTCAAGCACTGTGCAACTGGCATGTATTTTTGGCTTCCAACAAGTAAAGTCAATAAGGGAAGCCAGATTCAATTAACAACTGCTTAAATCTCTGGCAAAGTAGGTTGTAAAATGAGGTACAATTCACTTAACAATGACCTTGGTTAGCAACTGAAATTTTGGGCTCAATTACATTAATATGCCAGTGTACTTATGCTACCTTAGTCATTACCATTTTATTTAGTATGATTGCCTATAGATGACAATGAACCTCGGGACCGTATCCAATTTTGACTTTAATCAAACTCACATCCTGGGTGGAACTAGGAACTGCCCAGAATAGTTAATTGCTAAGTCAAGATGTTATCTATAGTTTTCAAATAGGGTCTGGAAAATTCGGAGTGGAGCCAGTATAGAAACTGACAGCTCACAGATGGGCTTTAACAAAATCTGGGTTTTATTGGCTTTATAGACCTTACATCCTGATTACCTGCCATGACATGATTTTTCTGGGAGGATGAGTCAAATGCTGGCTGGTTGTCAAACTGAATTCTGTGATATGCTTCAGAGTACAGCTGCACTAGCTTTGTTATATGGTACAAACTGAAAAATTAGAAGAAATGCAAAACAGTCTTGGCATTTAAACTAAAAATGATGAGTGGAAGGTGAAAGAAGGCAATGCTGAAGATACTTTCTGGAAGTTGTCTCTAGTCACTTCTGTATTTACTTATATAACATTGTACAACTTGATATGGTCAATATTGTGCAATTGCTATTGTTACATAAATCATTTACATCAGCGGTGGGATTCACTTACCTTTCCTACCAGTTCACAAATGTGAGTGTGCCTTCTGCGCATGTACAATGCTCGCACATTACGTTGGGGCAGGTGGGTGGAGCCTTTTGTAGCCACTGCTACCAGTTTGCCCGAACCAGAGAGAACTGGCTGAATATCACCTCTGATTTACATCTATATTAAGTGGCTGCATATTCTTCTCTTACAAAAGCTCAACAAATTGATTTTTAGTTTGCGAGGAAGAGCTCATCCAAGTCATGTTGTTATATACAAGTAAACAAATTTGAAATAAAAATAAAGAACAACCTCCACAAAGAATGCTAAATTATCAGTGAACTCCTCTGTAAACACTTGACATTCATATTACAGTCATAATTAACCAATCAATTACTATGATTTATGTTATTTTAATTGAGTTGCAAATCATTTCCCAGTCATTGTCAAACTTAGAGCTTTTTATCACATATACTGGTACATTCATCATTTTAAGGTCTTCAATAAGGGACCAAATATTTATTACTTTAGGGTCTGATGTATATAATCAAGAATAATATGCTTGTATATGGATCTATATATTTACTTATGAACCAATCCAGTGCAAAGTGTAATGGAATTGAAAAGTTCAACAATGTGGCAAGTGAGACTTTGGTGGTTTGAATCCCTAGTGCTGGATAATGGAGTGAGCTCCCGTTACTTGTCCCAGCTTTTGCCAACCTAGCAGTTCAAAAGCACATAAAAATGAAAGTAGAAAAATAGGGACCACCTTTGGTGAGAAGGTAACAGCATTCCATCCGCCTTCGGCATTTGGTCATTCCGGCCACATGACCATGGAGACATCTTTGGACAGCACTGGCTCTTTGGCTTTGAAACAGAGATTGGCACTTCCCCCTAGGATCAGGAATGACTAGCACATATGTGCGAGGGGAATCTTTAACTTTATTGCTATTTATAAACTGAAAAGCCTTACATTTTGTATCTTCTTCCCTGATATTTAGATTTAACTAATATCCATTTTATGAGCAAAGTTGTAAAACTTTGGAATACAATATCAAACAACACATCAATGACAGACCATGGGAGATACCTTATTATTTAATGCAATAACAATCTAATGATTGTTGGATGACAGGAAAGATTTCTTTCAATTCTCCAGTTCAACAGTAGAAACAATCTAACAGTTATTCAAGGCACTAAGTAATATTCACAGGAACAGAGATGTAGCAAATGATTTGAATAAAAACCCTCAAATCAAATGGCTGCAGAGAGGATAATAATGAAAGCAGAGGAGAGAATAGTGTAGAACGTAGTTGCTTGACCAGTTAAAATCTTACTTTTTGTTTTGGTAGAGATTCACATTTATTCTGAAAAAGCCCCTTTGAAAAATCATTCTAATAGCAAAAGACCCTGGATAGATATTTAAATATGTACAAATCAGAGGTGGGTTGCTGCCGGTTCAGCCCAGATCACGCAAACTGGTAATAGTGGTGGCAGGAGGCTCCGTCCACCCACCTGGATGCTTCTGCACAAGCACAGAAGTGTTATGCCACCACGCCCAGGAGCACACCCAAACCAGTAGTAACAGAATTGGCAACCCACCACTGATACAAATATAAGATAAATAAATTTTATAAGGTGCAAGATAAAATTACTAATTATTATAAGAAGAGCTGCACAGATATCATGTTCAGAGGTGTTCTTTTTCTGACTGTCAGATGCTGAGAACCAGCAACAGAAGAAAGCTGCTATCTTCATGCTTTCTTGGGAAGCTGCCCAGCATCATCTGGTTGACAACTGTTGGAAACTAAATACAAGACTTGATAATTTATTGCCTCAATCCATCAGGAACCTCTTACTAAATTCCTAAACAAGCGGTATCACATGAATTGTCTAAAGTTGAATATGAATATTCAGATACTATCACCGAGTTGGAAAGATCCTAGGAGATCATGATTCCAACTCCCTGCACACTCAGGATTCATTACACCATCCCTGAAAGATAAGTATCCAGCCTCTATTTGAAAACTTTCAGTAAAAGAGAAGAAGCCACTCCATCTGGTAACCCATTCTATGGACAACAGCTCTTAGTGTCAAGACTTCCTCATTTCTAATCAGATCTACATCCTATATCCAAGATTCATCCCATAATAAATTAGAATTAATATGATTTTTTCAAACTGGAATGTGTAAAATTGAATGCAATAGTTTAAGTGAGGCATGACCACAGAGTAGAAGAGTCTAATTACTTCCCACAATCTAGACTCTTATGTTTCTCTTGATGCTTGATGTCATTGGCCTTCTTTGCAGATATATTATCTTGTTGAGAATAAATATGTGCACTTGGGATTTATGATTTCTGTACAGAATTCATTGTGGGTCAAATTTCATAAAACAATCCAAGAGAAAAATGGAGGAAAGGAAGGAGGAAATGAAAAATTTCTTGGATGAATGGAGATCTCTGAAAGTGAAATAGTCATATATATAGTCGTATATCACATGGATGCTTCCATCCAAATTATTATAAGTTTGAAGTTTGAAAAAAAATATGTTGGCTTTAATATGATTAAGAAGGCAAACAAGTCCTTGCAAGTTAGACTAGAAGAAATAATTTATTTTACACTTAACACATTTAATGTGTTTATTTAAATATAGACTGGGGAGTAAATTTCTTTTGGTAAAAATTAAAAAAAAATTGAAATTGAGTATTTACATTTTTTAAGGGCAGCCCTGGAGGCTTTCGGAGATTGCATTCAATATGGCCAAAGCACTTTATGCATAGGTCATTATAAATATTTGTAGAGCAGTGTTTTTCCATCTCAGCACCTGGCGTTTATGCTGGCTGGGGAATTCTGGAGAATTCTGGGTGTTGAAGTCCACAGATCTTAAAGTTGCTATAGTGGAACAACACTTGTAAAGCATATTTTATGCTAGTTTTCTTACTTTTTCCCAATGTATCTGAGCAGTACTCTTCAAGGAGCTTCCTCAAAAACTTTAAGCTAAGTTGTAGCTCTTTATAAATCTCAAATGGGAGGTGGGGGGGGATGGAAATGTCTTCCTTCTACACTGTTTCTTGTGGATTTCATAGGAAGTACTCACATGTCGCTTTCATTTCACATGACCAATAAATAAAGGTGGGCTCTTCCTTTGAAGTGGGTAAACATTGACTATGTTTCAAAACAAAGAAAATGCTTTCTTCATTCTCATCCATGGGAGGAAGAAAAATGCTTGAGGCCTCGGGAAACTCTCTGAGAAGGTTTGCTTCACTGGTTGCAGCTGTGAAATCAAAATATGGGTATGACTCAGTCCAGTGGTTAAGTTCTGCTCACTTTGAGGGACAGGCTTTGATTAAACTCATGTGTGATTTTCAAAGGTCCATATTTAGTTTGGTTGTAGACCATGATTGTATAATGAGTTTATTTAAACTATGTCTCCTATAAAATCAGATGTTGCATGTGGACTTACGTATTATGGTGTAATCAGATATATCTATTAAACAGATGTTGAATCTTAATGACTGTGTTCTTGACAATCAATTGAAATCAAAATCCAATAACCACAGTTGCAACTGGATATTGCTCTTTTTTATTTAATAAGATGCTCCAGTAATATAATTATAGTTAATATTGTATGAAACATGTTTATGAAGATTCACCAAAGTTTATGCAATGCAGACATATATGAAATCTTCCTAATACAAAGTGGTTTTAGCTCATCTTTTCTCAGGCTCCAGAAAAAGCAAAGGTTATCCCCTTGCAAATGATGCTGAAATCCTTATTGACACACTACTCAGCAGGCTTCCAATAACATCACTTTTTTTTGTCCACGTAGGCCACTTCCTAAAACAATTATTCATCCACGATTAACCATGCCTCTAAAGATGGGAATGGAAACTCTATGAAGTCAGCAGCACAGGACTTTGAAAAGCCCCACAAGGCAAAGCAAGCTAAACATTTTCTCTTTGTGCATTGAGTCTTTGTTTTAAGTTGCTAAAAAGACTTGTTTGTCAAATGGGAAGAACTTGTTGTGGCTGCAAACACAATTACAGCTCATGGGTATAACTCCGGACTTGGATGATGTACTTGGAAAAAGTTTTAAATGCCAGATGCATTTTTTTAAAGACTAAACAGATGTGCACCAAGAATGAACTTACACAAAATCATCATAGATGAAGTCAGGGAAATACTGATTTCAAAGGACTTTATTTTCTGCCAACAATTACCCTTTTCCATGATTTTATATAAAGTTAGTTTTGTGCAATGGTTAAAGCAACCAGGCTAAGAACTGAGAGACCATGAGTTTGAGTCCTGCCTTAGGAACAAAGCCAGCTGGGTGACTTTGGGCCAGTCTCTGTCTCATGTGAGGAAGAGGAAAATGGCAAACATTTCTTAAATCTTGCCAGGAAAATTATAGGACTTGTTCAGGAAGTTGCCAGGACTCAACACAGTGTTGAATGGAGAAAAAAAATGGGGAAAAGTGTTCTATGCCAATCTCTGTCCATGCTGTTTTTAAGGAGTTAGCAGAGGGTAGATATTTGCAACTGTTAGTAAGGACATCTAATTCATAATAGTTTAATATATATTAAAACACTCCCTACCCAAAGATCTAGAAGGGGTTAATTGTGAACATCAATTTACATTCATGCATTGAACAGGAATGCTGGGAGGAATGTGCCTACAGAGGAAACCAAAGTAGGGTAGCCAGAAACTGGCCACCATAAAATGTATGAAACCGAGGTCCACCACTCAGGTCACAGTTTTATTTAGCCTTTTACAAAGCTGATTGCACTTAAAAATTTTCAGGTAGGCTTACTTCATGTTCCATCACATGCTGGAATAACTGACCAGCAGTCAATGCAGCATGTCGTCAAATTCTTTTGCAAAGACATCCAATTCTTTGGTTTTAATTCTTCTCCCCATTGCCTCTTTGAGTCCTTGATGTCCACATGGATCATCTGGTGTACTTCCTTTTGAACAACTGCTGAGAGAAATGTAGACATTAAAACAACATAGCTGCTTTCAGAAAAACAATAAAAGCACTTCCACAAACCTAAAATGGTTGTATCTTTAAAATTACCTCTTACTCTATGGTTATAACACACATCCTGTCTTTCTATATTTATTCTGTTTGATCATCAATAAATGATATATTGATACATCAAACCATATATCATAAGTTAATTTTTTTCTGGATTTTTTGTTTCTGTTTCTGTTTTGGGGTATTCTGTTTGCTTATTATTTCTCAAGTACATTATTCTTCTTGTGCTGAGAGCCACAGAGTTATTTTTGAGCATAGCCTTAGTTTGCATCTATTCCATATTCTCAATATGGCATATCTAAAATAATGGCTTTTAAAATCTACATTGATCTTAACTGTGTCAATCCACAAATATCCATGCCATCTGGTCATGTCCTTCTAACTTTTTCAGGGATGACTGTCTACCTCACTAGAAAGGAACTGACTCCAGGAAAGCAATCAAAATAGAATAAATATGGCACCTTAGAATGGAAAACATGTTTTCCAAACTGTTGAAATTTGTATTGAGAAAATTATTGAAAATAGAGAGCTATACAAAATAAATGTAATGGATGCTTTAAATTAGTGTATACTAAAAAGGACTGGCTAATGACATATGACTAAGAGATGACATTTGAAGACATTTTAAATAGTATTTGGGATTCAACAAGAAATGTCAGTATTCTGGAAGTGACTAGAAAAAGCAAAATAAAGTTACAAATTTCAGCTAAAATTTGTACCTGCTCAAATTTGTGTTAAGATAAAGTCTATCAGGCTGTCAATTGCAAATCAGGAATGTGCAATGGGGTATAAGATCAGCTTCTTTACCATTGGTAAAATTGTCTAAAAGAACATGGATAAGACTAAATTTCATGTACAACATTTACTGATATACTGACCTGTTTTAAGATTATTAGAATACTACCATAAATGTAACCTTCTTGTGAGTGGTACCCACAATTTCTATTTACAAAGAAGTTAGCTTTTAAGTTGAATATTACAAATTTGGGTTGGATCTGTACTTGTCTATCTCCTTGGCTATTTACCAAAAGTAGCTTCAGCAATTTCTTCTGGTCTTGGAAAGAGCATGCAGCAGCCATACACCAAAAGCCAGTTCTATAAATATAATTAGTGAAGGTCCAAGTCTCCAGTCCCAGAATCAGAACTTTAAAGAGCTTTTTCTTTATAGAAAGATTTCTTTTGCTTAAAGATTTCCAGTCTATAGGACTATGCTATAATATACTAAGATTAATGTATTTGTAGAAGGTCAATAGTTTCCTGTGTCAGTCGGTCTGTTTTCCCCTATACATTTATCAAATATATTGGAGTGGGTTATAGACATAAAATATATACAAAGTCAGAAGGTGTAAATGTGTTGTGGGATTAAGACAACATAATATTAGCCTTGTTATGTTGCTGCTATTATAATATTATTATAGTACGAGGTTGTTATGCTCATACATTCACTTAAATTGTGAAAACAACTTTAATATACTTCTACGTCCACCTCATTACATGATGGATACCCAAAGTTCAAAGAGAATAACTGTTAACTTTCTTTTCAAATAAATAAATAAATAAATAAACAAACAAACAAACAAATATGTATATGTGTATATGTGTATATGTGTATATATGTATGTATGTATGTATGTATGTATGTGTGTGTGTGTGTGTATATATATATATATATATATATATATATATATATATATATATATATATATATATATATATATATATATATATATATATATATATATATATATATATATTAGAACTGAAAGAGAGTAATCAGAAGTAATCAGGGATGTGGTGGCTCAGTGGCTAAGATGCTGACCTTCTCAATCAGAAAGGTTGGCAGTTCAAATTCCTAGTGCCATGTAATGGAGTGAGCTCCCGTTACTTGTCCCAGCTTCTGCCAACCTAGCAGTTCGAAAGAGTGTAAAAATGCAAGTAGAAAAATAGGAACCACCTTTGGTGGGAAGGAACAGCATTCCATGCATATTTGGCATTTAGTCATGTCGGCCACATGACCATGGAGACGTCTTCGGACAGCACTGGCTCTTCAGCTTTGAAATGGAGATGAGCACCACGCCCTAGAGTCGGAAATGAGTAGCATATATGTGCGAGGGGAAACTTTAGCTTTAGCTTAATCAGAAGACCAATAGCTTAATATTCAATTCTTCCAAGTTATAAAGCTAATTTAGAGGTTTCATCCTCATCTCTGACCACAGTGGCATACATGTCATATCATCCTCAGGTGCTCATCGCTTCTCTAGCTAACAAGCAAGATCTTCTTATATCAGAGAGGATAAGGTTCTGTTCAGGCATAGAGAAGGCACTTGTGAATGTTGCAGGAAATGAGATCTTAAGTCAGTGCATAAAACAATCTAATCCATCACAGCTCCTCAAATAGCCCCTCATAACTCAGGGGCTGTCATACCCCTTTGTGCACATGAAGGCAGTTGTGGAAGAAGTGACGAACTGTGCACATATTCTGTTAAATCTGTTCTGGCAGCTGAAGTAATATATTTTCAGTGCCAAGTCACATAATTTTACTTTAGCTCATTTGACTCCAGGCTACAAAGCTATTCCAGAAAACAAAGGGATGGTGTTTGAATAATGAATAATAATGAATTTAATTCATGGGCTTATACTGGGCTAGAGCCTGTGGGAGGTTAAATGTAGATAAAGCAATGCAAAGTAAACTTTTATAAGAAAGTGAGAGTGGTAAAGAAAAATCTACACTGATGTTTCATATTGGTAACTTTGTTCTCCTTATATTAATATCTATCTGCAATTTGTATGTACAGGCAGGTGTGTTATGAAGATGCTGTATTACACATGCAGTATACTTTTATAAGTATTGCAGAATCCCTGCTAAGTATACATCTTCCATTTAGTTTGCTTTTTTCTTCCTTTTGTTAATTTCTTATTTCCACAATTAAGTACTATATGAAAACACCATTCATGATAAATTATTTTTTTCCCTTTTACAAATTTTCAAAAATTTTAAAAGTTACATAATAATGTTGATATCAAATAATGGCCTTTGAGTTTCAAGATTGCATTCCAATAGTAACTGTTTTTATTTCTTTAAGGGCATTTTTAAATTATCAAAGTCATGAATTAAACTATCTGTTGTTGGTCAGTTATCAAATGGAACTGGTATTTAAAAAATGTAAACATTAATACCGCATATCGAATTTATGTAGATATTCACCAAACAGAATATATTCAATATCAAAAGCCAGAAAGGAGAACCCTGGAGGATGCTTAAAAATTATCTTCTATACTTTGTTTGTTAAGCCTTCATATTGGCATTTAGTTTGGGTTATTGCAAAACAAAAAATGAAAAAAATCCTAAAGATCCCCTTTTCCCCCAAATCCTGCCATAATAGCAAGCAGATCAACCCTGAGGCTGAACCCAAGACTGAATTGATTGTAATCGAAGGATAGATGAATGTGTGAATTAATTCAGAATAAGATATCAAGGGATTGTCAGCAATTCTCTTCAGTGGCCAAGTCGTTACTTTTAAAGCCCTACATGGTATCGGACCTGGCTACCTGAGAGACTGCCTCCTGCCATTTACCTCCCAACGACCAATAAGATCACACAGGTTGGGCCTCCTCTGGGTGCCATCGACCAGACAATGCCGGTTGGCGGCTCCCCGAGGGAGGGCCTTCTCTGTAGCTGCACCGACCTTGTGGAACGAGCTTCCTGCTGAGATCCAGACCCTCACCACCCTCCCGGCCTTCCGTAAAGCGACTAAGACCTGGCTGTACCGGCAGGCCTGGGGCTGTTGAGTATTCCAGCCCCATTTGATGAAATGGATGCTGTGTTGATTTTAATTTTGTAATTTTAAATGTTTAAATGTTTTTATTTGTTGTTTTTATTGCTGTGAGCCGCCCAGAATCCCTAGGGAGGGGGCGGCATACAAATACCATTAAAGTTTGAAAGTTTGAAAGAAAGATATCTGGAAGAAGCCACAGTGGACACATTATTTTGGCTTTTAGCCTCTAGCAACTTGAAATGTGTTGTGTCATTGCCATAACTCAACAAGAATCCCAAAATGCAGAGATGTGCGGTGAGCTTCATGGCCAGCAGGGCCCCGGCGGTGTCTGCAATAGAGCGGGACCAGGTTGGGACTCTAAAGTCCTCCCACCGAGGCCCTGAAGTGGAGGCCCGCTCATCTCGCCAGCTGGCGTGCGCACGCTCCAGGAAGGAGAAGAGGGCGAGCGTTTATGTCCTCCCCGGGGAGCGGCTGCGGTGGCTCCTGCAGTCCCCTGGCTGAGGAAGTGCTCGTTCGGCGGCCGCTCCGATCAGGCAGGGAAGCCCCCCCCCACACCAGCTCCCCTTGGTGCACTTGAATGCCGCTCCTGCCGGCCCAGGCGTTGCCCTTCCCCAGGCGCCAGGCCAGGTGTCCCAGGGTTAAAGTCCCTCGCCACTGGGAAGATCGTCCGTCTCCCTCCGGGGAAGAGGCGCAGCCATGGAACCCATCTCGACATGCAGGGACGGGGAGGGATGCAGGCCTTCTGACAGGCCCTGCTGGCGGGCGACAGCTACACCCTTCTCTGCTGCCTGAGCGACCCCGAAAGCGGCATGGGCCCCAACTCCATCTTTGACACTAGCGATTCCCACGAGTGGCAGCAGTATCGCTCTAGACACGCACCTTCGTGCCAAAAAGGCAGCGCGCCGTTCCCTCCGGACAGCGCTCCGCTTACTTCCGCTCGGGCTGAGGTTTGCTTTAAGAACTGACTCCTCCGCCCAACGTAAGCGTGCTCAACCAACTGCAAGGCATGATTCGCTGCTCCCAGATCAGGAGATGAGAGAATCAGTGCCTCCTTTGCATATGGAATTTTTTGCTTTTTAACTCTTTCTTAACTTTTAAAAGGCGAAAAATTCCTTATGCAAAGGAGGCCCTGAGTTCTCTGGCCTCCTCCTAGTTAATACTGAGAGCAGACACCAAGCCACTGTGACTTGAAATCTGGTAGCAACTATCCTGGCTTTAATTATTTTAAAAAAATTCTTTAAAAGTCTTTCCTTTCCCTGAGGAGACTGGTGAGGCCCCGCCTCCCTTGCCTCTAGTGACTGCACGTCCCTGCCAAAATGTAATTAGTGGTATTGATCCATATCTCTGTTTGCATGTGTACCCCTGCACAAAAAAAAAATAAGAAAACAAGAATATTATCAGCCCAATGAAATAAACTAGTCTTGAACACCAGAGTCAAGAATATTAAAACTTTTTTTTATTATAGGGTTATAGTAACAGAACCTTACACTTCTGAATGATCCTGCTTAGAGTTTGTGAGTGTGTTATTGTGTGAAGTCTGAGATGCTTTCTCAAATTTCATTCTTGGTTTGGGGTCAGATTTCTTTTATCTGATTTTGGCTGTTTCTCTTCTTTCTCAAGCTTATTCTCGAAGTCCATTACAAATATATACCATATACTACTCAATAAATTAGGATCTGCAAGCACATTTGAAACAGGGAACTTAAATAAACCCCTGTATGTAGGGCAATTAGGATTTGGATGGGGTGGGCATGGCCAGGGGAGATGTGGCCAGCTAGACATCACTTGTGTTAGGAGCACATGTGGCGGTCCAAGCACTCTGCCAGTGAAAACAGACTCCTGAGCTCCATTTTCGGCTGCGACAGCCTCTCTGCCAGTGAAAACGGAACTCGGGAGGGCCGCAGGGGCTGTCCTCATGAGCTCTGTTTTTGACTGTGATGGTCTTCTGCAACCCTCTGAAGGCAAAAATGGAGCTCAGTTTTTGCTGGCAGAGGCATTGATGGCTGGTCCTTCACTGTTTCCAAGGTGTCCCCATGGGCCAGATCTAAGTATCCTGAAGGCTAGAACCAGCCCCGGGGCCATGAGTTTAACACCCCTGGTATAAGATATACTTTTTGGGGAGGGAGCTTGAGGAGATGGTAGATAATGTTATTGTCCCTACTTTTTAAAAAAAATGTTAGAACGGAATCTTGATGAACTTTAGTTTTACTCAAACAAAAATAGGTCCTGATCCTTAATTTAATATTTCTTTTCAGGCAATTTTATAAAGCCTCACAATATCTCTGAATGGTGAAGTTAATGAATTATTTGCCTTTATGCACCTGTGTGCAGCATCAGGTTTTTCTTCATGGACTTGATTAACCAAGTCTAATCAATTGAATTATTTGACTATTTATTCCCTGTGTACCATATGAGTTTATAAATTCCATTATTTCCTGCTATTGTGGCTTTCTCCACTAAACTAAAAACTCCAGGTATTTTAACTGTCACTGTATTAACAATTATTGCTTTCTCTTAGTATTTCTCTTTTTAAAAAGTGAAAAGAAAATGATTTTTCTACTAGCTCCATTACATTTTTGGATTGGCTAATTAATCTAAGAATGAGGCTATAAATTACTTTTTTAGACTAGGATTTTAGATCTTAGTTGGATACTGGATAAACTCACATTTTCTAGTTTCAAGTTTCTAGAAAAGCAAAAGCAAAAGATAGTAGTGTTCAACATTGATGAATGATTAATGATTTAACTAATCATTAATCACCATAATTCTGGCTGGTTCTTGAGCATGTCTGCAATTGAGCATCACTAATTTGCTTCATTGTATTGTAGGAACCCAGTTTATAGAAAACCTCTTTTTAGAGAAATTTATTCAACTTCTCCCCACTCTCCATCCTTAATGGTTCCCTTTCCATTAATCCTTTACCAACTGGCAACTGTTCAGGTAAAATGAAGGATCTGTGGGAGGAAGTAAAAACCAGGAACAGAAGACATGAAAAGAATTCAACGTTCATTTTTTTCTTCCTGAAGAAAAGCCAGCCTGCATTTTTGATTCTTACTATGTTTCATTCAGTGTGTTGAAAGGAATTGGCTTTTAAAATTTATTTTTTAAGGAAAGCAGAATCTCAGAAGAAATCTCATGGATGGAATATGATGCCCTTGTAATTATTTAATTGTGAATTAGCATAGGGATGTTTGTGTGAATGCCCTATGGTTGGTTATAGAATCATCTCCCCAGCAGCCTGTAGTGTCCCTAGCTTCCTATGCTTTAGTTAAATCTCAAGGAAGGTCATCATTTTCCAAAGAGGCCTATTATTACTATTATGGAAGAACATTCCTCAAATGGGTTTATTCTTTTCTACAAGCAGTTTGCTGAAGTCATTCTGAATGCACTATCCAATATGTTTTCAAATCTGGTAACTTTAAGAAGGGTGGATTTCAATTCCCAGAATTCTGCAGCCAGCCTACCAGCAAGGAAATTCTGAGAGTTGAAGCCTGCACTTCTTAAAGATGCCAAGTTTGAAAAAAAAAAAAAAAAAGAACCCAGCTATATGACATTGCTACCTTGCTTCAGGCTTTGTGCCACCTTTTTAATAATGAGGTTAAAACTCAAACCAAAAGAAAGAGTTATCTGCCAGGACTGGCTAATGTCTGTTACTTTGAAAATCAGTTAATACTTTGTGGAGCTAACAGTATTTAGCATTTAAATTGAGATTCTGAGAAAAGAAGCTAAACACAAAAACTGGAACAAACAAAAAAGATACATGAAGTATTTGTTATATGGACAGAGCAGAACTGACAAACATCTAGTTAAAACTGGCTAAAGCCTTGCTGTTTGACCATACTGAGCTTGGTATTCTAAATTGGCTTATCAGGACTGTCAGAATGATCACATTCTATTTAACCTCAAAATAGCATTTAAAATAGCATCACTATTTTTCAAAGATCCCAACTAAGCTCTAACTTTAAGCTGTTACATGTGTAACAGCTAAAACCAGGTGATGAACATTATGATGAGAAAATATATCTGCTCATGCTCCAAATGTCTTAAGGACACTTTTGTGTCTGGATCTGGGCAATTTTCATCTAGACATTTATTCTTACATATTCCAGTCCCTCAACCTGCAACTCAGACTGTTTTTTTGGACAATGTTATAATGAATGTTGAGTTCCAAATAACCTATTCCAAGAATTCGAATGAACATTTGCTATGTGTATTGCTAGCCAATATATCAAGAACTGTAGCCTTCTAGTTACAACTTGGTTTTTGAATTTTTGGAAACTGTTTATCTTGAATATTCATACAATTCATCAAAATAATGTTGAGAATTTTTTCCCATCCTCCGTTTTTGGTGAAATATGCTCAACATAGCATTGAACTAAAGAGAGAAGATTTAATTTTCAACCCAATCTTTGTTTATAATCAGGCGTTCCTATTTTTAAAAAAGTTTTATTCAATTCCTTATATTTTAGATAGGTTTCACTGTGGATAATCAAGGAACCTGAACTCAAATATTTCTATGCAATCAATTATTTCTAGACAAAGGTATTGTGCCTGGATAGTGTATTCATGTGTGTGTTGAAGAAAGCACTGTTGAGTTCACAACGTAAATGGTTAGTATAAACTGTAAACCACATTCTTTTCTGGGATAATTCTGACAGAGGTTTTGCCTTTTATATTAATTCTTCCCTCCCTGCCATTTAAGCATCAAATCTGACATTGGTTTGATGCTGTCATAAAAATGTAAACAAGTTTGTTTATACATGTTAATGGTCCAAACTAACAGCTGCAGGGTTTTGAGGTTTTATTCACTGAAAACCACAAGAACAAATTTAAGCCATGAAATGTGCAAGTCAGTAATAACTCAGATCAAAGGACTAGTTAATCAACCTGAAGTTGAGCTGCAAATAAATAAATAAAATAAAAAATATCCACAAGCAAAACATTTTCTCCCATCTTATTGACTGATTCAAACTGCCACTATAACGCCATTAGAGAAGAAAAAATGTCTCACTAAAGCACGAAGGGCTTATGCTGTGTTAATTGCGGATGCAAACTACTCATTTCAGATCAGGTGTACCCTGGTAATAGTGGAGAGGGCACAAGGAGAACATGTATAACACCAGACATGCCACTAGGAAGCAAAATCTCCATGTCTGTCACATGGCTTTATTGAGCCATGTGACAGACATGTGAGTGCTGTGCAGGGGCTTGGACTTTCATTTGGGTGGGAAAACCTAGAAACTTTAAAATTCGGGTTTTTCCAGATGTGCCAATATGACATCTCTAATAAAATGGAACTTTGAGGAACTTCAACCTTCAGAGTCTTCTTTCGTTGGGGGTTTTACTTGGAACCTTGACACATACAGAGCCGAGGTGGCGCAGTGGTTAAATGCAGCACTGCAGGCTACTTCAGCTGACTGCAGTTCTGCAGTTCGGCTGTTCAAATCTCACCGGCTCAGGGTTGACTCAGCCTTCCATCCTTCCGAGGTTGGTAAAATGAGGACCCGGATTGTTGTTGGGGGCAATATGCTGACTCTGTAAACCGCTTAGAAAGGGCTGAAAGCCTTATGAAGCGGTATATAAGTCGAACTGCTATTGCTATAGATACTGTTTTCCTGGGATATATTCCATGGAATCTAATGGGGCTTTTTTTATCAGAACTGTCTATTGTTTAATTGAAATGGTACCATTTTAAACACATAAACAAAGAAGAATTGTCATGATTAAGGGACATGGCTTTTATTTTACTTAAAAAGGGGTCGAAGCATATGTGTCTGTATGGCTGAGTATGTATTTTTGTTTTTAATTGTATAATTGTACAATTATCTATCAATGTATCTTCTATATCTTTTCATGGCTCCCTTCCTTCCCAAGGATGGCATCTTCAAGAACCTCATTGCAAATATATCAAAAATAGCCTGGAAAGCTACAGAGTTACAGCACCGCCATCCAACACAATTATGACATAAGTCATAACGTCATTACACCAATGATGCAAATTGTTTGCATTCATTGAAAATATTGCACATCATTCATCATTAGCTTGATAACATCATGATATATGTATGTGATATCATTTACACACATCTCTTACTGTTACCTGGTAGAAACAATAATATCTCCTACATCATAAAAATAAGGTCAGAAGAACCCTAATGAAAAATATTCTAAAAATATATGGTAAAACAACAAACAGAGAAAGAAAAGGTCGGAATACCAGAGATCCATTTTGAGACAAATCAGGGTTCAATTTTTGCTTCATAAATATGTATCTAGGAAAATGGAATACTGAGTAAAATGAACAAAAAAATCTAACAGGAAAAATAAGTTGCTTGCATGGTTAACCTAATTATAGATATAAGTTTCATAATTGGTTAATTTCAATAAGCAAATTGACTTTTTCCCAATGTATCATTTCTTTTTTGGCCTTGCATGTACTTTAAACTAATGAGAATTTGTATCATTTTGAAATAAAGGTTAGCTGTCTTTTTAAAAGAACCAACATATAGCTATGGAGACCTCCTTATAGAAGCCACTAATTGCTCAAAACAATGGAAAATATGCTTTTTAATTTAAAAAGTTGTGAAAATAGAGGCCTCTGTGCAACATGTTAATTGAACAGTTTGGAAAATAAGGAGGAGCAAAGGAAGGCAATTTTATAAAATGAAGGAACGATGTTAGGAGAAGAAGATACCCTTGAAGCAATGAAATCAAAATGTAACCACAGCTTTCCTTACAAGAATTCATCATCCAAACAGCTTCTTCTGAAGTGGCTTCCAAACCAGAACCATAAAGATGAAAGAAAAGATGTGTAATTTTGAGACTCTGAAATAAAACATTGGATAGTTTGTAAGCAGAGAAGGGGGAGGGGTTGTTTGATATAAACTCCATGTCAGAATAATGCCTTTTGTTAGTTTGAAGCAACAAAGTCATGTACAGGTTAAGAATCATGTTTCATTTTTGAATGGGTAAGCTGACTCTTAGCTTTCTCGATGGCCTATTAAAAATGATGCTGATGAAACTCTTTCATTATCACAGGCACAAATAAGATTAGCAGATCTGATCTGCAAAAAAATAAAATAAATGAACATTAGAGAACAGCAAAGAGTTTTATAGAAACCCTTTGCTGCCATCTAGTATAGTGGTAGGTCTCACATTTTGTTACCACTGGTTCACCATGCATGCCCCCCACTCTCTTTGCACATGTGCCCTTCTGTGCATACACTTTGCTTCTGATCATGCACCCGGCCTCAAAAATATGCCTAAATAGGGCAGGATAGAGCCAGGGCAGGTAGGCAGGTTCAGCTGTGATTTCTGCTACCGGTTCAGGAGATTCAGTCCAAACTGGCTGAATAACACCTCTGATCTAGTAGTTACTTAGATTTGGGGTGAAGCCTAAGCATGGGATGAAACTATATTGAGCACTTTTGTAAGACTAGATGGCAGAAAGATATCCCTCCTTCTACCTCTTTATTTCTCAGGAGTGTTCAACACAATAAATAACTTAATTCTTTTGGATTGTTTAAGTGTGCTTTGGAACAAATGTATTCCTTTCTTCTGATTAGTTATAGTTGGAATTAGTGATGAAAGAGAGGTCAAGCCCCAGAGTACACTAAGGTGGGGTGCCTTTTGGCTCTCTCCCTTGTTCTGTTTAATATGTGCAGTACGTGAAGCTTCTGGGAGAGATCATTTGTCAATTCGGGGTAAGATATCATTATATGGCAATTGTATCCCATTTTATATCTCTAGGTGAAATGTCATAGCAAAATGGAAGTTGTGATTGTCCAGAATTCTTCCATCTTTAGCTCTGAGTGAAGTGAGGCTACCTTTTCAGGAACATTCACAATTTATGAGTATTTCTGAACTCATGGATCTTTCTGGAATGTTCATAGCCTTTTTGGATGCCAGGAGGTTCAGGTCATAGTAATTTATAATCTTATAATATCACATTTGGATTTCTACAACCTTCTCTTTATAAGGCAACCCTTAAAGGTAGTTTAGAAACTATATTTTTTTTCAGCTGCAGCTGGATCAACATCACTATAGCAGCTCAGCTGATTCTGCAGAGTTTCATTGGTTATCATAGGTGCAATTCAAGTTGCAACTATATGTATACATAAGGGATGGAGGGGGTAAGGAAATGGACAGGGATAGTAAAGCAGGAGCTAACTTTGAACAAATAGTGTAAAATCATAGTGAACAAAAATAAAGAAATAACACAAGTTATGTGACTCCAGAATATATTTGTATGGTCTTTCTACTTGGTGCAATTCTATGATGGTGGCAAAATTCTTGCTTTGTTTCCCAGGAAATCCAGTAAGTGTTTGGGCTTCAGTAGACTTAAGATGTAACTACCGTATGTTTTTAGCAAATATAATACTAAAATACAAATCCTGGTAATTCTGGTGACATCAATATATCACTATTTCTATAGCCTTCCCCCAAAGCACAGACTTGGGCAACACAGTTTCCTGCCACTGAATTAAGAGAACATGAGCAATAGTGAATTGCCTTGTGTTAGACAGGTCTTTTCATTGTCTATGTTTATACAACATGCTTATTCTGGTTAGGTAAACATCTAACCAATCCTTTGTATAACATACTGTGGTAGGTGAGAATGAAGCTTGAATAGGGGATGATTGCTTACTATTTGTTTGCTTGAAGCTTAATGTGTTTTGTGAACCAGCTCACTCAATTAGTTTATGGTTCAATGTGTTGTGCAAAATTAGAAAATGGGTTAATTCAGTAATGTAGGGTAATCCTGTTGTCTGAATGCAGCTACAAAGTTAACCAGTCTGTGTTTGTTAGTTTCTTTGTTTAAACTGTAGATTTTATATCTATACCTACCCACTCATACATTGCACCTGGACAGTTCAAAAGTGTTAAAGCCTACAATATAAGAATTTCAAAGCAAAAAATGGGGATGGCTATGTAGTTCACTACTTTAAAGTGGGTTGAACCTTTAAGGTAAAATGCATGCTGTATTACTGGGTGATGGCCTTTTCCCTTTATGTCATTTTTTCACAGCTTGCCTATTAGTTACTAGGGCAGCAGGTTCTTTGAATCTCATGAGTATAGCATATCTGTACCTGCACACAAGGCAAAGCAAATATGGTTGCAAGATGCAACATTATTTTGCAGTTTTGTTGGTTAGCCGTGGACCCCCTACTGATTCGTGGCGTCTGGCAAGACTGAGCAATGCTGGCTGCTGACACCAGGCCGAAGTATATCTTCTTGATCAGACTTAAAGGCTCTGAAATTCCACCCTACTTTCATCTTCCTTCTATCAAAGCTGAAGAAGAGCAATGGATTGAGAAATACAGCCAACCGCATACTGGGGAAAAAAAGTCACATTTTACTAAATATCTTGAAAAGAGAAAAAGAAAGGGAGGCGGGAGAAAGAGGGGAGGAGGGAATAGAAGGGAAAAACTAAGTTAAATGGGTTTAATTCAGATTCTTAAAACATGGTGAAAATGATATAGTAGTGTTCAGAGACAATGTAGGAAAGTTGAGGCAGACCTTCTGTGCTTTGTTAACCAAATTTATTCTAGCAAAAACAATAGCAACAAAAAGCCCTTAAAATATCAGGGGATTAGGATCTTAAATTAAATTTTCTGGAGCCTCACTTTGAAATATATCTATTTTCCTTTGGTTAAACAGGAGAAATATGATACAGTATCAGACATCTTCTGACTTGGAATGAATGAATCATATGATTCTTTGATAGTAAATAACCAGTTCTCCAAGTCTGCCTTGTGCTTTTAACAATTTGTGTAGGTAAGCTTTGCTTCTAATGTTGAAGTTCTTACACTGTCGTATCAGTCTAAGCATGTCCTGGCTTTAAAAGGAGGTTAATTCTGTTACCTTGAAATTAAGCTCTCAGGGAATTGGAGTCGTGTTCCAGCTCCCTAAAATCTGAACTAGTGCCCAGTCACTGATCTTGGATTGACCTGTAGTGTCTAAGTGAAATCTGGCCTGGGGGACCGGAACTTGGCATTTTAGAAAATATGCCTACTTGAATTTAAAATATGGCATCAGTTGGGAACACAGGAGAGGACTAAAGTAGACTGGCTACTTCTAGAAATACTACTCTGCAGATAGCAGAATGTGAGGCCCTGAGATGCTTGGTGCTGTATGAAGATTTGTGGTGAAGTTACAGCATCTATGTTATTTTATGGTACTAATGAACTTCATTTGCCTTTCCCTGAGTACAGAATCAGAGGTGGCTTGAGTGTTCATAACCTGAACCTACCACGAATTACTGAGGGCCTAACAATTTTTTTTATTGGTTGTTTGTTTGGGTGATTTCAAGACAATGGCAATATGATCTGGAGGTGGAGATTGTTATTGTCAGTCTCTAATCATAGTCCAATCACTTTGATACTCTTAGAGTTCTTTGCAGCTGCTCCCAGCCACAAGGAAAGACAATCTATTTGATTGGCTCATCCCAACTGCCCGAGGATACTGCTGGGTTTCAAAGAGACCATGAATTGCTCCTGATCTCTGATGCATACTTCAACTCAGGAATTAATCACTATTTGGAATGAAAGTGTGAAATGTAATGGATGGGATATTGCTTGTATCTCTGATTGTGAGTTTCAAGCAAGAAGTGTATTTTTCAAAGAAATTCCAGGAGATGAAATGGCTGGATGATGAAATTGGAGGAAAATGAGGAGAAAACCTGACTGAACATGGGTGTAAGAGCCTTTATTAAAAGTTACCTTGTGGTGATAGGAGTGGCAAAACATAACTACTTTCCCACTATTATTGCATTCACAGAAAGCAATACAGCAATCCTCATTAATGAAAGAACACCCGCAATGCTACTGTGAAGACTATTTGAGGCATCTGTCAGATGAAATTGATTGGATCATCTCTGAGTTCGACTCCAACTGTGCAGGTCTTAAGGAAGGGACTAAGGCATGATGTGACTTGGTTATTTGGGAAAAGTTTGAGCCTATTGGTCTGAAGGGAGAGGAGAGGTTTCTTAGAGCTGTAGCTGTATCCACCTGTTAATTACATCCTCCACCACCCCATTTCCCAGGAAATGATATATAGTTAGTTTCAGGTGATGGCAAATTCCTCCTTGAGGGAGGCAATGGTATTAGACTCTTAGTTTCTTAAGGAAAACTGTTGCTGCATTAAATGGTATTAGATAATTATCACCCTATCATCAGCTTTCCTTTTTGCAAGAAGGTTGTTGAGAATGTGATCAGATCCAGGTTCAGAGGGCTGTGGAAAAAATGGATTATCTGGACCCTTTTTGGTCAGATTTCAGACTTAGAAGTAGTCATGAGGCAGTATTGATTTTAGCTGATAAATGTTGGTAAGATCAAATGGGGTGATAATCAAGGACCTCCATGATCTCTCAGTAGCTCAGTAGATCTTCAGAATTTGAGAGGTGGGACATGGTATTGTAGTGGTTCTCCTACTTTTTCTAAGCCATTTCCAGTTGGTGTTCATGGGAAAAAGAGGTCTAGTTCTAAGCTCCTGCTCTGTAAGATTCATCATGGCTATACTGTTTACATACTCTTATTTAGCATCTTCATAGAGTTATTAGGTGAGTAAATCCATTAGTATGATTATATTCTATGGAACATCTCTACTTCTAGCTGACAAAATGAGGGTGCCAAGTGACTGTGCCAAAACCCTTTTCCAATACTAGAGATGATAGAGTTCTGAATAGTGGCTATGAGTGTTTCAACCCAAAGATATAGGAACTTCCATCATGAGTTTTGGGTGTGCTATCAATCCCCCAGTTATAGCTAGTGTACAACTTGGAGACCTCAAAAATCAAATCTATCTTGTGCAATCATTGCAAGAATTTCTGGAATGGGAGCCCCTGTTCATGGGAAAGTCATTTGCCATGTTGACTATTATATAGTCTGCATAGAGCTGTCCTTGAAGGTCAATTAGAAATTATAGCTTGCCAATGGAAGGGATGATTGTATGCCTCACTAGTTGTTCTACAACTAGTGAGGCATGGAACTATGGAGTCTGGGAAGAGATGTCAAGGTTGACCATGCAAAGTCTAAGAAGATGCTGTGAAAGAAACCTTACACCACTGTGACATCCAGCTAAGGGACCTGGAAGTTGTAGCTACTAACAGAACCCACTGGCAAACGCTGTGCTGCAAAGCCTCCACTAGATTTGAAGACAGGTGCAGCCCAAAATTGATAGAAAACTGTGAGCAGCATCACAGAATAACACCCAGAGTTACTACAACAACACATTTCCAATGCTCCTGTTGTGCTAGACCAGGCCTGTCAAACTCATGGCCCTCAAGCCAGATGTGCCATGCCTGGTTTAGTAAAAGAGAAAAAAAGTTGTGATATGTAATGTGATGCCACTGTGATGACATGAGTTTGACATGCCTGGCTAGACCTTGTGTTTCCAGACTGGGGCTGCAGAATCACCTCTCTATCCCCAGATAAATTTCATTATAATATATCCTATTTGAACAAAAAGGACTACCACATTCATATCAGAGGGCCAATACTGCTGTGTATTAACTTAAAAGGAAAATCCACCCACTTTTGTAAATGTTAGTTTCATATCAGTTTATCTTATAACTAAAAAAAAAAGGACTGAGGGAACTGGAATCTTACAAGCCTGAGTATTTATCAGGAAGAGCAAACCAGACATCAAGGGGTTAATCCGCTCCCACTGCCAGTAAAATGACAACAAGCTCTTGGCAACTTTTCCTTTTCCTTTATATAACACTTCCAACCAATGAAGCCTGTATCTCCTAGTAATGCTTTTAATTTGTGTTATGTTGGGGAGAGGCCAAGATTTAATTGAAATCATTATAGCGTCTTTGCCTGAAGTAGCTAGGGGCTTGTAGTAGGACTGGAGGAGGTTAGTTTGGAATAATTAAAAGAAATATATTGGAACCTGAGTGATTCCAGATGCTATATTTGTGAGGGGAAAGGTTGGATTTAATGATAGCTCCTCTTAACTTAAATAGAATTCCTGAATGGCTACTTTTGTATATTGTTATTAAACTCTGCCTTCTCTCTCTCTCTCTCTCTCACACACACACACACACACCTAGGAATTTAGACTTGTTTCAATATTCTGAGTGTAAAAGCTAGGGTTTTCAAAAGGAATGTCCTTGGCATGAAGAATTTGATCTGGTTCCTGTCATTCATATTTTGGTAAATTCCAGATTACTTTACTGTAATATATCCTATATAGGGTTGTCTTTCGAGATAGTTCAGAGTTATTGGTAGTATATGATGCTGACTCCTGCTTATTAGGCAACATAAATCAACACAATTGTATGAGATCCTTACTGGCACAGCTTCTTTCATTAGTAATGTTTTTCTAGAACAAATCCAGAGTATTTCTTGAATAATCCCTAAATGGTTGGTGCCTTATCCCAGGAAACCTTGAGAAGAAAAATGGCAGTGGGGCAAGATGTCTCCCTTAGAATGGAATACCAATGTGAAAAAGACCTTCTATTGCAACCGATAATGTTTTTTTGCTCTGAGGGTGTTTTCAGAGGAAGATTTTAGGATGAGACACACTTCTAAAGACCAATCCAATCTCATTTAAGCAAGAAAATGGTATGATTAACTGCTTTGCGAAGCCCAGATCAATACCTTATCCTATAAGAGCCAAGGTAGCGCAGTGGTTAAATGCAGCACTGCAGGCTACTGCTAGATCAGCAGGTCAGCAGGTCAGCGGTTCAAATCTCACCGGCTCAGGGTTGACTCAGCCTTCCATCCTTCCGAGGTGGGTAAAATGAGGACCCAGATTGTTGGGGGCAATATGCTGACTCTCTGTAAACCGCTTAGAGAGGCCTGAAAGGCCTATGAAGCGGTATATAAGTCTACTGCTATTGCTAAAGTAGGCCTTCTCTCTAGTTAATGGTTGATGTTTTTGAAAGCCAATAGAGGCCTCCATTGGCTGTTGTTTCTAGTCCATTAGCTGAAGGAGAAAATGTATTCAACCTCATGAGCTGCTATCCTCAATAAAAGCTTAGACTTCAGAAATAGTACTAGGCAGTCTGAGGCATGGGTTACTGCAGGGGTGTCAAACTCACTGTTTCCCATTCATGGAGCTGGGGTGGGTGTGGCCTGCACCCAAAGCATCTAGCCTGTGGGCCACCAATTTGACACCCTGGCAGTAGTGGGTTTCAAATTTTTTTAGAACATCTTCTGTAGGTGTGGCCTGATTTGTGGGAGTAGCTTGCCAGCCATTTGACTGGGTGGGAGTGGCTTGCCAGCCATGTGTCCAAGTAGGAGTGGTTTGGCAGTCATGTGACTGGGTGGGCGTGGCCAACTTGTAAAATGTGGTGAAACTCACTTAACAACGCTCTTGCTTAGCAACCAAAATGTCAGCTCAGAAACTCTGGCATGTGAAGCATGCAAGTCTTAAAGCTGTCAAATTACAAGACCCTTGCACCCCTAACTCTTTAGAAAAAAAAAAACCCCAGGGGTGTTCAAACTGGACAGCTTTAAGACTTGTGGACTTCAACTCTCAGAATTCCTCCTCCAGTCATGTTGGCTCAGGAACTCTGGCATTGAAGCGTGCAAGTCTTAAAGCTGTCAAGTTACAAGACCCTTGCACCCCTAACCCTTTAGAAAAAACCCAAGGGATATTCAAACTTGACAGCTTTAAGACTTTAAGGTTTAGATAGGACTCTTAGAGGCAGGCGGGGCGATTGGTGAGCCAGCCAATCAGTGAGCAGTGGACGGGGCAAGCGTGGTGCGGACGGGCGAGGGGAGGGAGCTGGAACCGGTTCTAAATGGCACGATAGATTTGTGGAACCTCTTCTATAGAAGAGGTTAGAACTGGCAGGAACCCACCCCTGTAACAATGTTACAGGAGTGCAATTGCACACTATTAAAATAATGCACACTACCGTGCCATTTAGAACCGGTTCCAGCTCCCTCCCCTCGCCCGTCCGCACCACGCTTGCCCCGTCCACTGGCAGGAACCCACCCCTGCACCCTGGGTTAATGGGTGGCGATAAAAATTGAGGGAAGATGTTTTGCATTGACAGGGGTATTGTTTTCTCATTTTTAGAATATACCACATTCTTGACAAACAGATTAATGTGAATTATCATATTGGATAGTACTGTAGGCCTATTCAAGCTGATATGTGAAAGCCATTAACCTGATGATGCAGGAGGGAGACTCCTCTTTTGCTCCAGTAATGCATCCATTTCTTAATCCATAGGTGCACCATATGAACGGAAGGCATTGTAGAATATTGTTCCAATAACAAAGAGTCTAAATAATTTTAATTTTCATTCATAGGAGACCATGCTCACGATATAGGTTTCAAAGGATGAAACAGCCCCAGGGAAGTATGATTAGAGGTTGAGAGGGAAACAGTGTGACTTCTTTCCTACAATGCACAAACAGAACTTCTGAATTATCTAGATTATATTATTGCATAAAAATTGATATTCATGATTTTTTTTTGTTATCCTAGACTCATAAAGGGGGAATGAGTTATTTAGGTTATCAAGTTCAACTCCCTGCCTTGTTCAGTTCAGTTGTTCCTTTACAAACTATGCTCATTGTACTCTGAATGTTAGAAAGACAAAGGATGGCAGTATTTTCTTAAAGTTGGCTTGATTCCTTGGGAAAAAATGTAGACAAAAGAGATTTCATTTTGCTCCCATTCCATTTCTAAATTCAACTGTAAACTCCCAGAGCAGACTTATTTCACAGAATTAACTTAGCAATGAATGCTAAAGATTTAGGGAATTGAAGCTACACTTGTGACCCCAAGAACATAAGGTGGTTTGGTTTTCAGGAGAATTAGTTTAGCTGGGCTAATGGGTGCCAATAAGGGTTGTAAGCTTTGTGTCAAAGACTTAATCTTTTAATTAACCACTGAGTGAACAGTAGCTTGGGAAATACAAGAAGTCAAATTCAGGTCAAATGAAGCAGAATAATATGGGGGCTTTAGAGAATTAACATGCTAAGGGAATGCAAAATGAATACTCAACATTTATATAATCAAGTTGGTAGTAATATGAAAAAGAGGGAGTGAAATCCAGTTTGGACCTGTTAAAAGTCACATACCTGGCAGCATTACTTCGTTCTTCCAGTTATTGAAGATTTTTATTTTAATTTCAACTTCTTCCCATTTATGTTCAGCATGTATTTGTACAACATTGTGTCCCACCAAGCTGAACATTTGCTCACAGTTTCATATTGTGACCTTCAAAGGGCTTTCTGTGATTTTGCGAAGGCTGAAATTTTTCAGGCTTTACTGACTCCACAATATGTGCTATTAAGGATGAAAAGCCTGAAGGGAAAAACAGAGGAATAGGTATAAAGAAACAGGGAAGAAAACATAATTTTCTCTGGCCTCTCCTCACATGACAAAACTATGTTTTTTGATATTTTGTTTTCTATACCTTCACATCCTTAGATGCTCTTGATGAGATGCATTTACTTTAGTGGACCTATAACTGTATAGGCCTCACTGAAGTTCCAAAATTGATAATGCTAGCTTGTACTTACCCTATACCTTGTCAACATTCATTACAGACCTCATGATATCATGATGCCTTTGCCGACACATGATATTTATACCTGAATCTAATGTGGCTTAAAGTGACACCAGAGTGATTTCTATAGTTGAAGAAGTTTGGAATTGTTGCAATGAAAATGTACCTATTATGATGTAGGAGTTGGAATGGGGTAAATGATCATTTTAATTTTTCATGATTTCTTTGTTCACAATTCCAAACGGAAAAATTTAGATATGGAATAAATATTTGGGACAACCTTCTCAGAAATGCCTATGGCCAATTGTGTCATTTTACCTTAATCACAGAAGGCTTGGCTTACATGTAAATATTTACTTTATTGAATGAATATATTTCAGCTATTGGGCATGCAATATTGGCAACATGTGGTATTCAAGATGTTGTTGAACTAAAACTTCAAGCATTACTCAGAATTAGCCAAGGCCGAGGTTAGGGTGCAGCACTGCAGGCCACTTCAGCTGACTGCAATCTGCAGTTCAGCGGTTCAAATCTCACCGGTTCAGGGTTGACTCAGCCTTCCATCCTTCTGAGGTGGGTGAAATGAGGACCCAGACTGTGGGGGCGATATGCTGACTCTGTAAACCGCTTAGAGAGGGATGAAAGCCCTATGAAGCGGTATATAAGTCTAACTGCTATTGCTATTGCTATTCTTTTAAATTCCTTTCTTTAAGAAAGGGATTCTTCAAATGTTCCCCACTTAATAAATGTACCCATGAAGACATCTAGAAAGATTGATACTGTGATATGTAGGACTCACTTGAGAAGAAAACCTGGATAAGTCCAAAGAATCAAATAAATAAAGCTAGGTCAAGCCATACAGGTGTTTGCTTTTAAAAGGCCAGATCTGTTTTCAGAGATACTACAGATAAGAATTTCTTATACACTTAGTGTAACAACATTGGTTAAAGTTGATCACTGCAGAAGAAAGCCCAGTGATACCTACTGACAATAAAATATGTTTTATTCCACTATAGCGCAATTTTGTATCAAATAGCATTTTAAGTGGCCTAATTTTTGTATGTGTTTTTCAATTGTTGTCCTTGGTTTTTTATAGCTTAAAAAATAAAGAGAAGGTGTTGGCATGCTCTGCTATTCTGTTAATTTCACATGCCTTAAGGGCAAGTGAAGTACTGGTGTTAGAGATGCTAAATTTGCTACCAGTTTTAAACAAATTATATAAAGGCCAATGTTATATGTGCTTACCCTTTGTGTTATTTTTGTTCTGAAAGAACAGGTAAATGAACAACTGGCACTGCACTAATTAGCCTTAGGGTAGCAAAGTAAAATCACTGGTCCAACCTTAATCTCCTTGCCATCTTTCTGCTGATCTTCTTATAGTCTGCACACTCATATACTTTACATCTTCAACTGCTCGCTGTAGAGCTATGAACAGGGTTTAATAAAATGAAGGTGTTTCCTCAATTTCATTTACCCACCCCACTAGATTGAACAGAATGAGTATGTTATAGCTTCTATCATCTAGGGAATTATATTTGGCTTTTCTGCTGTGGCCCCCCTGACTGTGAAATCTTCTCCCCCCCCTCCAAGTGAGGATGTTCTCATCACTTCTAGACTTCCAAAGCTCCCTTAAGAATTGGTTGTGCTAGCAGGCCGAGGGACCCCAGAGAAGGGATGAACTGCTGAGGTGGCTCTTTTACTATTAACATCTCTTTGCCTATTAATTTTGTTTTAGCTGTTTTTATAGATATTAATGTTTTAATTTTTTGTTCTTGGTAATCATTTTAGATATTTATTGTTTTAATCTTGATATATATTACCCACTTGCTTGTGAGATAGATGGCTGTATAAATTGGATAAATAAAATTTAAAAATGTAAAAAATGTTTTATTCAATTTAGTGCACAATGTCTATCTGTTACCTATATATCTATCTATCCATCCACCTAACTATCTTCTTTCTATCTATCTATCTATCTATCTATCTATCTATCTATCTATCTATCTATCTATCTATCTATCATCTCTCTATCTATTAGTTTGTGCAAACCAGATTGAATCAATTAGACCCGCTTTTGCTATAAAGTTTACTACTGTACTGCAGGCAGATTCAGTGGCTGTCTTGGTCCTCAGGTTGAAGAAGGATGGTGTAGGTTTTGATACAAGGACTAGAATCATAAGGTACAACATATAATGATAGTCATAGGGTACAAATAAGTAATCAGGAAACAATAGCAGTATAAACTGTAAGGATACAAACAACAAAGTTACAGTCCTGCAGTCATAGGTGGGAGGAGATGGGCGATAGGAATGATGAGAAGACTAATAGTAATAGTAATGCAAAGTAGTAGTAATATGTAGAAAATAGCTGAAAAATGATAGCACTAAGTAAAATACTAAGTGGTGATGCCCAAGACAGGCTAACACATAGACAAAAGTTCAAGTAACAATAGCTCAGCAAGAACTGAATGGGTTCTATATCCACACTGTGCTGAGTATTATTTAAAAAACAAAAACTGAAAAAGGAGTGGGGTGGAGACAGAATGAAATTTCCTGTATGGGGCTAAGAAAGGCTGGTTGATTGGAACTCTGAACAAAATCTCAGCACTCTTTGGTTTCAATTTATTCTGTAACTCCCATTTAGATTACTTTTTCAATATTTAATACTGCACCATGTTCCATATACATAAGGAGAGGGGGAGAGAGAGAGAGAGAGAGAGAGAAACTAAATTACATTCAGTTATTTTAAAACAGTCCTGCTGTCAAGTAAGATGCATATTAATTTTTCTCCGTATACTTGGTGGGCTGAAGCATTCCCAGACAGTCCTTCAGTCATGTGCAGGCGAAGGGAAAAAAATCATTAGAGGATCAATGTTTGCTTAATTGAAGATTCTTCTTCCAAATGGGAATGAAGTGAGATATATGACCTCAGATTCACTGACCACATAATGATGTGAGTTTGTCAAGATCTTGTATTAGGTAGATGCAGGTGGACATTTTTTTTTTTTTTTAAGAGAACTTTTTTATTTTTCTTTAAAAAAAAAACACAAATATGTCGTCATTTGTCAATCATTAAGACATTGAAGTACAATTTTTTTTTGTTGTGTATACCCCTCCCTCCCTCCACCCCCCCATCCCCCCTCCTCCTTCCCCCCCCCCGACTTCCCAGAACCCGTACACGGTATGGATTTTTAACTAACACAGTCTAAAATCTATTGAGAAAAAAGAAATAAAGAAATTAATGACATTCTAGATTGAACTTAGCTTCTTCTTACTGAACTGACTTTTAACAGTTTAAATCATTTCTGATCTTAAGCATAGGCTAACTGGAATTTCTTAGTCCCGTATTTATTTTGTATATAGTCAATCCATTTTTTCCAGTCTCGTTTATATCTCTCATTTGAATGATCTTTGAGATATGCCGATATTTTAGCCATTTCAGCTAAGTTTGTTACTTTCAATGTCCATTCTTGGATTGTAGGCAAGTCTTCCTTCTTCCAATATTGCGCCACCAACAGTCTTGCTGCAGTTATCAGGTGCAGAATCAAATTGGTCTCTACCACTGTAAAATCAGTACATATACCTAGTAAAAATAACTGAGGAATAAACTTTATCCTTCTTTTAAAAACATTTTGCATGACCCACCATATTTTTATCCAAAATGCCTTAACCTTTTGGCAGGTCCACCATATATGATAATATGTAGCATCGAGAGAACCACACCTCCAACATTTAGGCTGTACATTCGGATACATAGAAGCCAACTTTTTAGGATCTAAATGCCATCTGTAGAACATCTTGTAAAAATTTTCTCTCAGATTTTGAGCTTGTGTAAATTTCACATTTCTTACCCAAATTCTTTCCCATGTATCCAACATTATTGGTTCCTCAATATTTTGAGCCCATTTTATCATACAATCTTTAACTAATTCTGTTTCCGAATCCATCTGTATTAATACATTATATATCCTCTTTATATGCATTAAGCTTTGATCTCTTATTTGTTTAAACAGATTATCCTCAACTTGAATAAAACCAATTTTTTGATCTATTTTCCACCTAGCCTGTAATTGCCCATACTGGAACCATGTTTGAACTACCTTCTCCTCTTTTAATACCTCTAAAGATTTTAATTGTAATACCCCCCTTTCCGAGGTAAGAAGCTGTCTGTAAGTAAATCTGTCCTGTTTTTGTGCTGTATTCATATTTTCAATTGCATGTCTAGGAATTGCCCACATGGGTATCTTGTCATTTAATTTATATTGGTATTTCTTCCAAACCCGCAATAAAGCATTTCTTAAAATATGACTTTTAAAGTTCTTATCCAATTTTTTGTTGAATAACAGGTAAGCGTGCCAACCAAATACCAGATCGTGTCCCTCAATGTTCAATATTCTATCATTGGTTAAATGAATCCAATCACTAATTACGGATAATGCCACTGCATCATAATATAGTTTTAAATTAGGTAGTTTCAGTCCTCCTCTCTCACGTACATCTTGCATTATTTTCATCTTTACCCTCGGCTTCTTTCCTGCCCACACAAATTTGTTGATACCCTTCTGCCATTCTAAAAGGTTCGCATCTTTTTTAAGTATAGGTAACATTTGGAAAAGAAATAAAAATTTTGGTAAAATGTTCATTTTCACTGCCGCTATCCTGCCCAGCAAAGATAAGTGCAATTTCTCCCATTTTTTCATCTCTGTCTGTATGCTATGCCAAAGTGGTTCATAATTATGCTTATATAACTTCCCATTTGAAGTTAAAATGTTAACTCCAAGATATTTGACTTTTTTAACTACCTCACATCCTAGCATCACTCCTAATTCTTCCTTTTGTTTAATATTCATATTTATAGCTAATGTTTTGGTTTTTCCTAAGTTTATTTTAAAGCCAGACACTTGACCATATTGATTAATCGTATTCATTAAAACCATACTGGATTCCTGCGGTTGTTCCAATATTATGACCAAATCATCCGCAAAAGCGCGGACTCTATATTCTTGCTGCCTAATCTTGATCCCTTTTAAACCATCCAAGCCCCGTATTTTATTCAACAATACTTCCAAAGTTATAATAAACAATAATGGGGACAAAGGACAACCCTGTCTTGTACCTTTTCCAATTTGAATAGAGTCTGTTAAACTTCCATTGACTATGATTTGTGCTGTTTGCTGTTGGTATATTGCTTTAATTGACTGTAAAAAATTATCTCCTATCTGCATTTTTTGCAATATCTTCAGCAGAAATTGCCAGTTAACTCGATCAAAGGCCTTCTCAGCATCCAAAAATATAAACACAGCAGGGATCTGGTTGTTCTTTCCCAAATATTCTAATGCATTAATAATTAATCTGACATTACTTTTCATCTGTCTCCCTTGTATAAAACCTGTTTGGTCCGTATGTATCAATTGTTGAATGACCAACATTAACCTATTTGCTAATATTTTAGTAAAAATTTTATAATCTACATTCAGTAATGAAATGGGTCTATAATTTTTGGGTTGAGTAGTATCTTGATCTTCTTTGGGTATCAAAGATATAAACGCTGTCTTCCAAGATGGAGGGACTTTACCTTCCGTTTGAATCATATTAAATAATTCTCTAAGAGGTTCTACCATTTCTAACTGTAAGTTTTTATAGTAAACCGCTGTCAAGCCATCTGTACCTGGTGCTTTCCCTGGCTTTAATTGCTTAATTACCTGCAGGATTTCCCCCGAGGTTATTGGTTGATTCAATTTTTGCCTGTGTTCTTCTCTAACTGAAGGTATTTTCTCCTTGTCTAAATATTTGTCTATGTCTAAACCATTAATTTTATCCCCTTTATACAGTTCTGTAAAAAATTCCCAGAAAGCCTTTTGAATCTCTTCCTGTTGGAACACCTCCTTCCCTCTGTAAATCAGTTTAGATATATTTCGAGTTTTCCTTTTTTTCCTAATCTGATAAGCTAACCATCTGCCAGGTTTGTTTGCATTACAAAAAGTATTGTGTTTTGCATATAATAAATTAGTAGCTACCTGGTCAGAGATCAACATGTCAAATTGAGATTTTAATATGTTAATAGTTTCCTTAACCTTTGTATCGTCTGGTTTCCTTGTTAACTCCAGCTCTTTTCTCTTAATTTCCTCTTCCAGTTCTGTTCGTTTTAACCCTTGCTTATTTCTATGTGTTTTATTTATATTCATCAAAACTCCTCTCATATACGCTTTGCTTGCATCCCATACAAATTCCATAGATGTACCCTTATTCATATTCAAAACAAAATATTCAGATAGTAATTTTTTACAATCATTAATATAGTTTTCATATCTAAATAAATTTTCATTCAGTCTCCAAAACCTTCTTGCCTGCACTACCCTTCCCAACTCCATCCAAACTGGGTTATGGTCCGAAAGGACTCTAGCTGCAATCTTTGTTTTCTTGACCCTAGAAAGCAAATCATTAGTGGTTAGAATAAAATCAATCCTTGAAAGGGATTGATGCCTATCCGAGAAGAAAGTGAAGTCATATTCCTCTGCATTTCTTTCTCGCCAGATATCTCTCAATTCAAAATCATCCATAATGTCAAAGAAGGATTTGGGTAACTTTGCTCGCATCTTGGTATTTAGGCGGGAAATCTTCTTATCTCTCTTAGTGTCTATCACTCCATTCCAGTCACCCAATAGTATACAGGAACTATAGTCCCACTGTACTAATTTAGCATGAAGATTTCTATAGAATCTATCTTGCTGTTGATTGGGTGCATAAATTCCCAAAAGTAATGTCTTTTTCCCTTCTAAGATTAAGTCTAAAGCAATATATCTTCCGAAGGGATCTGCTTCTATTAATTCAGCTTTCATATCTTTTCTTAAGTATACAACTATACCATTCTTCTTTTCCATAGCAGAAGCTGCAAAATGTTGACCAAGTTTTGAGTTGATCAAATATTTTTGATCAGTTGACTTGATATGAGTTTCTTGCAAACAAATTACATCGTTCTTAAACTGTTTAAGATAATGAAATATTTTCTTCCTCTTCTGTGGAGAGTTCAGTCCGTTGACATTCCATGTTAAAATCTTAGTTGTCATCTTTGGTTGGTTGAAGCATTTTTAGAGCTTCCTGCACGGCCTGTTTAACCTTAGGTTTAGCTCCTCCCACTGCTTCCAGATTTGTTGTTGTAGTTCCTTGATCGATGGCCGATGATTGTTGATACTGTTGCTTCTTAGCTTGTTTCTCCATACGTCTAGTAGTCATGCGGCTAGGTCTTGGTTCCATAGCACCTTGCACTTCTAGAGAAGAGAGATGCTCCATCTTGTCTGGTGGTTGTGTAGTTTGCTGTCTATCCTGTCCTTCTTGTGGTCTTTCTCTAGGTCCAGATGGTGCAGGGTGTCCGGCCTTCAATATATTATAATAAAAATCTTGGGCTTTCCATACAGAGTTGAGGCGGTACCTTTGCTTATCAAATGTAAATATGATGCCGAATGGTGCATCCCATCTATACTGTATCTGACGGTTTCTGAGTTCTTCGACCAAAAAAGCGTAGTCTCTTCTGGCTCTTAACATTTGAGGTGGTATCTCTTTCAAAACAGCCAGGTCTTGACCGCCAATTTGAAGCTTAGTGTTATAAGACGCTTGCAGTACCATATTTCTGAACTCTCTTGTAGTAAAATATATAACGATGTCTCGAGGAAGCTGCTTCTGCTTTGCCAGCCAGGAGTTAACGCGGTAAGCTTTGTCAATTTGCCAGCCTTGGTTGGTCCCTGGTCTTCCCATCAGGTGGTCAAAAGCTTCCGATAGGATCTGTTTCAGGTTCTCCTGTTTCTCCTCACGCAGCCCCCTTACTCTTAATGCGAGCTCCATTTGTCGGTACTGTATCATAATAATTTCTTTTTCAGCATTTTCCACTTTTTGTTCCACCACCTCTGTTTTCAATGTCAAGTTAGCATTGGCATCATTAAGAACCTCTAGAGTATCTTCCACTCCAGAAATATGTTCTGTTAATACAGTTACAAGACTCAGCATGTCGTCTCTAATTTTATCAACCTTAGCCTCAAATTTCTCATACAACTCCTGTTTAAGTCCTTTTATTTCACTTTTAATTTCACTTTTAATTTCTTCTTTCATTTCTTTTATTTCCTCTTTTCTCTCCTCTCTATTATCTCTAAATTTATCTTCCATTTTAATTGTCTGTGCATTAAGAGCCTCGCTTAGATTACTCAGAAAAAATTCTTTCGTTAACACATCCCCAGCAGGGGGCGTAGGAAGCGGAGGCTGCAGCTTTGTGCCAGGCACTGAGGATGTGCCCCTGGAAGTAGAGGGTGACGACTTCAAGTTAATATTTGGTTTTGAGGCCATTTCAAAATTTGCCTGCCTGCAGTTAATAAAACTCTATCGCCTAAATATGCAGCTTTAAGTAAAGAGGCTTTTATTTTGAAGTTTAAGGCTTGGCAAAACTTTCAGTGAGTAAACATTGTAACAAGACCGTTCAACAGATTCATCACCATTTAACTTCCAAATAAGCAAAGTTAATGAAGGAGTAAAATTCTTCTATTGTGAAACCAAAACATTTGATAAGCTATCTCTTTTGTTTTGAATTCTTTTAAAGTCTTGTGAGAATTAGCAAAAAGTGTTCGTTATTACCGGAGAAACCAGCCTGCTCGGCGCCATTTTAAAAGCCTCTGAGTAAATAATTTTTCGGAGGAGAAAAAGAGAAGAAGCTAAAATGTTGATAAGCAATTATTGTCCTCGCAGTAAACGGATTCAGCTCGTGATAAGATTAAATCAAACAAAACTTAGAGCAGAGTGGGAGAGACCTACTTTGTCCTGCACAAGGCAGTTTGAAGTTCCCAGCACGGACAGCCGTTCTGCCTTGGGCTAGCCCCCCTTTCCTTGCAAGCACAAAAGCTGCAAAAATCGAAGAGCATTTGCCAGCAAAACAGTTTCTTCTTTCCCTCTTGCCTGAAGGATAAGAAAACCTGATAAGACGTCAGATGGAAGATCCTCTAAACAGGTACGTAGCCAGGAATTCGGAGGCAGCTGATTTTTTGCTGCCCCCACCAGTAAGCTCCTCCCAGGAAGTCCGCAGGTGGACATTTTATGAGTTGGTATTCAGAAAGCAAAATATAGAGAATGCAAAGGATATAAAAAAAAGGCAAATGTTCTGGGCTATTTGAATGATGGTATTATTATTATTATTATTATTATTATTATTATTATTATTATTATTATTATTATTAATAAGTCACCGAAAATCAGATGGTCAAGATCTTGTGGGATTTTCGCATACAAACAGACAAAATACTGGCACATAATACACCAGACATCACACTGGTTGAGAAAAATAAGGTCACAATCATAGACATCACAATACCAGGTGATAGCAGGGTCGCCGAGAAGGAACATGAAAAAAATCGCAAATTCAACGACTATGGCACAAACCAGCAGTGGTAATTCCATTATTACAAGTGAAGCAAACAGTTGAAGAAGAAAAACATGCACTGGCTGATTATTTAAAAGAAAGTCAAGAACATCTATTAATTGAAGTAAAGAACAAAAAACTACTTAAGGCCCAACAGACTTAAAAATCGAAATTCAACAACTGTGGCACAAACCAGCAGTGGTAATTCCAGTGGTAATTGACAGTTAAAAATCACCATCAGTCAAATGCAAAAAGCCGCACTGCTTGGATCTGCATGCATATTACGAAAATACGTTACAACGTCCTAGGCCCCTGGGTGGGGCCCGACTAGTAACCAATGCCAAATCCGGCGAAACAACTGGCCGCTGTGATACAATTGTATAATAATAATAATAACTCCGCCATTGCCGGTCCCAAGCCCGGATGAGAAAGGAGAAGGTTGGGGTCAGGTTGGCAACCTGGCACCATAAAAAAACCCCGCCAACCCATACAATATGGTGAAAGAAACAAATAAAAAATTTATACCGCATCTGTCGTCGCGCGGGTTAACAAGGGCCGCGGTGGATGTTGGGGTCCCTGGACATCCGTCAACAAGGGGGCTACAAGTGGACCAGCCAACAAAACGACAAAAATATAGTGCAGATGAAAACCGTGCCATAATGGCCTGTTACTACAACTCAGAGCCAGAAAAAAGAGGATATTTAAAGCGAATGTATGAATTATGGAAAGAACAATATCCAGATTCAAATGTTAGTGAACAACGACTAGCAGATCAAAGGCGATTTATTATACGGAATAAAGTGTTTAGTGAAGTTGAACTTGAGGAAATTCAGGCAAATTGCAAAACCAAAAAAACAATATCATAAGCAGAAATAACTGATATTCAAGACACAACTAAAGACATTATAGTAGAACTCCCAGAAGAAGCTCTTGGGGAGGAAATAACACCACCACCACTAGAACCAGTTATCACTGAACCAACTGATGAACTAACTCAAAAACAAAAAGAATTGAAGGATAAGATCATGGAGCATTTTCTGCTTAATGAGGAAAGGCAACGTTTACCGTCACTAAAAACTGTGCCTAAGAAAATTTTGGCTTCTATCATGAAAATGGTTAATGCAGTGTTTTCAACAATTGAATCGGGATCCATCTTGGAAACGAACAAGTTAATGTACAGCTCAGCTGTAATAGTCACTAATGAACTAGGCATTAAAATCAAAGTACCTAGTCACACAACAGAAAAAGCATCAAAGCCAAAGTGGAAAATCCGATTAGAACAAAAAGTAAAAAAATTAAGGGCAGATGCTAGTAACTTAAAGAACATGCACAATTTTATTATAATAATAATAATAATAATAATAATAATAATAATAATAATAATAATAGTAGTAGTAGTAGTAGTAGTAGTAGTAGTAGTAGTAGTAGTAGTAGTTACAATAATGCCCCTGTAACTTAGAAGCCATCAGAATGCTTTTAAAAGGGAGATAATCAAATCAAAGAGTAATGATACAAAATTATCAGAATTATTAATTAGTTTGTATGTAAAAAGAGGTAAATTCTTCAGAATGGTAATTCTTGCTTAATGTTGGAAATGTTCTGGAAAAATATATTCCAGAATACAGATATTCGAGTGTGCAGCAAAAATGAGTTTATGACTGATCCGTTCTCATAATCAAAATGGTATAAAATATGAGATATTTCTTTTAATTGATGAGAAATGAATTTTATCCATTATTTATGAAAAGGCATAATGTAGTGGTGATGACTGAAATAAACCAGAAGATTTGTGGAAGTATGAGTTCATTTAATGTAAAAAAGAAAGAGGCAATCAGAGTACTGGCCTCCAGGGTTAGGCTTGCATAGAATGGGTGGGTTCAGCTTCCTCAAATTTCACTGTCCTGGTAAAATTCCTGTGAGCTTGCTGTTTTTCCCAGCAAAAAATCTGCCCCATGTATTGCACCAGGGACACTCAGTGACTACAATGCTGAGCTTGTCAATCAGAAGGTTTGCAGTTTGGCAATTCGAATCCCAAGAGCTGCATAATGGAGTGAGCGCCTGTTACTTGTCCCAGCTTCTGCCAACCTAGCAATTTGAACCCACGTAAAATTGCAAGTAGAAAAATAGGGACTACCTCGGTGGGCTGGTAATAGTATTCCATGTGCCTTTGGTGTCTAGTCATGCCAGCCACATGACCATGGGGATGTCTTTGGACAGTGCTGGCTCTTCGGCTTGGTAACGGAGATGAACATCTCCCCCTAGAGCCAGAAATGACTAGCATGCATGTGCGGGGGAACCTTTATCTTTAGTATTGCACCATTCAAAGGAAGAACATCAATTGCTGGGCTGAATGAGATAATTGGGAGAGCTAAGCGAGGTGAGGTGGGGGTTCAGTGTTTGCCCATGTGCCATAAGTGGTGGTAGTAGCTGTAACAGAAAACAAGGCTATGACATCTTACCCTGACAAGAGTTGCTTCTGCTGGCTAGCACAACTTTCAATCACTTTGAACTTCCCAGTTTACTCACACTTTGACAAAGCCCAATTGGAGAAGTTAGTTCGGGATGACTTACTTTAATATTTCATTGATGCTAAGAATCATTAATAATTCATTAGTTTATGTCAATCACTACTGGGGTTCTACATTCAATAGATGGCGCCAAGATTCCAACCTTTGCATTGATGGAACTAATATTAATCTCAATCTTCTACTATCAGTTGTTAGTTAGGTTTCCCCTGACATAAGAGTAATTTTAAACTTGCTTTGTCAAATATATTTTATTTTCATGACATGATTAGGAACATCTATGTACATAGTTCACCTTTTCCATTAGTACCAGTTATTATATTTCGAAGTTTATGAGGGTGGGTGGGTACCCATTGGTTTCCCTTCTAATTTAGTCTATTCATTGGAAATTTGAAAAAAAAAATTTTTTTTGTTGAAATGTACCTGATACATTAAGCTGAAGGATGCAGTATTCTTGTCCAGCTCCTCTTCATTGCATTGGGGCTTGAATAGTGTTTTTATTGCAGGATCCAATCTGGGTCAATCACCAGGACTAGAGGTTTGGTCTTTCAAGCTTTAGAACTCATGCTGGTGCCCAATTATCCCCTAGCCATCTTCCTACTATTGACAACTCAGATATGGTTTCCCTCAGCCATAAACAATTACTATTGTTTTTAAACAGAGAAAAGTGGAATGACATTTCCGTCTTTGTTTAGCTTGTTATATGTCTACTAATTGTATAGAATTAACTTCCCAAAATTTAGTGGGCATAAAGATGATGAATTTAGCTGTCATGTAATTCATACAGAATTACACAAGCACTAACTAAATGATTACCCCTTTAATAATGCATTAAAATTTTCAGGAATATTTAGCCATTTATGTAAAATTTAACAAAATCGCCTGTAGCAAGTTACAGTAATTAGATATTCGTACTAAAAATATTGACAGTTCCTAATGGATTTCTTTGCATTATAAATTTAAATGTCACACATTTTCTTTTGAGTGGTTTGAGGAACAATCTGAAATGCTTTAAAACCATAATGCCATCTTAGAGTCAGTACAGAATTATTACTACATTAGCAAGCCCATCAATCATTTGCGCAGATATAGTTGGTGTAGTCTTATTCTCATGAATTAAACCCACTATTCAAAAATTAGTGTATTCACATATGTATTCTACTACACTTGCCAAGACAACCTTTTCACATTTCAGTGATATATTATTGCAGTCCTGTTCTTTCTCACTAAACACTAACACCATAAAAAGTGTTACTTCTTCTTACGGTGAGAGTTCAGAATCTTCTTCCATATACCAATTGACCCAATTTATTGAAGATTGGTAAAGCCTGAAGCTTATGTGAGGGGCCCCATCCTCTTCAAAGCTACTCTTCCAAATTATTCAAGTAATGCTCTTGGAAGAATATAAGTACATTCATTTTGAGGCTTTAGATCTCCAAATACCTGCATCCCTTAAATCTGCAGTTGATTGTGTAAAATGAAACTAATTATTAGAGAAAACAATCTCAATCATGATGCTTTGTTCTATGGGAGTAATAGCTGATGCCCAAATTCTGGCCAAGGATAAGAAATGGAAGGGACAACTCAGTAGAAGACAAAGAGAGCCTGACAAAGCTTTCAGTCGTTGGGAAAGGTTGAATTGTGCTGCATGTATTGTTCAGACTTTGTTTTTTTCTCTTCTAAGAAGTATAAATGTGTATCATAGTTTCATTAAAATAAATACACTTTTTAGTCCAAGAAAGAAACCCATATCTGGAGCTTTCCTGCTTACTAAGGCAACAGTGGCTCTTTGCTTGGTGTCCTGGGGTTTTTCTAGCAATGAGATTAATCTTACCTTGATCCAGGGGAAATACTTCAGGTATCATTTATTGTATGTCTGGGAAACTGAGCTTGCTATCTCAGAGGCTTTGAAAAGGTGCTAAATGAGACTTTACCTTGCCTGTTGGAATACCCTGCAACATTGTTTTCAGATACCATAATGTGTTCCAGGATTTTGGCAGAGTGAAATGGTTTTGCTTTAATCTCTATCTGAGCTATTTCTACTGGAGCTTAATGTCTCTTCTCGGTAACATTGTTAGGTCTTCAGTAGCACAAAACTTTTTATAATGTCATGAAATAAGACCTGGCAACAGTCACACTATTGTCCAGGGTTGAGAATTTTACAAAACCTGTCAAATTTGTTGAAGCTGGGAAAATTGTCCAGGGATTTTATGTGATGAATTGGAGGCACATGTTTCTTCCCTGTTTTCTGGACAAAATTGAAGTGTGTTAAGAATGATGACAGATGTCTGTTTTAAAAGGATGTTCCCAGTACCATGTACTTTCCTGTTCAGAAAAACAACCATGGTGTGACCACAGCAATCTTCTGTTGGCATTCCATGTGGAAATTCTATGTGTAGTAGTTAATAGAAATTAAATAATGGATGGAAACTGATCAAGGACAGATTCAACCTAGAAATAAAGAGAACTTTTCTGACAGTGAGAACAATCAATCCACGGAACAGCTTGTCTTCAGAAGTTGTGGGAGCTTTATCGCTGGAAGCTTTCAAGAAGAGATTGGACTGCCATTTGTTAGAAATGGTGTAGGTTTTCCTGCTTGGCTGGGTATTGGACTAGATGACCTACAAAGTCCCTTCCAACTCTGTTTATCTGCAGATCTGTAGTCATCATCAGCATTTCTAGTGCATTTGTCCTTGTGGAAGAAACTACTGAATATTCCCAAGCTACAAGTTGTCTCTAAAATGTTGACCTGAGAACAACTCTCAAAACATGAGTAACATGGGACTACGCCCCATGTGTAGTTACCTAAACATTTCTAAGGCAGTTCACAAAATAAACCCACCAATTAGCATCAAAATATCCCAGGCTCATCATAAAATATAGCCAAGTGTTTGCTTCCAAGTGGAATATTTTAATAGGTTTACTGATCTCAGATAGACTTTAGATTTATTTTTGACAGCTTCAAAATATCTTTAAAAAAAAGAGAAAAGGCGAAAGAGATTTTGACCAGACAAAGGAAACAAATGATTGTGTCAAGTCTAAAGTGCAAAGCTTTGCAGATGAAGGTAGCCAGACATTCTTTTCTATCCCATGCTTGCACGTTAAGAAATTGACATTAAGAAGTAGGCAAGCAAAAACAGAGGGTTTGTTGTTGTTGTTGTTGTTGTTGTTGTTGTTAAATGACTGAAGCTTGGCAATTGCATGGAGGTCATAGTGCTCAGTCAGTGTCAGTCTCCATTCCCCAGAGTTGTATCCTGTAATGTATTTATTTATCATTACCGATGGCCAATTTTTTTTTTGCCTCCTCTCTTTCAGTTTGTTCTGTCCAAGGCTATAAGGTTCCGACAGAGATCAGTGGTGTTCGTGCTGTGATGAAGCAGCTCGTCAAAACCTGAATTAGATGTTAAATCTTTCTGAAGTGGGGAGGAGGCGGAGGAGGGAAAATCCATTGTGCTAAGGATTTATCATGTGTTGCTTCCTGTGAGATAATATATAGGAGAAGATTTGTTATGGTACAAAGTTTCAAAATGCTGTTTCAGGACTGTAGTGTTTGCCAAGTTTATGATAGATGTCCAAAGCCTTCCTCCTCACTTCTTAAGAACATGTATGTATTTCAGATGGATGGACATTTAAATGTCCTAGCAGTATGGATATCTAGGCATGGTACCAAAAAGAGCTGTTGGATAATGGGACACCAGAGTCACAGTCAAAATCTTGCATTTATTCTGGAAAATATTCAGAACATAGAAACTAAGGTGGTATTCCATGGTGTATTCCTGCAGATAAAACAAGCATGCCTAGTAGAACAGAGCTCTTCATCTTTCCACATGTCATTCAGCCCTATTGAATTCTAGATAGCTAGGAATTCACAAAGTAGATTTGTTTGTGTGCTTGCATGTAAAAGAATCATCTCTTCTCACATCTATGAGTGCTATGTATCCTGGGTCCTCTACCAAAGACCTGGTAGTATGGAGGCTCTACACAGTATTTAAGCTCTTTTAAGGTTCCCAGCAGTTAATCCAGGAAGTGCGTGGGTGGGTGGGTGGGTGGGTAGGTAGATAGGTAGGTAGGTAGGTAGGTAGGTAGGTAGGTAGGTAGGTAGGGAGAGAGAGAGAGAGAGAGAGAGAGAGAGAGAGAGAGGGAGAGAGAGGGAGGGAGGGAGGGAGAGAATAAATAGATGATAGTCATATGATAATCAGACAAACAAACAGACAGACAATAGAAGAGAAGAAAGGAAACTTCAATTATTCAGGAACAAGTTTCTTAGCAAATTACTCCTAAAATTTAATGGTATGGTTTCTCAACTATCTGGGAACTTTTAAAATGGGCAATATATCTGTGATAGGAGCTACACATTTTTACTTTCTGGTGTACATCAACAAGGGGACGCTCTCTGGATTATTCCTGCACTCAAACTTTGCCTGAGGATTGCGCCATAACTTTAAGTACACAAACTGGACATAGAAAGTGAAAGATTAGAGCAACAGTAAATTGGTTTGATGATTAACAATTATGTGCAAACAATAGCAGAATTTGTGAGTTTATTCATGTAAAAGTAGAGCAACAAAATTATTTTCTGTTCCTCTGTATTTTTCCCTAAAGTCTTCCATATTACCGTGTTTGCATATATTTAAGAGTATGAGAGCTGCTCAGAGTTGATTATAAGATGGGTGGCTATATAAATGTTTTAAACAAAAATAAATAAATATAAAACATGTTATTTATGCTGCACTTTGTCTGCATTACGGAAATTTCAAAGGCTTTTTTTTTAAAAAAAAAACATAATTTAATATTGTCAGATACTAGTAAGATGCCAGATTTTATCAAAAGATGGATCTGGATATTAAATGAAGCTGCCTTCTTTGAAGTTTGGTTTTCTTGATTTAAAGGAAGATTTTCTTGAAAATTCAGTGCTACCCTCTGTGAACTCAAATATTAAATACATATACAAGGGTGCAAGAGGCCAGATTTTAGAAAATAAATCTAGGAAAAAAATTTGGATTGAAAAAGGAAACATCAGCAAAACAAAGTGGTTGATATTTCTACAACCATCAGTTCTACAACCAGCTCCTAAAAGTTAAGTGCCAAAGATGACTGAAAAGAAGAAAATAACTACTAATACATTATTTCAATACATCCCTTGGGTATTGTCTTTGTACAGTCCTGGCAATATTATTCTGTGGTTGGAAGCTATAGCTGTCAGTCTTAATAGTACTTCACCTTCCAGTCCTTTCCACAGCATTATTTTTTTGAGAAATCTTGGCTGTAGTTCAGAAATGCTTCATCTAGCCAGTTAGGATATTATAAAAACTTTCTAAAGAAAGTTTGAACATCTTAGAGTAGCCTATGTCATTTCAGATCTCTTTGGGCAAGACTTGATCTACTTTGGAAGAGATTTTTTTAAAAAATTTCCAGTGCCCCCTTTGCAGTGGTGGACTTCAAAATTTTTTGGAACCTCTTCTGTAAGTGTGGCCTGCTTTGTGGGAGTGGCTTGCAGACCATGTGACCGTATGGGAGTAGCTTTCCGGCCATGTGACTGGGTGGGAGTGGCTTGGTAGTCATGTGACCGGATGGGAGTGGCTTGGCAGTCATGTGACTGGGTGGGAGTGGCCAAGATGATGTCACTGAATTCTTTGCCCCAAGAATGATCTACAAAAAGATATAAAAAGGAAATGTATTATTTTGTGTACTTACTACTTAAATAAGATTAAAATAAGTACACGAAACAATAAAATAATTACTTACAGAATGAAGTCTTCAATATCACTGACTCCAGTGAATGGCCTGCACAAAGAAGAGACAGAAAGGAAGACTTTAATTGCTTGACCTACTATATTAAGGATAAAACAAGTACACAAAGCAATGAAACAGCTACTTATATAGGAAAAATGACTGTCCTAGCAGTCATAGTGTGTTGCCTCTTCATCCTGTTAAATAATACTAAATGCAGAAAAAATAAAACAATATTGGATTTGATTGTGGTTGTAAACTGAGGACTACACTACAGGTAACAGAAGGGACTTCTGTTTTCACCCAACAATGTACAGTCTTTTCAGGAAGGGTGTCCCCAACAAACAGGAAAGTTTTTCATCTAAAAAGTTATATAAAGAATGAATGTCATAGGTAGATTCATAGAGCAATACAGATTTCTTTTTCTGAAATTTATTCCTCAGTTCAAACAACAGGAATATGTGAATTAGATTCAGTACTTAGGGCAGACCAAGTAGCTATTAAAGAGTTAGTGGTGTCATGGTTAGAAGCAATAATAAAGCAAGATATGGATTTAAAGCCAGTAATATTTGGTTGGGCATTTCAAAGGGAATACAATACATATTTAAATTTATACATGTTAACAACTGCTGGAATTGTGTTTGCACAACAGTGGAAAAACAAATATATGAAAATGAATAAATATTAGAATGTGCAGGAATGAATAAATTGACAATTAAAATCAAGAAGGCTTCGAATACTTTTTCACGTGAGATTTGTTTTATCAATTGCTAACTAACAGAAACAGAAATTAGAAATCTAAAAGTATGAAAGAAAACACCAATTATGTAAGGAAAGGTGACTAAAATGTATAAGGAAATATTATTAGTACTTGATAATTATTAATGTGTAGATAACTGCGGGACATTACACACCCACACAGACAAACTATGACAGTGCCAGGAAAACACCAAAAAATAACAATTTCCCCCCAAAAGACTGCAGGTGAAACCAGTTTTTTTCCCTAACCCTAAGGACAGGAAAGACAAAGCCACTGGAATAAAAACCATCAAGGCACTGTGGGAAATTAGAAAGGACAGTGCCAGGAAGCTCACAGAACCAGGAACCACAATTACCTAAACAACCAGGTATCACACAGAAACACACAAAATCTGGCAAAGCTTCATTGCACCAACCTGGCCTGCCCATAGAAAAGCAGCCACTTTGAGACACATAAACCATGCACCAACCTTCACACTTAAAAGCAACACATTGCATCACAAATAAAACATTTGCAAAAGGGAATAATATTTCTTGTAATAAACATATTCTATAAACAATAAATAAATAAAAATTCCCTAAAAATATTTTTAACGATATTCTATAAATAATAATAAAAATCCTTAAAAACCATTTCAAAATATTCTATATGTAATAAATTAAAACAAACCATTTAAAAATATTCTATCCACAATTCTTTTAAATGTATTGTGGCTAGAATATTTTTAAATCATTTTATTTAAAAGTATTGAGTATAGAATATTTTAAACGATTTATTTTCATTTATTGTTGTTAGAATATTTTTTTTAAAATAGTCTAAGACAATTAAAAAAAAGATTCTATCAATGATAATTTAAAATAAAACCATTTAAAGTATTCTACCCACAATAATTTAAAATGAAACCATTTTAAAAAATTCTATACTCAATACTTTTAAATAAAACAATTAAAAAAGTATATACACAATACATTTAAAAGTAGAGTATAGAATTTTTTAAAATGGTTTATTTTAATTTATTGTCGATAGAATCTTTTTTTAAATAGTCTAAGACAATTTAAAAAAAGATTCTATCAACATTAAATTAAAATAAACCATTTAAAAAAATTCTATACTCAATACTTTTAAATAAAATGATTTAAAAAAAAATCTATATCCAGAAATAAAATATTCTTTAAAAAAACATTAAAAGCATAAAAGAAAAAAAACTGGGTCACTTACCAGCAGGCGGAATCAGCAGCTCTCCAATGCAATGGCTGCAGCAGGGAGCAGGCAGGCAACGAGGCAGCAGGTAAGCTGGACTGAAGGGACAAGGGACAACTGGGTCAGCTAGGCCTGCCGCCTGGCAGGCTTAGCCAGCCAGGTGAGGCTGGGGATTGGGAGGGGGGTAGCAGAAAACCCCCTTTTGGCCATGCGGCATACGTCAGCTCGAGGCTTTTGTGAGGGAAGGCCTTCCTGAAAGCCCTGAGCTGGCATACGCTAGCCTCCTGCCACCACCGCCGCCCACCCCCTTTCAGCCACGCAGCATACACCAACTCGTGGCTTTCACAAGGGAAGACCTGAAGGCTTTCCATTGTGAAAGCCATGAGCGGGCATATGCTAGCCTCCCACCTCCACTGCTGCCCCCCCTTACACTTAGTTGCTTACCTGAGGGAAGCAGCAAGCTGCTGGAAGGCAAAGTAAAGCCAAGCGAAGGGAGGACCCAATCAGCAAGCGTGATGTGACAGCTGCTCGGGAACGAGAAAGACTCTTTTCAAAAGAGAAATGTTGTCCATTGGCACGGTGCTTTTAAATGGGTGTTAGAGATGGATGGGTCGACTCCAGCTCACTCACTGATTGGCTGGACTCCAACCAATCAGTGAGCGGTGGGCTGGGCTAGTTAATGCGGAAGGGCAGGGAGTGAGTGAGCTGTGACAGAATGGGTGTGGCAAGCAAGTGAAAGGGCCAGGGCAGGCGTTCCGGAACTTATTTCCGGGTCCACCGGTGGAACCTGTTCTAACTGATATGGTAGATTTGACTAACCTCTTCTACCGAATCGGTTAGAATCGGCAGGAACCCACCCCTGCCCCTTTGAATCTGATATTCTGGTTTTGCTAGAATAGATTATCGCTCTCTCCCTCCCACCTCCTCCTCTAATATCAACTAAGTGGATTTATTTCCTACATCTCTCTCTCTGTGTATGTTTTAATTAAACACCCAGTGGTGTTGTAATTCTAGGTGTATCATGACATTTAATTTTCTCAATAATATCTAGATCAAAATTTGCTGGTCTGATTTAAACAGGTAAAAGGTCAATAGATTTTAATAGCACAGTGAACATTATGAGTGCCTCAGTAATCAGCCGGAAGAAAACATATTGATTGAATAGCTTGAACAGCAACTGCAAATCAAAGATTTTTAATGTGCATCTATGGACACATACATCAAAGATTCTAAGTGTTCATGTATGTAAACATACTTGTAAAACCTAGTGCAGTGTAAAAAAAATACTTGGAAAATCTGATTCTTGCTAATATTGGGTCCTGACACTAGTTCTGTCATGTTTGGAAGAAGCAAATTATTTGGATAATGTGTGTGTGTGTGTGTGAGAGAGAGAGAGAGAGAGTCTGTGTCTGTGTGTTTCACTTATTTAACTGAAAAGCTGCAGTTTTGCAGTAAAGATACAATGTAAAACACAATAAAACAATAGCAAAGCAAGGTTGAAGCTCTCTCATTAAAAATACAGAATACTTACAATGTACAGTGATACCAAAGTTTCCAATCTAAGTAGCCTGCCTGAAAATGACCCAGGTCTTTATGGATGCCTAAAAGCAAATATAAGCACTAAGTCTTATATATAGACTTATATACCGCTTCATAGTGCTTTACAGCCTTCTCTAAGCGGTTTACAGAGTCAGCATATTCCCTCAACAATCTGGATCCTCATTTTACCCACCTCGGAAGGATGGAAGGCTGAGTCAGCCTTGAGCCAGTGAGAATTGAATTACCAAACTACAGCCAGCAGTCAGCAGAATAGTGAACAATATGTTTGAGGTTCTCTGTATCTGTATGTCTGGAGAGAGGCTATCCATAGGTAAGGTGACCAGACATCCCGCTTTCAGCGGGACGGTCCTGCTTTTGAACAATTTGTCCCATGTCCCATTTTTTTTAAAAAAGTCCCGATTTTTTTTAAGTTACAAAAAAGCCTCCAGCTGCCGAGGCTCTCCTAGCAACTGGAAGTGTATATCCTTCTTCAAGATGAGCGCATTCCCGCCTGCGCATCCCTGGGAGCTGTTGCCAATGGCTGAGGGAGGAGAAGACTTAGTCCATGTGGAGACCGCGGGCTTCTTTCACGGATTTTTTCTTCTTCTGTTCCTTTGAGCAGCCCCTCCCTCCCCCCTCTCTTTCTCTCTCTCTCAGAGCTAGCGGCTGCCTCCAAGGCTGTCCAAGTTCAGCCCCTCCCCTGCCCCAGCCCCGGACTGCTGCTTCACCTTGGCTGCTCGGGGCTTCTAAATTGGCATTGCGTGCTGTTTGAGGAGGGGATTACTGTGCCATAGAAACACAGCATATGTCTCACGTGGCTGATAACCTGGTCTCTACAGAAGAGGTAATTTTAAAAACTTCGGAACGAATCTAGAAAGAGGGGAGAAAGAGGCTGAAGGAGTGTGTGAGGAGGGGGGATTTTCTAAACGTCCCATTGAATCCAGAGGAGGAGAGAGAGGGGGGGGGGAAAGAGGGAGTGTGTGCACGGAGGGAAGATTTTCTAAACCCCATTGAATCCAGAGGAGGGGAGAGAGAGAAAGAGAAAGAGGGAGTGTGTGCACGGAGGGGAGATTTTCTAAACCCCATTAATCCAGAGGAAGGGGAGAGAGAGAGAGAGAGAGAGAGAGAGAGAGAGAGAGAAAAGAGAGAGAGAGAGAGAAAGAGGGAGTGTGTGCATGGAGGGGAGATTTTCTAAACCCCATTGAATCCAGAGGAGGAGAGAGAGAGAGAGAGAGAGAGAGAGAGAGAGAGAGAGAGAAAGAGAGAAGAGAGAGAGAGAGAGAGAGAGAGAGAAAGAGGGAGTGTGTGCACGGAGGGGAGATTTTCTAAACCCCATTGAATCCAGAGGAGGGGAGAAAGAGAGAGAGAGAGAGAGAGAGAGAGAGAGAGAGAAGAGAGAGAGAGAGAGAGAAAGAGGGAGTGTGTGCACGGAGGGGAGATTTTCTAAACCCCATTGAATCCAGAGGAGGGGAGAGAGAGAGAGAGAAAGAGGGAGTGTGTGCACGGAGGGGAGATTTTCTAAACCCCATTAATCCAGAGGAGGAGAGAGAGAGGGGGGGGAGTGAGGGAGTGAGTGTGTGTGTGCATGGAGGGGGGATTTTCTAAACCCCATTGAATCCAGAGGAGGGGAGAAAGAGAGAGAGAGAGAAAGAGGGAGTGTGTGCATGGAGGGGGGATTTTCTAAACCCCATTGAATCCAGAGGAGAGGAGAGAGAGAGAGAGAAAGAGGGAGTGTGTGCACGGAGGGGAGATTTTCTAAACCCCATTGAATCCAGAGGAGGGGAGAGAAAGCGAGAGAGAGAGAGAAAGAGGGAGTGTGTACAGGAGGGGGATTTTCTAAAAGTCCCATTGAATCCAGAGGAGGAGTGTGTGTGTTTGTGTGTGTTTGTGTCTGTGTGTGTGTGTGTGTGTGTGAGAGAGAGAGAGAGAGATTATCATTAAGTGTTGTAGCTTATGATTCTCGATGAATGTATTCTTTTTTTTTATGTACTCCGAAGACAAATTCCTTGTGTGTCCAATCACACTTGGCTAATAAACTACTCTACTCTACTCTACTCTACTCTACTCTACTCTACTCTACTCTACTCTACTCTACTCTACTCTACTCTACTCTACTCATTTCTAATAAGGAGTTTAGCTTATCTCTCTTGAAAATGTAAGCTAGCATAAGGCATTATAATGCAAGTTAGCTTTAGCTTTCAAACAGTTCATTTAGTGACCAAAGTTACAATGGCATTGACAAAAGTGAACGGGGACCATTTTTCACACTTAGCGACCATTTTTCACACTTAGTGACCATTGCAGCATCCTCATGGTCACGTGATCAAAATTTTGATGTTTGGCAACAGATTCATATTTATGATGCTTTCAGTGTCCTGGGGTCATGTAATCACCTTGTGTGACCTTTTGACAAAATATAAAATTTTTAATCAAGCTCCCTCCCACCCCCGGTCAATGGTGTCCCTCTTTACCAATCTGAAAATCTGGTCACCTTATCCATAGGGCAGAGTCATATAAGGTGTATTTATAAGGTTGAGAGAGAATAACTGGCCCAAAATTATCTAGAAAACCCTGATTGCTTAAAATGGTCAAACCAATGTTACAACCTTAGCAACTTCAAAATGTATGCATTTCAATTTCCAGAATTCCCCAGGCCCCCAGACAGTGCCAGACATCTTAAAAGCTACCGAGGTTAAGTAGTGGATTCCAACACAGATATCCTCACTTCTAGTCAGTGGTGGGATACAGCCACTTTTGCACCTATTCGGGAGAATCAGTTGTTAACTTTCTAAGCAATTCGGAGAACCAGTTGTTGGAAGAAATCTCCTTTTGTTTTTTTCCACTTTACAGTGATAATCCTGTAAGGAAGGCAGGAAGTAAACATTCTGGTGTTGGTTCTAGCCTAATCTTTATTGCCCTGCTTATAGAAACTGCCTCTCTGATTAACCCTTATTACATTGTAACAGCTAAGGCGAAGCATCCATCTACATGAGTGACATTGAGATGGCCATGCCCATACGGTCACATGATCACCAAGCCATGCCTACCCAGCTGGTCATTAGGCAGAGAATTGGTTGTTAAATTATTTGAATTCCACCACTGCTTCTAGTCTAACACCTTTATGATTCTTCCACAAGTGGCTTTCTTCAATCCAACAAGACATTTTATTTGAACAAATAAATGAATGTTCCAACAGGAAAATGATCTCGAAAAAAACTCCTTAATGCTTAAGTGCATTGTTCTGGATAGAGCCAAATAAAATAAAATGATTTCTGTATAGCACACCATGTAAACCAGCTGAGCCTGCTTCATGATGAAATGGAAAGAACCAGCAGGCCAGTTGGAAAAAATAACTGTTTGTGGCAACAGGGATATGAATTTAATAGATTTCTTATTGTGTTTGGCAGAGTTTCACACCCCCATTGATCTATGACTATAGTTTAATGGTAGCATGTAGATTTGATCTAACCCTTCCTTGGGGCTTCACATTATAAGAGAAAAACTGTAAATGATGTTGATGTGCTTATAATTGTCAGAGACACCATAGGGTATAATTTCAACTGGGAGGTGCTTGAAGATTAATTGGCATCTTTAAAATGCTGAGTTGCCCGCAGATCAAGTCAGGGTACTTTTATAATTAGCAGAGGATTGTAAACTGAAGAAGTATGATTGTGTTCTCTGGAGCTGAGTGTAATCGATTCCTGTCTTTAACCAACGCTGCCCCAGGAACTGCAGAAGTCCAGAGAGAGAAAGGGACTGGGAGAGATTTTTCCTCTTTCTGTTACTGCTATTTGGTTTCTGGAATCACAGGGGTGGTATGTGATATGATCCAGCTGCCAACCTGATCTCTCATGCTGCTCTGTTTAAAGAGCCAGTGTGAGATAAAGGAATTTGAAATCATCACATTCACCTAGCCTGCAACTGGAACTTCTTTCCACACAGAAATGTATGTTGGCAATCTCTTCCCTTTTAATAACAATAACAATAATACTTGGAGTCTTTGGAACAATACTTAAAGGGCTACCTCGCTATTTGGAAATTCTAAATTTATCGGACTTGAACATTCTGACTCTACAAAAAACCACCCTACTTGGAACAGCTTATATCCTCCGACGTTAAATTATTATTTAAGACTTCAGAATTCAGACTGACAGGCACTTGGCCCACAACACACCCAACATAACAATAGTTGAAAGAAAAAGTATGGTTCATTGACATTGCAATACCTGGAGATGCACAAATTGAAGATAAACAGGAAGAAAAAATCACAACGTGCCAGGACTTGCAAATTGAAGTTGAGCGACTGTGGAAAAAGAAATCATGTGTTGTCCCTATTGTAATTGGAGCCCTTGGAGCAATGTCTAAAGGGTTACCTCACTATTTGAAAATTCTAAATTCTAAATCTGATTTGAACATTCTGACTCTACAAAAAACCACCCTACTTGGAACAAGTTATATCCTCCGACGTTACCTTAACAGTTCCTTGGTCCTTGGTTAGGACTCGAGGTGTTGAGCTACCAACCAGCCCCAAAGGCTGTGAATCTTACCAAAAATTAACATCACCATCATCATCATCATCATCATCATCATCATCATCATCATCATCATCATCATCACAACAACAACAACAACTCCGCCACTGTGGCACAAACCAGCAGTGGTAATTCCAGTGGTAATTGGCACACTGGGTTTGTGCCATAGTCGTTGAATTTCGATTTTTAAGTCCTGGTATTTTGTGATTTTTTTATGTTCCTTCTCAGCGACCCTGCTATCACCTGGTATTGCGATGTCTATGATTGTGACCTTATTTTTCTCAACCAGTGTGATGTCTGGTGTATTATGTGCCAGTATTTTGTTTTTTTGTATGTGAAAATCCCACAAGATCTTGACCATCTGATTTTCGGTGACTTTTTCAGGCTGATGTTCCCACCCGTTTGTTGCTGTTTTAATATTATAATTTTTGCACAAATTCCAATGGATCATTTGTGCTACTGAATTGTGCCGCAATTTATAATCAGTCTGCGCGATTTTTTTTACAGCAGCTGAGTATGTGATCAACAGTTTCATCTGCTTCTTTGCAAAGTCTGCATTTGGCATCATCAGAGGATTTTTCGATTATGGCCTTAATGGCATTTGTGCGGATAGCTTGTTCTTGCGCAGCCAGGATTAGTGACTCTGTTTCTTTCTTTAATGTACCTGTTGTTAACCATAACCAAGTTTGTTCACTGCCCACTTTATCTTTTATTTTTTTCAGAAATTGGCCATGCAGTGCTTTCTTCTGCCAACTCTCCATTCTTGATTTTATCACATCTTTTCTGTATTCTTGTTTAGTCTGTTGGGCCTTCAGTAGATCTTTGTTCTTTAGTTCGATTAATAGATGTTCTTGACTTTCTTTTAAATAATCAGCCAGTGCATGTTTTTCTTCTTCAACTGTTTGCTTCACTTGTAATAATCCTCTGCCACCTGATTTTCGGGGCAGGTATAATCTCTCAGTATCACCACGTGGATGTAAACTGTAGTGCATTGTCATTAGTTTTCTGGTTTTTCGGTCCAAAATGTCCAAATCAGCTTGTGTCCAGTTAACTATACCAGCCGTGTATCTTATAACTGGTATTGCCCAGGTATTTATGGCATTGATTGTATTTCCACCATTCAATTTAGATTTCAAAATTTTCCTAACTCTGTTGGTGTACTCTCGCCTGACAATAGTTTTTACTTCTCCATGCTTGATATTATCCAACTGCAGAATGCCTATGTATTTGTAGGCTTCATTTTCATTGCATTTAATTAGTTGGCCATTGGGCATTTCAATTTCGTCACATGCAGTGATTTTGCCTCTTTTTATGGATACAGTGGCACATTTTTCCATGCCAAACTGCATTGAAATATCAGTGCTGAATACTCGGACTGTGTTTGTCAATGATTGGATTTCTATTTCTGACTTTCCATAGAGTTGTTGTTGTTGTTGTTGTTGTTGTTGTTGTTGTTGTTGTTATTATTATTATTATTATTATTATTATTATTATTTTAAATGTAGTGTCATGTTATGGGGAAGAATATTAAAAAACCCTTACATATAAATGCTGGAAGACAGAACCAGAATGCCAGGCCAAGCAATATTTTTAAAAAGATGACTGGATAATCAAGGGAGTACAAGGCTGCTATTAAAACTAGCTCTTGTTCTCATTTTAAAAGCCTCATTTTTTTACCATTTGATATTTGTCCTCTAGGCAGTTAATAACAGCATGTCTATTGAGATTATAAGAGAAAAGAAGTATATAAAGTTAAATGCCCCCTCATTATTCCCTTTCTTATCACCACTTACAGAATGGTGATGGTCTAGCCTCAAAGTGATAATTTCATTCCATTTTATGTGGGGTTTTGTTTATAAGATCTACTAAACTGTGTACAAGATTGTGAACACTGTATTCCATTCTTTTCATCATCATATTCCTTACACTATAGAAGATATACTTCATAAAATTCCAGAAATACTTGAGTTTCAGAAGCCACAGAATCTAAAGATTTGGGACTTTATCAAGAATTATTGATTTATGTTGTGTAAACTGTATGACTGCAGTTTCTCAAGTCTTATCTGTGCTGCCAGATGCCCTGTCTCCAGTGTCATTTCTAGGGGGTTATAAACAGATGATGTCATCCTCTATTAATCCCCTACTAACTGTCAAAGTAACTATATATTATTCTGCTCCATTTCCAAAATACCTGTAGGTCTGTTATGTTGCCTCAAGTGGTCCTATCTATTTTGGATACCATGCTTCAATTTGTTTTAGGCTAACCTCCCCAGTTCATTTGTCACATTGCTGAGGTTAAAAAAAAAAAAAAACCTGTTCCACTGAATCAGTGCATGCCAAGCTTTCTAATTCCTTCCAAAGCCACATTCTACTATCCTAGTGCAATGTAGTGATGGCACAGTGATTGTTGTTCTTGCTTTGTAATTAGAAGGTTGCTGATTTCAGTCCTGGTAGAAACTTTAGAAATGCTCCCTTCTACTTTTTCTATGGTCTCTAGAGCTAGAAACATATTACTTTTAATTTCTTAATAGCTCAAATAATATGTGGGACATTTGGGAGATGATAGCCAGGTGTCTGGTAGCCTTAAATTGCCTTCGAGTAGTGAAACCGGAACGGGCATGCATGCACGTGCGCCCGAGCACCGAAAACTAAAGACCAGTTGGCTGGTGCGTGTGTGCCTGTTTTTGGGCCATTTTGGGGGGCTGTTTTTCGGCCTGAAAACATTCTGAATAACAACCCCCCAAAGGCCTGAAAACAGCCCAAAAAGCAGCCTGTATTTTAAATCAGATGAGCAGCTGGCGACAGTGTGCCACCTCTGTGTGACTCTGTGTGCCACCTCTGGCACATGTGCCATAGGTTCGCTATCATGGCCTTAGAGAATGTAAGTGTATAAAGCAAGCACAAGGAAACATGGGAAATCTAGAAAAAGAAAAAAAAATAGCAACTTTCTCCTTATAAGGCAAGATTGTACTTACAGTAAGATTGTTTCTAGAACACTTAAGGAATAGGGGCTTTAAGAAAAGATTTTACAAAACCTGTTTGTGGTCCCTATATATACATATGCATCATGATGCTTTAATGCTGTGTATATAAATTTGTGTACATAAATATGTAAATACATTGCTTTCCTGGAACAGAAAAAAAAACAGAAAAAAAATGAAGCATATAGCAGAATTGTCTGGTAAGAAGATGCAGTAGCATGCAGTTTAGGCTGGATACTTTGTGATCTGTTGAGAAAATGACTCAGTCTTGACAAAATTTTCTTAACCTGGTTTAGATTCAAACCCAAATGAACACAGGACACACACATCTTAAACAGTAAATTGAGATATGCTTTTACTGAGATATTCTAACTTCATTTGTCCAATCATCTTTCTGATCTGACCTTTAATTTCTCCTGGATAGGAAGTAGTATCTGGAGTATCTTGTTTGATCAATAGGAGCTTTCTGACTGTAGTATATCTCCAATTTCTCTAGTAGATCCTGCTTTATAGCTTCTTTTGTGATCCTGATAGTACTTCTGCCCACTCATGGGTTGCATTTGCTTGAAATTACTGCCCAGATTTTACTTCCAATAATGTCATAATTAAATGTATAGTCTAGACTTCCATGTTCTCAATTATCCAGTCTTATTTCTAAAATTGAAGTGACATTCAAGTGACAGTCTTATTTTTAAAATTGAAACTATCACATTGGACTAATTATGGATGTCCCCCCCCCCTATTTTTGCCTTCCATCCTGTTTTTTCTTTCCCTCATTTCTGATATGCAGCGCTGAAAAACTTCGCCACTAATTTTAAACAAATTCTGTAAATTAAGATAAACTTTTGTATCATGACCTAACAATGAAGTGGTGGGTTTCAAATTTTTTTAGAACCTCTTCTGTAGGTGCCGCCTGCTTTGTGGGAGTGGCTTGCCGGCCACGTGACTGGGTGGAAGTGGCTTGCTGGCCATGTAACTGGGTGGGAGAGGCTTGCCAGCCATGTGACCGAGTGGGAGTGTCTTAGAAGTCATGTGACTGGGTAGGTGTGGCCAACTTGTAAAATGTGGTGAAACTCACTTAACAATGCTCTTGCTTAGCAACCAAAATGTTGCCTCAGAAACTCTGGCATTTGAAGCATGCAAATCTTAAAGCTGTCAAGTTACAAGACCCTTGCACCCCTAATCCTTTAGAAAAAAAACCCCAGGGATGTTCAAATTTGATAGCTTAAAGACTTGTGGGCTTCAACTCCCAGAATTCCTCCTCTCGCTCTTCATCTTGATAATGTGCGGACGGGCAGGTGGAGGGAGCTGGAACCGGTTCTAAACGGTACTGTACATTTGTGGAACCTCTTCTATAGCAGAGGTTAGAAGTGGCAGGAACCCACCCCTGTAACAATGTTATAGGAGTGCAATTGCACACTATTAAAATAATGCACACTGGTAATATAAATGTATTCATGAAAATAGTGTAATGTCTACTTCATTGAAAAGATCTCAATCCATCGATAATGGAGAAAAGCAAAAATAAAATGAACAGCACAAATGGATGTGTATTTCAAACTGTGTTTTATTCTAGTTTCGGATCTGATCTTCAAAATTATCTTACTTAGACTTGGAGGAAGAGTGAATGGCAGGATAATATCATCCCAAAATACAGCAAAGGGACAGAAAAGTGCAAAACCTTCTTTTATTATAGGTGGGGGTCCATGCTTTATTTGGCATAAAACATAATTTACTATATGTAAATTGCTTTAATAATAATATTACAATGCCTATTTACTGCCAAAAATAAGAGAACCAAAATTGCTACAATTTTTATATACTAACTTTTAGGTACATACTCAAGTTCAGTATCATTTATATAGAAATATATGGCATGCTCCCCTCCCCCATATTATTTTTTGCCTAAGTCTGTTGTCCTAATGCTAATTGGTGGTCAGCAACTTCATCCCCACACTTCAGGTAACTATAGGGACAGACAATTTTATCACTTTACTTTCTAGAATATGACCATCTTTTTTAAGCACAACTTTCTTTTGTCCCCTCCACATGGTAGTGTTTAACGCCATGTCTTTAAAATGTTAATCTGAACATGTATAGGCATTTCATATCTCCCTGAAAAAAAATAAACATATTTTTATGATTTTTTTAAAAAAATATGTGATGCAAATTTCCCTAATGCACATCTTTTTCCCCTATAAATTTTCCTCATGATTACATTACATTAAAAGAAAACCAAATCAGAAAATTCGGAGAAATGCAATACAAGATCATATTGAAAAAATCTGGAATGTATTAGTTGTGTTTCAGTTTGCATATGTCAAGTGCTGGAGAAATCAGGAGATACAGGCAGTTCAAGTGAGTATAAAGATTTATTGCAAACTTAAGCTCTCTACAAGAATCTGACCAATGAGTGGGAGACAAGAGAGGCATTCAAGGTGGGCTGGACTTAGATCTCTTGTGGGCACATAGGGACTCATGACTTATGACATGTTTGACCCATCCCTCAAGCTCAGTCTGGTTATCTCCTACAATATATTAGTTTTAGAAATATGTGGGTTAATTTCAGTTGCCTTGAAATATAAATCAGATCAGTTTCTTTCTCATTCCTAAACTAGCCTTGGATAAATAGACCCTTTACAATTGAGGACCATCTGACAATGGTATTACAATGGTATTAAAAGGCCTTGTGGTTCCATTCTGAGTGTCTTCCTTTGCACTATTTCTAATTTCTGGCATCTTGCCCTGGCCCTTTATGCACAACAGCATCATTACACAGAGAAAGAAATTTTTTTGGAGAAAGAATCTTCTTTCTTGGTCCCATTGTTGTCTCCCATTTTGGAGATGTTAAGATCTAAATGTTAGGTGATATCACAAATATGATAGACAGTAGCAATAATACTGTGAGTTCTTTGATTTGACTGGCCACATCTGTTGGGACTTATCAAATGCCACGGTGCCAACTCTTGACACAACTTTGATAAGTTATGCCTCTGGTTTAGTAGCAGCTTCCTCTAAACCCTTTCCATTTCAGGAAAAAAAATCTAAATTGAGAAACTAGCATCAATATTAAATAAAAATATTTTAAGAGATGGCCATATTTGAGGGGACTTTAGTCAGCATAATCAATAGAGAAATGATAATTAACTATGAACTGTTAATACTTTAAACATTTAATTAGATAAAATAAAAATACAATTATAATACTTTCTAATAGACATGTATCTATAAAGTATCTCATAAAGTATTTATACCATTCTAACAGTAACATTTAAAGGACTAAACTATCTGAACAAATGAATCTTTCATCTAAAATCCAAATATCACTATGAAGCTGATTAAAATGAACCAAAAATATTAGCTAAATCAAATTAAGATTAAATTATGCAATTTTAACATTAACATTAGTATTAAGTTGGAGGTAGGCAGAGAATATCATTACTGGAGAGAGTTATGGGAATTCATGGGGCAAATGACAAAATGTGTGTTAAGATTTTGTGTCACAAGCACAAAAGTACAGATGATGTTACAATGTGCATTCCATTATTTTAGTGCCATCCTGATTATGAACAGCTATTGCACAGGATGCATAGATGCAGGCTTTTGTAATAATTCACAAATCACCAAAGATTTTGTCATGACTCCATTATGGAACAACCAGTAATAAACATTGTAATAATATTTATTGTTGGTGAATACACATATAGACATACAAGCCAATCAAAAATGATTTTGTTTTAATTCGTAGATTCAGATCCTTTTCGCTGTAATGATGGGTCACATCTCAGTATATGCAGAAGACTTATGCTAGGACACATTTATAGGTTCCAGGGTCTGATTGAAAGAACTTTCTAGTTCTCCCACTTTTTATTATTATTCAGAAAGAAGCAGTTTGGGCATCAGCCCAGACCTATTGGAACAACCAATCATTTTCACATTTCTGGTTCCAACATGGCTAATTTATTCCTTTTTGGCAGTAAGTAGACATTGTAATCTTACTTCCTTTATGTGGGAAATTTATTCCCCTTATCTAGCCAAGCATAACACTTCACCCATTTTCCTCTGTAGATTAGCTTTTGATCTCAAAAATATTCAAAATGAATATATTAATACATCATGAGCTTGACCCTATCTTATGTGAATTCCTGGTACTCCTAATGTGCACTAATTATTAGGACTACTTCTCCTTATCCATCCAAGCTTAATGAAGAAGGTTACCAAATGAATTGGCAGAGATGAAACCTTGTAAGTCTGGGGAGGTGTCAAGTAACCTTGGGTTGGCTATTGATCTCCAGGCAAATTTGATTTTCTGTACTTCCACTTATCTTTTGGCTCATGGTCTTTTGGAAGAGTGTTTCATGGAACCATTCCTTTTCATCACTCTTCTCTCCCTGAACTGTGATTTAAAGTGTTTTGGGGAGTGATTGCCTTACACTCAGCATCCCCCAGATTGTTGCAAGTATGAAATGTTCATTCTATTTTATATCACAATCCCAAAACTAACAGACCATCTTCAACAGCCATTGGAACTGTTTAATCATTACTGCATCATTAGGTGTCAGCAAGATTCTCCATGATTTAACCTCTTCTTTCTGAAATATTCTGCAGTGGTATTTAATTCCATTGGTTGCGCGTTCATGGCATCTAATACTCATACTAGATCACCTGGAGCTCCTCCTATGAAAACTTTGCTATGAGAATTTAAACTAACTCTTGCTCTCAATTCTTTAATAGTAAAAAGAATACATATCATTTTGTGCAGAGGTCTTCATGGCTCCTTGGCTACATGAAAAGCCAACAACAAGCTGTGGTGGAGAGCAAACTTGTCAGAAGACTCAAGCTTTAAGCCCTGGTTTTTCCAGGGAAAACTGAAAATATTTGAAGCTTTGGTGAGTTGCTGACAGTCTACATTGCCATTACTAGCAATAGTAATGGCACTTAAACTTATATACTGCTTTACAATGCTTTATAACCCCCTCTAAGTGGTTAGAGTTAGCATATTCCCCACAAGTGGTTAGAGTCAGCATATTCCCCACAACAATTTAGGTCCTCATTTTAGACTTAGAAGGATGGAAGGCTGAGTCAACCTTGAGCCTGATGAAACTTCCAAATTGCAGGTAGCTGGCAGTCAGCAGAAGTAACCTGCAGTACTGTGCTCTAACCACTGCATCATCATGGCTCATACTAAACCAAGTCTTCCTATTTTCTTAATACAAACTATTACTACTTCTTGTTTTCTCAATGCAAACTATAAAGATAGATAGATATTTGAAATATTGTGATTTGTAAACCACTAAGCCATCTATTTTAGCAATAGGATTTGCCACTGGATTCAGAACAAGTCATTGAGTATATTTACAGACATTTATGTAGCTAAGACAATTTTCCAACAAACGTGGAAAACCTTAGTGACAGGATTGGTTTGAAATAACACCACAAACTCATCATATCATTTGCAGATAGCAAATTGGGCCATTTCTGTTCAGTTTTGGAAAGGGCAATTTTAATGTGTATATTGTTCCAAGTGAATATCACATACATATTTTGTATAGGATTCCTGCTTTACCGTGTAGAATTCTTATTAATATAAATGCAGGAGAGAATTTGACATACTATATGTGAAAATCTTCAGAAAACCAGAATATATTCCTGATTTGTTGGCATGCATGAAAAGCAAAACTGTAATCAAATCAACAATGCTTTATCTGGATACATGAATGGTAAGCCTATAAGAACAAATCACCTAATAACAATATGGATTTTTATGGGGAAAAAAATCGTTATTTTAAGTTGCAATGGTAATGTTTACAGAATTAACAAGACCATTATTTCTTTAGTACATCGGAAACTGTAACAAGAAGCCAGACAATACCGTGCAGTCTGGAGAAATAAATCTTAAAAAGGCCAGTGTAATATTCATGATTGAAAAATAAATCAGAGCATTTGATGGATAAGGGACAGGTCAATGGTAAAGCTTTTTGTTCTCTATAAAATCCACATGGCAGGCAGAAAGTTTTTAAATTAATTGTTCAGGCATTTTCTTCTGATAGATGGTTCTAAAAATGAGTATCAGATTCTTTACACTAAGTTTTACTGTATTTCAGTACAATGTCAGTCTAAGCATGCATATACCGGAGCATCAAATATACTAATTCAGGTTTATATTTTTCAGTAACATAGTTAAAAGAAAATATATAATGCTACCTATTCAGAAATTATGAGAATGACAAATATGCATCACAGCAGATGAACTATGGGCAAAAGATGTGGTTGCCTAACTACACTTGTCATCTGTGATACTACTATACTAGGAACATACTTGCCTATAAGTTGGGTTGCATTAATTGGCCTATTCATCCAACCCTTTTGCAATGCTATGGGAATCCAAAAGAGGGACTATCCATGCTGGGATTTGGTTTTGAGATGAATAGATTATATTCATGGTAGCAATTACTTTAACAAGCATGACTCCTCCCCCCCCCCCCCTTGGCCTCATTACATCTGAGGTAGTGCATAGTGATAAACAGAAATAAGTGATTGTTTGTTTGGTATTGAAGTTCACTTCAGTCTACAATGAATGATGACTTTCTTAAGCAATCATAATTATGAGGGATATTTTTAACTGAAACATTATCCAGCTAACCATACTTGATTGATATCATTATAGTCCTCAAGCAACTATAAAATAAGCAGAGAATAACTAAACCTCAAAAACTGATGTTTTGGCTTTCCATTGTATTGGGTAGATTTTTATGCCAAGACAAAAAAACAGCAACCCAAATATAATTTGTACTAGAAAGTAGTTACCACTTGCATACATAGATCCATTAGCTACTTATGAAGAATGAAAGTGATCAAGGTAAGACTTCCAAAGAATAGAGTTTTAATCATAAATCAGAGGATACTGGCTTCATTTATTTATTTATTGGAATTTGCCAAACAAAAACGAGAACAAGAATGAGAGAATAAAAATACAATGACAGGGACAATAGGCATGTTAGTGCACTTGTGCAGGCCCACTTTACTACTGACCACTTAAGTATGAAGTAAGAACCACGGAATAATTAGTAAACAACCACCATCAGATAGCAATTATAGAAGTAGTGATGAGTCACAAAAGTAGTTGTGAATCCTTGCTATACACAGGCCTTCAGTGAAATGCTATCACTTGCAGTGATGGGATTCAAAAATTGTACTACCATTTCTGTGGGCGTGGCTTGGTGGGTGTGGCAAGGCTTGGTGGGTGTGGCTTGGTGGGTGTGGCAGGGGAAGGATACTGTAAAATCTCCATTCCCTCCCCACTCTAGGGAAATGTTACTGCAAAATCCCCATTTCCTCCCAATCACCTGGGACTCAAGAGGCAGAGAATAGATGGGGGCGGGGCCAGTCAGAGGTGGTATTTACCGCTTCTCCGAACTACTCAAAATTTCTGCTACTGGTTCTCCAGAAGTGGTCAGAACCTGCTGAATGCCACCTCTGATCCCTTGGCAACAAATGGCAATTTTAAATGGCAGTTGCCCTAACTAACACTGGCACCTGACTGAGAATATTGGTTGTTGCTACCAGATCTAAATCTGCTATTCTTCAATCTTTGACTAGGCCCAAATAATTTGTGAATTATACAGAAGTAATTTAGAGAATTTTTATTTTGAAACAAAGTCTCAGAGAAAATATTAAATCAAATACTGTAGTGGTGATAAAATTCTAGGTGTTACTATGATATTGTTTATGGTTATAATTAGGTAACAAATAGGTAAAAGAAAAGCAAACATGAAATCAACTTAATCCAGTCTTCATTTTATAATCTTGGGTTTCCAAGATGTATATGCCTGTGTATATGCTAGAATATGGGTGTTCCCCTCCCCTTACTTGAGCTGTTATTACTAACCTCTCAGTACTCTTGGTATGGTAAGGCTGTAGCCATCTCTATTGATCCTAATTTAAAGCTGTAATTGCAAATAAAAACATCATTATTTCCCCCAGCTACCTTAATTGAAAGGATTGATTCACAGCAAGCAAAGCATGATAAGAACTTCTTCATGAACCAAACTGCTTACGGACAATTTAACACCTTAATTTCACAAGCGTCCTCTTCTGGATAGAAAGGATAGGATGGAGAGGGGAGGGGAGAAAATCTAAGCTTATGTACTCTTAGCCTTACTGCTAATATATTGATTAAAGATGCAACCCTGTAGCCACTAACTTGGAATAGGTTTTGTTAAACAGAATGGGATTTAGGACCTGATGTGATAGGATTGCAGTGTAAGATAAAGACTTGAAATATCTCTATTAAAATTTAATTTGAAACTAGCAGAATTCAAGAGCCAACCAAATCACTGCTCACTTTGAAAATGTCCGAACCTATTCTTTTTACAAATGAACTGCTCATATAGGTTCCAGAACTTTTAAAGCATTTCATTTCAACAAATACTGTCCTGAAATATATCTCCCAATTTTCTGAAAGTGAAAGAAGGTTTTGTGTTCCTACCTCGTTTTTAGGATTTTAGAAGGATTTTTTTTTTTTTTTTTTTTTTGCTGTGTGGCATTATTCCAGGCTATGATGATCATGCTAGAACACGGATGTCAAGTTCACGGTATCATGTTGCCATCAGGTGATGTTTTGTGACATTTTTCCCATTCAGGGAACTGGGGTGGACATGGCCTGCATGTGGCACATCTGGCCCATGGCCCATCAGTTTGACATCCCTGTGCTAGAGAGTTAAACTTACCTACGGTAAATAGATAAATATTGTCGTAAAGTATTGTGAAATATTGTGCTAAATTATTGCGCTAAAGTATTGTGATCTTCAATATGATTTCGAGCTTAAATTGACTTCTTCAGATTTGTCCCCTGCAAAAAAAAATGAAGATTGATAGAAATATTTAGTATGTCTCCTTCCCTTTTAGCCACAATCTTACTAATGATGGGACAGATCTATACAAAGCACACTCCCATTCAGATGAATCTCTCAATGAATCATCCAAATGAAGGATAATAAGCTATATGGTAAAGGTTTGTAATTACATTCATCAAAATATAGTTATGTTGTCCTATAAACCTTTGCTATAGGAAAAAAGAGGAAAAGAGGCCAGGATGTCTGTTAACTTCCCATTTTTTGTAAAATGTTAGAACAGGGCTTTTAAGATTCATAGGTTTAAGCATAGGTTCAAGCATTCAGACACTGTTGTCCTTGTTGGCTGATTTATCACCATTCACATACATATTGCTCTAAGGAACTAAAGCCAAAATTGAATCTGGTTATTCCATATATTTGATGTGCATTACAGATATATTTTTTTAGTCACTTAGGTAATTTTCATCTCACTAGAATCTGAAAGGCAATGGATTGTCATATGTTGTTTATACAAAATAAAACAAAATCAACCTCTTTTTTAGTCCATGTTATCTGTGTTCAACAGTTCAGTGGCAGTGGAAGAATATCAGCATATACTACCCAACTTTTTCATCTGAAAAACAAAAGTCACGACCTTTCTTTCCTTAAACAAATATATGAAATAATCTTTTCTCTTTCCATCTGTCTTTCTCCAAAAGTATGTTTCACCAACATGTACAACTACAAGGCAGCTATACTGTTTTATATTTAAGCTATTCCCCCCTTCTTTTCTTTCCGTAGCCTCTTAATAGCTTGACAAGAGAAATATAGGGAAGATAGAGCCATATGATTAACAGTGATGAATGGGGGTAGGGGGAGAAGCTGAAAAAGAAAGATGTGGCTTAAAGCCAAGTTCCAAGAGAAACAGAATCTCTGGCTTTTTCTTATCTCCAGAGTAAAATTAAGTTACAAAAACCTTTAGTGGAAAGTTTGCACACATTCAGTACCATTGGCATGGTTGACAGAAATAGCATATATTTTTCTTAGTTTATATGATATAGATTTAAAGGCACAGCAAGCTCCTTCACTACCTACTGGCTTGGTAAAATCTCTTAAACACCGACACTAATAAAGTATGGGAAAGGAGTGCTGAATGCAAGTGGAAATCTCTTGCTGTTGGAATCAGCACCAAGGTGCTGGTTGAAACAAGCAATTTGGGCGTGCAAAATGAGATGGCGTTCATGGTTCTTTCTGTCGAAGTGTGCATGGTCCTCTCTCTTTAGGAACATTGTACATATCTATCCAAAAACTGCAGTGCCCAGAAATGTGACATTAAAAAATAAGCAAAGTCCAACATAACTCAAAATTTCTATTCAAAGATTGTCTTTTCAACCTGGAGTAGGAAGAAGGACAGGTGCCTAGCATTATTCAAAGTTAAGTTCTTACATAACTTTAAAATTGTATGAAACTTAGTTTTTCAGAATTCATTTTGCAAAGTTAAAATACCACCACTTTTCTTATTTTTTTCATCATGATTCTTACCTGCCCTTTGTGGTTTATGAAATTAGGATGCTGGGTTGGAGGTCAGCAGGACTGTGTTTGAGAGCTGAGTGCTGCTGTGTGGCAGGGTGAGGTCCCATTATTCACTCCAGCTCCTTGTTGTGGACATGAAAGGATCACCCACAGGTGTCCAGTGGGCAATGGTGATGTCACTGGCTAATTATTTCAACCCAGAAGCATCTTAAAATAGTGCCTCCATCAAGAATGGGACAGGGATAGAGGTAGTATTCATCAGGTTCTGACCAGATCTGGAGAACTGGTAACAGAAATTTTGAGTAGTTTGGAGAACCGGTAAATGCCACCTCTGACTGGCCCCACACCCATCTATTCTCTGCCTCCTGAGTCCCAGCTGATTGGGAGGAAATGGGGATTTTGCAGTAGTCTTTCCCTGGAGTGGGGAGAGAATGGAGATTTTACAGTATCCTTCCCTTGCCATTCCCACCAAGCCACACCCACCAAACCATGCCATGCCCACCAAGCCACAGCCACAGAACCAGTAGTAAAAATTGTTGAATCCCGTCACTGGACAGGGACCTGGCCTTTGAGTCAAAAGTCTAATTAAAGATATGATTAGAGTATATTTCCAAACCTTGGACTAAGGGGAGAAGGGTAAGGTAATTTGGATTGAGTTCTCATTTGTAGTCATTGTAATAGATAAGGAACTAGTTCCATTCTTTTGGCTCCGAAAGACTGATTCTGACCTATTTCTCCAGAACTCTGGGTCAACAGAGAGTATGGGAGTTGCAGAAAATAACCCTGTAATACTTTACATAAAACACTGTAAGAGGGAGAAGGAGAATTAGTTCAGTGACAGCTAAACAATCCTGAATTATCTCTGTGTTCTGGCCACCATTGTAGAGAATCTTAAGGATGAAGAGATCATAGGAACTAAAATTGTTATTTACCATAGTCCAGATAGCTCTGCCTCATTAACAGCAGCCTGACTTCTTGGGTGGTTTCTATCATAGTATTCTCTAAACTGCATTAGATACAGTAGTTAAATTAGCATGCTAATTATTCCACAGAAAACCTCTTGCATTTCCCTCTTAACCCCATCAAGCAGCAGTATTATAACTTTTTGCAATTATCTCTTCCCTTTTTTTGTTTCTTTCTTACACTGACACAAACAAAAACCACTCAGGCTATCTGTGAAATTGTTTTCATTCTGCAATGCTTCACCCCAATTCTATACCAGCTGTAATCAAACCCAGTTAAAATACAGTCCAGTTTTACAGGAACAAGATATTTTCAAAAGAGAGGTAGTCCTCAACCTACAACAGTTTTTCTAGTGACTATTCAAAGTTACAACAGCACTGAAAAAAGTGACTTATGGCCATTTTTCACACTTATGCAGCATCTCCATAGTTATGTGATCAATAGATGGTGGCAGTGGAAACATATTTATGTTGGTTGCAGTGTCCCAGGGTCATGTGTTCACTTCTTGCAACCTTCTTGCAAACAAGGGAGAGACCGGATTCATTTAACAACCATGTTACTAACTTAATTATTACAGTGATTCACTTAACAGCACTAGCAAAAAAGGTCGTAAAATGGTCAAAACACATTTAACAAATGTCTCAGCAACATAAATTTGGGACTCAATTGTAAAAATATAGGATTATCTATATCTTTTCTCAGACAGCCAAATGTTTAGAATTTTGTCAATGCCAACCTATCAAGACTTTCTCAAGGACTTGGAAGAGACAGGTATTGTTGTTTGATGGTGTTAAAGGCAGTGTCACAGAATGTAACCTGCCTTTTGCAATTGAGTGATGGTGCTTTTGTCAACTGTTCAATTGGTACTCCAGATGTTTTGGGATTGTGCCCCAAGGCACCTACCATGTTTTCCCAAAAATAAAAGCATTTTTAAAATTTGTCTTTGCTCCTAAAGACACACTCGGGCAGTGTTTCTCAACCTTGGGGACTTTAAGTCCTGTGGACTTCAACTCCCAGAATCCCCCAGCCAGCACAGCTGGCTGGGGAATTCTGGAAGTTGAAGTCCACAGGACTTAAAGTCCCCAAGGTTGAGAAACACTGCACTAGGGCTTATTTTTTGGGTGAGGACTTATTTTGGGGGGAAATACGATACTAAATGTATCCGTCTGGCTGATGATCTTACTTGGTGCTTATATTTGGGGGTAGGACTTATGTTTTAAGCTTCCTGCAAAAGCATGCTAGGGCTTATTTTAAAGTTGGGTCTCTTTTTTCCCCCCAGGGAAACACGGTATTGTTATTAAGATTATCTTTGCTTTCTTTTGTCACAGTTGTTCCACTTCTATTTACAGGTTTTTGTATTCTGTTATTTTCTCCATTTCTTTCTTTTGTATTCTGCTGTCTCCACTGCTGCAATATCCAATAGCCAAACCTTTTTAAAAAAACTTTTTTGTCTTTCCTATTGATAATTATAAGTCTGGTGTGTTATATGGCAGATAATTCTGTGTTTGAATTCTAAAGTCCTAGAACACTTTAGTTTCTTCATTTTTTTTATTACTTTGTCTATTTTTGGGCCCCAGTAGCTCTCGGTTGCAGGCAAATAGTATTTCTTGCAGATATTCCAAAGCACCATTGTTGTTGCTTTGTCAGGCTGTTGTTTCTAATCACTCTAAGTTCTTGCAGCAGCTAACTAAGCAGCCCTCTGTTTCTTCAGCTTCTTTGCAGAGATTGCTGTCTTTTCAATTCTGGCTTTGTTTGCATTTGTTTATAAGGCTTGGTCTTGTTCAGCCAGAATTAACCCTTCTGTCTCTTTTCAATGTTCCTGCTCTTAGCCATTGCCAGGCTTTATTACTTGCTGTGGCTGCTATTTTTATGTGATTGTGATTGTTGTTGTTGTTGTTGTTATACTTTATTCATTAAACTTAGTCAACTGAATATTAAAAAATGCATCACAAATACCATTGACTGGTGCTAATGGTTGATATGGGTGCTGCCAGCATTCTAGATATCAACCAAGTACTACTACTACTACTACTACTACTACTACTACTACTACTACTATGAGCCGAGGTGGCACAGTGGTTAGAGTGCTGTACTGCAGCCACTTCAGCTGACTGTGATCTGCAGTTCGGTTGTTCAAATCTCACTGGCTCAGGGTTGACTCAGCCTTCCATCCTTCCGAGGTGGGTAAAATGAGGACCCAGATTGTTGTTGGGGGCAATATGCTGACTCTGTAAACCGCTTAGAGAGGGCTGAAAGCCCTATGAAGCGGTATATAAGTCTAACTGCTATTGCTACTGCTATTGCTACTACTACTACTACTACTACTACTGCTGCTACTACTACTACTACTACTACTACTACTACTACATCATCATCATCATCATCATCATCATCATCATCATCATCATCATCATCATCATCATCATCATCATCTGTGACCAAATTAGAATTCCTATATACAGTATATTGGCTTGAAAATTAGCTGGTATTTCTCACACAAGCAATAATAATGAATTGTTTAAACATAAGATTGTTATGTATCAAACAAACTGTGCACATGGACAAACAACTACACCCAATACATCAAATTTATTCTTTATAGTGTGTTTTCGTAAATGCATATACTAAGACTTTTGTAAAACTACTTTTATGTGGAGTCACTCAATATTCTGTCTTCTTGAGATGTCATATGATTTCTTCTTTTGCTGCTCGCCAATGTTAAAGGGAAATTAACGGGTGTATGCTTAGACAGGAGGAAATGTTTCCCCTCTATACTCTAAAGTTTCCCCAGAATATCACAAGTGAAAAAGGCCTTTCTCACAGGATTCATTTAGCAGCCACATCTGAAGGGAACATATTCCATTCCTAAGAATGTAACTGCCATGTTTATATGTTTTTCCCCAGTGAGAGTTCAGTTTCTCTTTGGCCACGGGGGCCTTACCACCAGCCAAAACACGAGATGGGGCTGAAACTCTATGCTCTCCCCAATGCACCATATAGATAATCCCACCATGGAAATGAAAAAGGCTGTGTGTGTGTGTGTGTGTGTGTGTGTGTGTGTGTGTGTGTGTGTCTATTGAAACAGATGTATGTTGTCACGAATAAATGAGGCTATTCAGAGTGTCATGAAATGGACAATTTATGGACAATTTTGGTAATTACTCAAACCCCCCAAAAGGGCCTTAGGTCGCTATTAAAAACCCAGTCCTTTGTTTTTGTTGAAAATAAAGGAGGGGAGGGCGAGAAAGAGGGAGTTCCAGTTGATGAAGAAAGATAGCAAGAGATTTTAATGAAAGGGAAACAATCTGTGATGTTTGTCTTATTACACAGATTCAGTTTAGTCTATTATGTCTTTCCACTCCCTCACTTTCTGTTGTTGGTTTTCATTTCAAGACCCAAAGGGTGAGAAGACCACCCCCACAGATAGTGTGTGTGTGAGAGAGAGAGAGAAAGAAAGAGAGGGGGAAGAGAGAGAGAGAGAGAGAGAGAGAGAGAGAGAGAGAGAGAGAGAGAGAGAGAGAGAGAGAGAGAGAGAGAGAGAGAGAGAGAGAGAGAGAGAGAGAGAGATAGATGACTCAAACTGCTCTGGCATATCTGAAAGTTTACCACTCTTCCAGAAGTAACTGTCTTAATTTGTCCCATTAAGCCACAACTGTACTAAGAAGAAGTGTATAGTCCCCAAAGGAATATTCACCCAGTTAGCATTGCTCTCTCTCTCTCTCTCTCTCTCTCCCTCCCTCCCTCCCTCCCTCCCTCCCTCCCTCCCTCCCTCTCTCTCTCTCTCTCTCTCTCTCTCTCTTCTCTCTCTCTGTGGTGTATGTGGTCTGAAATTATAGAAAAGAAGCTAACTAAATGGTCTAAGGACTTCTATATACCAGACAGGATGCAAAAGGCCAGCAAAACCTAGATATGATTCCATTCATATGATCAGCAAGTGTGAATGGCTTTCAAAAACTAAATAGCAGACACATTTTCTTTCTTATGAAAATCCCTTCTTATGCATACTGAATTTGGACTGTAAAAGAAAATAAATAATTAAAGCTTTCTACTGTCTAACAGGACCATAATTCAGTTTGTTCCTTGCCCTATGGCTGCTTTGAAATACATTGTTTGGATCCAAAAGGAAACTCAAATATGTTACTGATAAATAATGTCATGTGGTTTTGATGGGCATTTTGGAAATACATTAAGCTACTGTATATTAGCATTAACAAAAGTAAAATATTAATCTGTAAACATCCCTGGTATCAAACAGCAATCCCCCCAAATTCCCCTCAATCACCAACAGCAATGATTAGGCTGTCTTCCTTAGCTATTTGTCCAGCCACTTTTGATGTATTTTCTGCTTCTAGTTTTTTAAAATATTGTTTTGCTTTGCTGAGAAAACTACCTTTGATGCACAGTAGCCCAAATTGCTTTAAAATGAGACACATTGCAAAATGAAAGACTTTGCATCACTCTTTTGAACCACTTCAGACTAGAACAAGGAAAAATGTTTCTTTATGACCACTTCTGCTGTCCAGCTCTATATCCAGACTTCAGAAGGAGATATTTAAGTATTTAGTTAAATGTTAAGACAAACTGTGCCTTTGGTCTATAATGAAGGCTTTGTACCTTACTCAAAATTTTAACTTTAATTCATGTTCAAATGACATGAAATTCCTTAGAAAAAAATAGGTAAAAGGAATATGAAAGTTATATTTTCAACTCTATGGCCAAGACTGCCTACCACCAATTTTACATATTATAGTAAGGAACATTATGACTATGGTTGTTCTTACCCTTGTAACTTCAGCCTTATATTACTTACTAGTGTAAAATACAGGTAGTCAGTTGGTAAAATGATACTGCACTGGCTGCTAATTAGACATAAATAATAACCCAGTTCAGTTTTTTAGTTGTAGTATATAAGATCCTAAACAACTTGGGATTAGAATATGTGATAAGTCTAGTCCAGGGGTGTCAAACTCAGTTTCATTGAGGGCTGCATCAGGGTTGTATTTGATCTCAGGGTGGTGGTGGTGGACATGGTCAAGGTGGGTGTGGCCAGCTTGTCACTTGTGTCATAGGCACTTGTGGTGGCCAGAGTACTTTGTCAGTGAAAATGGGCTCCCAATCTCCATTTTCGGCTGCAACAACCTCCTGCAATTATCTGCCAGAGAAAATGGGCCACAGGTGGCCCTCCCAAGCTCCATTTTTCCTGGCAGAGACACCACAGCCAGTCTTGTTGTTTCCAGGGTGGCCCCATGGGCTACATCTAAGCACCCTGAAAGCCTTGAGTTTGACACCCCTGGTCTAGTCAATCATTAAGTTCATCAGGAGAGAAGCTTGTATGTTCAGTTGTTTCAATAAAGGCATAATTTGTATAATTCTGTCTGCGGTAGTGTCAAATGAATATCTCATACACAGCATCAGGCCCAGCTGTAACAGGGAAGGAGGTATCCTGCAGTCCTTCCCTTGCAACTCTCTGGATTAAGCGCTTCACTCATGCAAATGTGCATTTCCTGGTAATGATGGAGCTGTCGTGGCATCCAGACTTGTTTTTCTCTAGATCCTTCCATTATCCTAAAGTGCTTTTATTGATCTGTGGACTCTTTGTCTCCCTCCTTCTCTTCCTCTCCCCACCCCTGCTGAGCGCCTAAATGCTGCTATCTTGTCTCAGACAACCACTGTATTTTAAAGGGGTGAACAATGATTTCAAAGTCAGATTTGACAAGCTGAACTTGACCAGTGTGAAAAGAGATATCCCCTGAGTGACATCTGTTTCAGACGGATGAGGGATATGTCTGCATTTATCAACAGCCCTTTCTTCCTTTTATCGCCTCTATCCTCCCCTTTTTTGTTCCTGTGATCTTGAAAATTTGGAAAATGGACAAGATCCATTCCAGAGCATCTGTTCAATTACATCCCAGGTCTCCTGTGTATTAACATATGCCTCAGAGGAGAAAAATGCTTTATAGCCACATTTCTCTCTGTAGGTTAACGATATTTGTAGCTACATACCTAACAAATCTATCCCAAGTATATTTATGATCAATTTTTCTCAAGCGAAGTTATTGCAAATCTTACTAAATCAGTTTGAAAAGATTGTTTGACACTTCCCAAATATAACCAGAGTAAACTATGTAGAAGAAGTGATGGTGTACATCCAAAAGGGTGCAAGGAACATGTACTTATCTCATTTATATGCATAATGTATTGATTATATTTTTACATATTCAAGACATACATAATAAAATGAAGTGTAATAATGTAACAATGTGATAAGATGATTACTGCTTACTTTTCAACTATCTGAAATCTGAATATTTTATTCCAATACAATCCTTTACTCCCACTTACTTCGGATTTCTTCTGTGCAAAAATAATTCCTATAAAACTAGAAAGTAATAATAATTATCAATGTCCCTATATAAAATATGTGTTTTAATTGGCCCTTGAAATTAGCTTTGCAACAACAGAAATCTGCTATATGAAATAAATCTTCAACAAAAATCAACAATGAAATATTTTGAAATTCTGCCAGGGAAAATTATTTAGAAGAAGGGGCACCCTTGCCAAAAAGAGCTCTTCGCTGACAATATCTGGAGAACAGCTTTCTAAGAAGAACTTAAAAATGATCTGGTTGAAATGGAATGACGCCATCTTTTAAGCTGGTTGGTCCAAGAGCATTTGAGTGTTTTAAGGAGAATATCAGCAAATTGGTTGTTGTAGCAGTTTATCAGCTGTATTGCTTCGAAAATAAGTGTACTAGCACATGATAGTCTAACGGCTACCAGAATATTTGATCAGCATGGCTTTGCTGTCTCTGTATATGTTAATAGCTGGAACACCTAAGCTGGAGAAAATACTACAGAATATTAATGTCATCAGTTCCTTCAAAATAAGAGTCGGAATTAAAAGCACAAGCTACACATATATTTTATGGGGAGTCATACAATACTTAAAAAGACAGAGTGAAACCATTTTATGGAACATTTGTGCTATTTCTCACCAGAAACCATTTTCTCAGTTTCCTGAAATTAGAAGAGTATTTATTCAGATTCACCTCTATTTTCAAAGGAGGATGCCCAGACTAGTAATAGACAATGCATTGCCCTGTTCTGCACAATATCAATTTTATTTGAGTCTGAAAAGGAAGGAAGGAATGAAGGAATGAAGGAAGGGAAAAGAGGGAGGAAGGGAGGAATATATCTGTAGTGGAATAGTTGAAAGGATAAAGATCTCTGCATACCATCTGATAGGAATCAAGAAGCATTGTATAATTTAGAATATCTACTGATATGATACAGTTGGGTATCCAGATTCTCAGTAGTGGATATCTGTCTTTAAGCTTGTTTTAGCTATGAGACCCTTATGAGGTTTTTAATAATTTACTAAGGTTTTTAATAATTGTGGCTTTTTGTTTGTTTGTTTGTTTATAACTTTATTGTATTCTGTCTAGAGACCCATTTGATTGGAGCAGGCTATAAATATTAAAATTAAAACATGATTACAAGACTAACACTTAAAAGTCATTTTTGTACATCGCTGCTAATAGCCCAGGGGCACTTAACGGCATTTTCTTGTACATATGTATTATATTGGAGCCAGTTCATTCTGTACTGACCTTGGAGCCAACCTTGTACCCAGATAAAACCTGAATCACAAATGCAACTAAAAATATTGCATTTGATTTTTTTTTTAAGCGCATTGTTGAGGCCTGAGTGAAGAGGAAAGTGCTTACTCAAGAGAGATTCTGACTTACTGTGTTTTGAGGCAACTCATCCATCCTGGGTAATCATCTTTCTTTGATCCTTCATCATCACTGAGTGATCTCTCAGTGTTTCTAGAACAAAAAAAATATGTAATTTGGCTGCCACTGATGGAACAGCAATGAAAACCAGCTGATTCCAAGTCCTTTGCAAACCTTCCCACTTCAAGTCACTGATGTTTTACATCTTCCTAGTAAAATTCTTTTAAATCTTGTAAACCTCATAAAGCATTTGGACCAGCTTGTAAATCCTGATGTTCATAAATATGTCTTCCAGGAAAGAGGGGGATTATTATTATTGCTGAGATCATCTCCTACGGGTTTGTCCCATCAGCTATCAGACTATGCTCTTCCTTCTGTGTATATAGTCCATAAGACTTTCAAGTGCATGGATGAATATTTTCCCTTTTTTATATAGAATCAATCTAAAATAAATCTTTGTATCTTCACATGACTGAAAGAATTTTTATAACACTACATGTGTTAACCAGCTTACTAATGCAAAAGGTCTGGATAACAGCTAACAACTGTTTTGTTAATAGCCACTATCAAGAAGACAAGTAACATTATTTGCTGTGTTTGTTTTCCATGTTAGCTCATCACTTACCATTCCATCCTCAAATAAGTTGGGATTTATGTAATATAAAACCTCAATTATTCCATCTATTTATTTAATAATAGCAGTATATATAATTTCTGTGAAAATAATACTGCAAAAAATAGTGCCCTATAAAACTGGGGCAACTACTATAGAATATAAGATAAATGTTGTAGTATATTTGTTGATCTTTCAAAGGCAAAGATGAAATATTAGTAACTTCATGGATCTGGAGATATAATTTTATGGAGAACAGTAAAGGAGTGGTTTTCCATTATCTTCTTCCAGATTTTTTTCTGCCAACTTTCCAATCTAGCTTATATGCCAATTCAAATACTCAGCAAGTCTGATTCTTAGGTTTATGGGGGAATCAACCAATGGTAGCTGCCATCCATGCTGTGACCTTCTATTATTGTGAATCTTTAAGGCATTGAAGATATAGTTTTAGGTAGAAATGAAGCGTTCTAACAATGAAGCTAATTTTTAAAATAGTTTTCTATTTATCAATTTTTCAGTAAAGTAGACTAACTTAGAAGTAGACTTTATCTGTTAGGCAAAACTCATGAATAAAATCCCTTATTGTAGAACTGATCCTAAAACTGGTCAGAGATTCAATGTTTAGGAGCATTGTCATTGTTCCACCAATAATAATTAATGTTGCATTGGATCAAGATTTGGGCTGTAACTAGGCTAAAGGTTTATTATTAATTGATTCACCCACTAATACCACATTCATTTTTTTTTCTTGTAAGCATCAGAAACATGATGCTCATTTATAGGGGTGAATAGATGAACTCTAAATAAAATCAAAGACTGGATTTGATTTTCTAGTATACCTTGTTTACACACAAACAAAAATAGTCCAATGGGCTTTTGAACCTTTGAACAGTTCTGAAGCATACAGATCAAATATATAATATTATTCTATCTGGAAAATTAGTTAGAAGTTAAATCAAGTTAGCTTTGGATGAGATTTCAAAAAGGGCCCACCTTTATCATTTAAACCAAGTACTCAGGCTTTTGTATAGGTTTTTTTGGACATTTTTGTAAATAAGCATTTTATTTACTAGACATGTAGAGTTGTATAATTGCAACTACCTTTGATCGATGATAGATAGATAGACCTACAGATTTCCCCTCAATTATTGATCTATGCTTCTGATAGGGAGGGTTGGTTAGGTTTTTGGCAAAAGCTCTATTTAGTTAAAGGATCTATTTTTTTCTGTTGTGTTTTGACTTTCTCTAAACTGGGGTGTGTGTGTGTCAAACTCAAGGCCCGGAGGCCAGATCCTTGGGGTGTTTAGATCATGGAAACAGCAAAAGACCGGTCTGCAGTGCCTCTGCCAGCAAAAATGGAGCTCCATTTTCACTGGCAGAGGTTACAGGAGGTTGTCACAGCCAAAAATGTAGCTCAGAATCCCATTTTCACTGGCAGAATGCTTGGGCCAACACAGACACCCCCAACATGAGTGACATCAACCTGGCCATGGCCACCCTGGCCATGCCCATCCCAGCCCCCTAAGGTTAAACATAACTCTGATGCATCCCTGAATGAAATCAAGTTGGGGACCCCTGCTCTAAGCACACGACAGTAAAGTGAATTGCTAAAATACCAGCTCATCGATAAGATGGCATGCCTCTTTGATCGCTAGATCAATATATAAAATCAGGAATGACTCTATAAGCATGATACTTTTGTGTGGACTTTGACAAGGAAATGCCATGTTGCATGCAATTTCAAACAGCATCTTCACCCCAGATTCCAAAATTATGAAAAAGCCTATCCATCAGAGGAAAAAGCCATTACTTCTTCAGTAGCCCAAAATATAAGTAGTCAATATTCTATCAATTCTACTGCAGTTAGGGGCATTTCACAAGGCTAGGCATATTTCTGAGATGAAGACAAAACAGAGATGCTTGACGTACAACTGTATAATTGTACTTGGGCAATCTCAGACTCCAATCAGCAATTGTCCTTTCTTCTTTGGTCCCTTCCTTGCTTCCTATAAACTGAAAGTTTTTGACAGATATTCAGGGCAAGAAAGGAAATCATTCTAGACCGGATTGTATTTTTATAGTACAAGTTATAGTTCTAGCAGAATTGCTTCATACTTTGTTTTTCCAAAAATAAAAATCATGTTAAAATTCTGCAATCATAAGTAGCTGCAATTTCAGTGCTTCTAATTCTGTCTACAGGTGCTGGGTTTGAAAGGCATCACATGCCATAGTGTAATCTCATGAAACAGCTAATTAAATCAAAATACAGATGTGTCAGTATCACAGTCCCTGAACATCATACATTCCCATGGTATTTTTGAAAAGGCTCCAAACAAAGCTGTATTCACTTCTCTTTGGTTAACAACACCTACTAATAGTAATTTTTTTTAAAAAAAGGACTTGTGAATGCAAACATCTGCTCTTCATTTTATTTGTGACAACAGACAGATTTTTTTTAAAAAAAGAAATTCTAAAGATTTTCATGTTCTCTTGTCTCTCATTTTAACAAGTTTCCTCCTATACATTATATTTATTTTGTTGTTAAGAAGTGACAGAATTTAGGGTCTTCACCCCAAATACTTACAAAGTATTTGTAAGGCATTGTTTACACAAACATACAATCTGATGACTGAATGCCTTATGTCCCTTTTCCTCTATGTCTGCAAAATCCCAAGGGCAAAACCAGCATCTTAAATTTGATGGTGATATAACAGAAAATGAAGAATGCCCATCCAGACTGCCCACTGGAAACACAAGCTCTAGGCTAACAGATATCTAAAAACATCCTTAGGTAAGTTAAAATTACATTGAGGGATTTCTGTGTCCCACTGAAGCTTTTTTTCATAGTAATTTTTATCATCATTATAGTCACAAGTGGGTTTCAAATCCCAGTGCTACCGGTTCACTCATGCTCGTGAACATGAGTGATGCTTCTGCGCATGCACAGAAGCGTCTGCATAGGTGAGTGGAGTCTCCCATTGCCGCCACTACCGGTTTGCCCGATCTGGGTCGAACTGGGTGCAACCCACCTCTGATTATAGTGTAACTTTGTTCTTTGCTTAGTTAAGGGTACAAAGAAATATTTAAGGAAACAATGATTCTATTGGTTTGTTCAGTAAAGAAAAATGTTTGAACATGGATTTTAAATATCTCAAAATTTAGGCTTAAGTAGAGCCTCTTTCAATGTTATTTTAAACCATCTTCGAGTACTTTCAATTATTGAGAACTGTATTCTAATTTCAATAAGTAATTAAGTTTTGATTTAGCCCTTTGTCTGAGACTATCTACTGGATTATTTTCATATAAATAGGAAAATATCATTCTTCAATCATTCTTCTGTGTGTTCGTGTGGATTAATTGTTGAAAAACACTTTGACTGTGATTAAATATTTAGTTTTTCAGTATTAATCTTGTATATTTTAAGAGGCAGGGAGAAACATTGCCAAAAAGGTACAAGGCTCTTGAAGTATAATGAAGTAAATTCAATGCTGTTTTTTCACTAGATACTTTCCCTATATCTCACCGAGTGATCCAGTTCTGTATGGGGGTGGGGGTGGGGAAGCAAGATTGTTAATGCCATGCAATATTGGCTGAACATGTGAAAAAAAAGGAAGCACTTTTAAATCACTAACAGAAGATCTATAATTATGACTTAGAATCCCCTTTTAATGCCAAGGATGGGGGGAGGGGCATGGCAACTGAGTCCATGAGAGTGGCAAAAATGGAGATGAAAGAATCAAACAGACCTTCTTCACAAGTAGAGAAGCAACTAAAGAAGCCTTTATAGATCAGACTACAGTGACTACAGATGGCAATTTTATTCTCTCTAAACTAGGCCGCTGGATATTGTGCCTTCCTTATGAAAAATGACACCTTGGCACCAAGCCACTAACTTCAAAAAACTTGGCAGAGATGGAGTAGCACGCAAGCCTGAGCCCCAAGCTTGGTTTGGCTTGGCTTGGCTTAGCTTGTCAGAGTGTTTGACTGAAAAGAACCTTTATATTTTCAGTCTGTGCTAGGCAAATAACAAATCAGGCAACCCCACTTGTCTTATGTTTAGCAAAAGGCTCACTGGGGGATTCTCTGCACCCATGCTGTGCAAGATATCAGTTTTTTTAATGGCTAGTACAGAAGGATGGCCCATCAAACTGCACCCTGATTGGCTTTAGTCCAAATCTCCTTGGATTAATTGACGGGCAAAGCTGTTCTCTTGACATTGGTGGTACTTAGATGCCTTAAGTGGCCATACGCTGACAGAAGTGGTTTGTGGCTTGTGCTGTTAGGATGCCTACTGCATCAGCAAATGACCATTTCCCTAAATGAGCATCAGCTTCTTTCTGAACTAAGGATGTTATGTTTTGTTTTTAGCTGTGATGCAGAGTGACATCTATAGCAAGGACTGTCAGGGTAATCAAGTCAGCCCTGTTTCATTTGAATAAGCCAGTAATCAAGTCATTTGTTTCAGTCTGGATGTCACATTCAACAAACTGGTCTGTGGAAGACTGAAGAACTGAAATTCAGATGTGCATTACTGAATTGTAAGCAGTAACCTCATCATAGAGGAAGTCTGGGTTGGCCAACATCATCCTTTTCATGCTGGGGCTGATCTATCCATGCTTTAAAAAATCAGTCACAAATTGGCTGGATTTTACATGTAACAGTGTATGGATAATATATGTAAGCATAATAGTGTACATAGCCATTTCATGTGGTTTATCTGTTACCCATTTGGTTGACCTAATTAAAATTTGCTTTCAATATTTTGCCGTTTGGACTTGATCATTATAAACCAAACTTGACATTTTAAATCCAGCAAAAATGAAATGAAATCTAAAACACATAAGCCCGTTGTTTTGCTGGGCTTGTGAGTTATGAGAAAAAGAGAGGCTATTTGCCACACCTAAACAGCTAAATCTGAAGAAATATAGTTTCATTTACCCAGTAGACCTCAATTTTAGACACAACTCAGTATAAGAGATCAAGGAAAGGGATAAATTTTTGAAAGATTTGGAGGCCATGTAAACTTTAGAAAATAAAATGAAAAATAATTTCGAGGAAACTGGCAGATGTTTATAAATGATGACTTTGAAAGAGTTGTGATTTGGGACATTTCTATACACTGTGCAGATATCATCATATTGAATCTATACTGTAGAGAGATAGAAAGCATTGTTTTTCTGCCAAGACCTGTATTCCTATGCAATAATTATTTGAGTTCGCATTGCATTTAATGGAGATTTGGGTAACATTTTCTTTTTTGGGAGCACTGTTTTCCTTGGAATTCTTTTTTCTATCTTACAACCCTTTCCTCTCCTTCCTCCTCTTCTTCCTTCCATAAGAGGCTGCAGGTAACTTTGGTTAGATGTTTGATTGCTTCCCACTAAAGGCTTTTATAAGGGAGTTGAGGACCAATGAAATCAAGCCAAAATGACATGTGTTCCCTTGGGTCCAACATTTTATAGGCAGTTAGTTGTAAAAAGTGTAGAAACAAAAATATTTGACTAAATTTGAGAAGTTTTGGTTAGCTTTACCTTGTAATAAGAATGCAAACTTCTCTGACTGAATGCTATATAAAAAAACTAAAGAACCTTTATTTGCTTGGGGGTTTAAGTCTGATAGTAGGGTGACTATAAATAACAATAATGATGGCTTTCGTTTATATCCCACTTTCTGTTCTAGAAGACAATTAATGCATGCATTCAGAATAAAAAGTGGAAGAAGTTATTGGTCCTGTTTACTTATTACTTAAATAACTTAAGATCTTTATTTATACCATCAGCATTAACCTTCATTTATATATCTTTATTTGCTGAAATGTAACACAGTGCATAATTAGCACATATCATCAGTGGAATGATATGAATCTGACAGGACCAATGCACTCTGCTAACTTGATTTATTTAATTCCTTAAATAGCTGTTCCTCATTAAATTTAAAAAAGTGCTATAGCATATTTTTCATTAACACATAGCATTTAATGGATAAGTGCCTTAAGTATGCCATAATTTAATTTAGATTCCATAGTACCATTTTTCCTGTGTTAATTTTATGACTGTTAATTAGAAATTATTTATTGAATCACTTGGTAGCTATCTATCATGTTACTGTTTAACTTCGTTAAATAATGGTTTGATTGCAACTTGCTTAAATTAAAATAATTGTGCCTATTAAAACATCTAGCTAGGATAGTTATTGGAGAAACTATGAATTGAAATTTCTTGCAATTACAGTGGTTTAGGAAATAGTTTATACTGGGTCAAATAGCTAATCACTTATTTATTTATTTTATATATTTATAAAATTTATTGGCTGCCCACCTTACCACAAGTTAACTCTGGACAGCTTATTGTTATAAAAGATGTGTGTATGTTTGTGTGTACAAACACATAACAAATAATCTGCAACTTACAACCACAATTGAGCCAAAAATTCTATTGCTAAGTGAAATGTTTATCAAGTGAGCTATAGCTGACCCTAAAGGATACCATGGTCAATGGTATTGAAAGCTACAGAGAGGTTAAGAAGAACAAGGATGATTGCACAATGCTCATTCTGCTGTCACTATTTCCATTCTATAACTGGCCCTGAATCCTGACTGAAAGGAGTCCAGATAATTTGTGTCATTAGGACTCTGTGAAGCTGCCAGGCCACCACTTTTTCCATCACCTTCCCCCAAAAGGGGAGGTTGGAAAGTAGATAAAAGTTCTCCAGGCAGGTATCCAGTCATGTTTTTTTAAGAAGGGAACGAACCATGGCTTCCTTAAAAACCTACAATACATCACAGAAGTGAGTACATCCCCTCACATTTTGTAAATATTTAAGTATATCTTGCCAGCAATTTAGACATTAATGGCTGTGTGTTGCATTACAGGGCGGGGCATAACCTTTTCCTAGGGGGTCACAGCAAGATCGACAGCAGTTTACAACTTCCGCGACACCTCATTTTAAAGCCCATAAAAAACTGAATTGAATGAGCTATTAAATGTTAAATTTGCTTTAAGAATGGCTGGAAAATTTGATTTGGAAGAACAAAGCTCCTTGCATGCGTGCAAATGCGACTCAGCAATTGTTAAAGGAAAACAATGTCGAATTTTGGGGCAATGACGTCTGGCCGGGAAATTCGCCAGATCTCAATCCGGCAGAGAACATTGGGGCCATAATTAAGGATGAAGTGGAAGCTCTGATGATTCAGGAGCAAGGTCAAAATCGATATTCGGTTGAAACTTTGAGAATGAATTTGGAAACTGTGTTGAAAAATCTGGAAAATCGAACGGAACTGTTTGAAGATTTGTTGTGTTCTTATCCACCTCGTTTGAATGCTGTTCGAAGGGCTAATGGTGGTCATACTGACTATTAAATCGTGTCAATAAACTCAGTTTTTGATGGGCTTTCGAATGGTGTATGAATTATTTGTGTTGTTATTACAAGTGTTGCTGTGACCCCCTAGGAAAAGGTTATGCCCCGCCCTGTATTTTGAGGTGACAGCACATTTACACTGTTATACAAGCTGTATACTCACTACTTTATATTGTAGCCAACTGTCATTTCTTCAGTGTTGTCACGTGAAGATATCCTTACACATTTACAAAATGTGAGATGGTGAACTTACTCCTATAGTGATGTATTAATCACTGCCTCCATCCTGGAGGCTTTCACCATCTGGGAGGGACAAGGATCTAACTGATAGGGGGTGGCATCATCATCAAGGACCCTGTCCACTTCATCAGGACTAACATTTCATCTTCTCCAATATTCTCCAGCATCTGAAGCAGAGGATTTTTTTTTAAAAAAAAAACATCTACTACTTGAACTTTTAAACTGGAAATGCATGTACTGAATTCAGAACCTTTCCCTTTATCATGAAATAATCTCTCTACTCAAGGTAGATTCTCTGTCATGCAATGGGACTGATTCTATCCGAAATCTTCCTAAGAAAAAGTGTTCTCATTCTCTCCTAGATCTGAAAATGAATATCTTCCATTGTTTTGTTATTAGGATAAGGGGCAATTGAATTTGGCTGGAGTGTAACAAAAAACAACTATTACTGGCTGGCATCCAACAAAATTTATAAACAACCTAAGGCCTTCTATATCCATTGGAAAAAAAAATACATAGGTTTTGCCTGAATTCTGAATCCCAAGAGAAAGCTGGTAGTATGGAATAGATTTCAATTTATCAAGATTAAAGCAGAAAGGGGTCATAACCATTTTAGGCTCTCATTTTGAACCTTTGCAAAACTCTGGTCCCAGTTTATTGTTTTACTGATATTCAATGTACTACAAAACCACCAGTTGGAAACCACAATTGTAGAGAAACAAAAACAGCAACCAAAATAAATTAATAATACTCTACTCCATCTTTTGTCATGAAATGCCATGAAGGGATGGGAGGGAAGGAAAATAGTTTTGGCTTTATTGACTTCGAAATCATAATGAGTCATGTAGTCAGACCATGAATGTTTGGCACAAAATACCTTAGCAAATAAGTTCTTGATTGTGGAAAGAATTCCTTAGCCGCACTATCCACTCCACACCAAATCTCTGCCGTATCATCACTCTGGCATAATATGCTATCAATATGTTTAAGCAATCTATTAAGCGGTCCTAGTTTAGTATCTGGTTATTTTATGGGAAGAAACTACTAGTAGTAATTTCAGCACTTTCAAGCAGTACAAGGATAATCATGCAGCTATTTTCATCTTGATGTCCTAGGCATCTTTTCTTAGAACCAAGCATTATTTTATTTATCAGGACTTGGTTCTAGTAATGCCTAGACTTCAAGAATAGAATAGAATAGAATAGGCAGGGCAGGGCAGGGCAGGGCAGGGCAGGGCAGAACAGGGCAGGGCAGGGCAGGGCAGGGCAGGGCAGGGCAGGGCAGGGCAGAACAGGGCAGGGCAGGGCAGGGCAGGGCAGGGCAGGGCAGGGCAGGGCAGGGCAGGGCAGGGCAGGGCAGAATAGAATAGCTCTGGAAGGAACTTTCGAGGTTTTCTAGTCCAAAACCTAGACAGTCCAAAAATGACTGTCTAGTCCACAGGTGTCAAATGTGCAGTGTCACATTGCCATCACATCACATTGCATGATGTTTTTCTCCTTTATGGAGCTGGGGTAGGCATGGCCTGATGCATCCAGCCCATGGGCTGCCAGTTTGACACCCCTGGTCTAGTCTCTTCTTAAAAACCTCTGGTGATGGAGTGTCCACAGTTTCTGAAGACAAGCTGTTCCACTTAAGTTTCTCCTTAATTCCAGGTTGCCTTTCTCTTTGATTAGTTTCCAACCATTGTTTCGTGTCCTGCCCTACAGTACTTTGGAGAATAATTTGACCACCTCTTCTCTGTGGCAGCCCTCAGCTACATTTTCCACTAATGTATCTGTTACATACAAATATACAGTATCTAGTCATCTGAATAGTGGTATTCCAAGGGGATCTAAAGAAAACTGAGATGAAATCATATTAGAATTATTAGCTGAAACCAGGCTAATCTTAAATTGAGGACTTAATAAGACATACAATAGACAGTACTGATTTCAAGAGCAATATAATACGTTTGTTTTGGTGTATCTGGCAAAATTGGTAATGTAAGCAAAGTAGTCTGTCTATATCAGTGATGGGATTCAAACATTTTACTACTGGTTCTGTGGTCTTGGCTTGGTGGGCATGGCAGGGGAAGGATACTGTAAAATCTCCATTCCCTCCCAATCAGCTGGGACTTGGGAGGAAGAAAATAGATGGGCCAGTCAGAGATGGTATTTACTGGTTCTCTGAACTACTCAAAATTTCCGCTACCAGTTCTCCAGAACTGGTCAGAACCTGCTGAATACCACCTCTGGTGTATATTGGGAAAACTGTATCCAGACTTTTTATAATTACTGATATGTTCATACCTATTATTTATATATAAAAGCCTTAAATTTGCTTTCTGAGATTCACAGTGAAATTCTTCTTCTAAACAAGTCATTTTCTCTCCCTTACCCATTTCACATTGGCTATGATAATTAATATGTTATCTCACAGTTTTAAAACTGTGCAAGACAATCATAATAATTCTAAAGCAATTTTGGAAGTATGTGGATGAATGGCTGGGTAGATGGCTGGATCTTCTTCACCACATCAGCTTTTTGTTGCCAAATTGGAAAATCTGCCCTTCAGGAGTTCAGCTTAATTAAAGGTTTTTCATCAAGTTTTGCAAACCAAAGTACAAATGCCTCTTGCAGTTATTTTACTTTTATGATTATATATACAGACAAAAAGTACAAGTCAAATCAAATGTACAATCATGTTTGTATAAACACATGTAATTTAGTTTCTTTCTGTTTCTCCTCTTCTGACCCCTTCTCCTAATTTCCTTTGTTGGCTTGCTAAGTTTAGATATCTTTTTTTATTGCCAAATCACCAGCTGGGTGAAGAATAGCATAAATCTGAACCAAGTAAATCAAGAGGACAGAATGCTAAGACATTATGTGAAGACAGCTCACTCATTTTTATGCAAAGGTGTCTGTTTCCTTCTTTGTCTTTTGTTTGGGATTGCCAGTGAAGTGGTGTTATTCTCACAAGTGATAAAGATGATCTAGAACAAAGGTGTTTATGTTTTGTGGACTTAAACTCCAAGAATTCTACAAGTTGAAGTTCACAAGTCTTAAAGTTGCCAAGATTGGATAGCCCTGATATAGGAAAAACAAAGCAGTCATTTGTTTCATCTTACATAAATGAGCAGTTAAAAACACCAATTCAGCCATAAAGTCTGATACTAGTAAGGCTAGTTGTATGGGAAATCCTGGATCAATCAACTCCTTCAAGTGCTTAGGATCCACAAAAATCAATTGTATAACTTTAGCTTTACCATTCCTCTTTATGCTGTTCCATCGTGGAAGAAGTTGAGAATGTTCATCTGTATATAAGCTACATTATAGTTACATTTCTCCAGTTTTCTAATCATTTGATCACTTTCTCATTTAATTGTGTTTCATTTATTTGGACTGAGCATCAGTACTTTTAAATAGTACTGTCTGGGATTCGACTGTGCACAGATAAATGACTGAATTCCTGCATTTTTCTTCTGAACAGTAAATATTCAAAGGATTGAAATATAAAGTTCTCGATAGGTTTCAGTAGTATTAACAGTGTGGAGAAAGATACAATTTAATCTTCTAACTACATATACGTGTACATGTTATATAATCAACCACCAGGTGGCAACCAAGAACATATAAGGTTGATCTGGGGATTTGTCATGGCATTTTTAAAAAAAGTTTATTTTAGTTTGAAAATCTTTGTATAATTTTTAGTACAAAACTTTCCTATAATATTATGATTAAATATAACCACCTATATTTGTTGACACCATGTAAACTATCTCAGTTTTCTAGAACATATTACGTTATGATTGCTATTGGAAACTGGGGACATTGCAATTGTTCCAGAACTAATTTGTCTATTGATATATTTGACATTTAAAGTGAACTGAGTTAAGGAAATTTCCACACTGCCATTCTTGATGCTATGAGACATCCATAGCAAAATACAACTAAGCAGTGTGTGAGATATTATCTGGCTATGGACTATACCACTTAATATACAGAAATCCATTCCATGATTTTGCAAAGTAGAAAATAGTTCTTTCCATCAATATTTTTCATTGACATAGCTGATATACTAGCAAGAGAGCCACATTTGTAGATGATGATGATGATTATGATGATGATGATGCAAGAAGAGGAAGCCGAAATGGAAAATTTGGTTGGAATTGAAGATCAAAAAATTTCATTGAGACTTGAACAACTTGAAGAACCTAATAATAGCAGCACTGAAAAAAGAAACAGAAGGCTTTATTTTTGCAGCTCAAGAACAAGCCTTAGCCACAAACTACTTGAAGGGAAAAATTCAACAGCAAATGTTGCCTCTGTAATGACAAAGACGAGACAGTCAACCACTTGATCAGTGGGTGCAGCAAAATTTCACAAACTGACTACTACCTACAACGCCATGACTGCATTGCTAAGATCATTCACTGGAAATTGTGCCAAAAGTTTGGATTTGAGTACAGCAAAAACCACTGGGACCATCAGGTTCAGAAGGTTTTAGAGAATGAGAAAGTCAAGATCTTGTGGGACTTCAGAATCCAGACTGATAGGCACTTGGCCCACAACACACCTGACATAACAATAGTTGAAAAAAAGAAAGTATGGTTCATTGACATTGCAATACCTGGAGATGCACGAATTGAAGATAAACAGCAAGAAAAAATCACAAAGTACAGGGACTTGAAAATTGAAGTTGAGCGACTGTTGAAAAAGAAATTGTGTGTTGTCTCTATTGTAATTGGAGCCCCTGGAGCAATACCCAAAGGGCTACCTCGCTATTTGGAAATTTTAAATTAATCAGACTTGAACATTTTGATTCTACAAAAAAAACACCCTACTTGGAACAGCTTATATCCTCCGACGTTACCTTAACAGTTCCTAAGTCCTTGGTTAGGACTTGAGCTGTTGAGCTACCAACCAGTCCCAAAGGCTGTGAATCTCACCAAAAATTAACAACACAACAACAATAACAATAACAAACACAGTCCGAGTATTCAGAACCGATATTTCAATGCAGTTTGGCATGGAAAAATGCGCCACTGTATCCATAAAAAGGGGCAAAATCACTGCATGTGAGGGAATTGAAATGCCCAATGGCCAATTAATTAAATGCAAAGAAAATGAAGCCTACAAATACTTAGGCATTCTGCAGTTGGATAACATCAAGCATGGAGAAGTAAAAACTATTGTCAGGCGAGAGTACACCAACAGAGTTAGGAAAATTTTGAAATCTTAATTGAATGGTGGAAATACAATCAAAGCCATAAATATCTGGGCAATACCAGTTATAATTATACACAGCTGGTATAATTAACTGGACACAAGCTGATTTGGACATTTTGGACTGAAAAACCAGGAAACTAATGACAATGCGCTACAGTTTACATCCACGTGGTGATACTGATATATTATACCTGCCCCGAAAATCAGGTGGCAGAAGATTATTACAAGTGAAGCAAACAGTTGAAGAAGAAAAACATGCACTGGCTGATTATTTAAAAGAAAGTCAAGAACATCTATTAATCGAAGTAAAGAACAAAAATCTACTGAAGGCCCAACAGACGAAACAAGAATATAGAAAAGATGTGATAAAATCAAGAATGGAGAGTTGGCAGAACAAAGCACTGCATGGCCAATTTCTGGAAAAAATAAAAGATAAAGTGGGCAGTGAACAAACTTGGTTATGGTTAACAACATGTACATTAAAGAAAGAAACAGAGTCACTAATCCTGGCTGCGCAAGAACAAGCTATCCGCACAAATGCCATTAAGGCCAAAATCAAAAAATCCTCTGATGATGCCAAATGCAGACTTTGCAAAGAAGCTGATGAAACTGTTGATCACATACTCAGCTGCTGTAAAAAAATCGCGCAGACTGATTATAAATTGCGGCACAATTCAGTAGCACAAATGATCCATTGGAATTTGTGCAAAAATTATAATATTAAAACAGCAAGAAACTGGTGGGAACATCAGCCTGAAAAAGTCACCGAAAATCAGATGGTCAAGATCTTGTGGGATTTCCGTATACAAACGGACAAAATACTGGTGCATAATACACCAGACATCACACTGGTTGAGAAAAATAAGGTCACAATCATAGACATCACAATACCAGGTGATAGCAGGGTCGCCGAGAAGGAACATGAAAAAATAGCAAAATACCAGGACTTAAAAATCGAAATTCAACGACTATGGCACAAACCAGCAGTGGTAATTCTAATAGTAATTGGCACTCTGGATGCTATTCCAAAAGCACTGGAATTACATTTAAAACAGTTAAAAATTGACAAAATCACCATCAGTCAAGTGCAAAAAGCCGCACTGCTTGGATCTGCACGCATATTACGAAAGTACGGTACGACGTCCTAGGCCCCTGGGTGGGGCCTGACTAGTAACCAATGCCAAATCCGGTGAAACAACTGGCCGCTGTGATACAATTGCATAATAATAAACTTTATTATTAATAAAATAATAAACTTTGGGAAGCTTACACCAATATTATAATTTTTTCACCCAAGAAGTAAAAGTTATGCAAATTGATAATATACGTATGATACCCAACAGACAACTGAATGCCAAGATAATTTAATAGAAATCTGTGTTGTATTCTCTGATTTGTTTTCATTTTTCTTCCTCATTTGAAGCCTGCTTTCTAATTTCTCTGTTGGTGTTTATGTTTGTTTAGAGATGGCTTTTCCTCCGCTTTCAATTACACAACTCTATATTGCTCTATAATCACTTTGGACAATTGCCTCTCATGAAATGTTTCCATGAGGTTTCATTTTCAAGCTGAATATATGGGGCTATTCAGGCTATGGAAATATGAGGAAGGAATGAAAACAGTGATGGTGATCTTATCCAGGGATAGGCTGCTGGGAGTTCACAGGGCTCGGGAGAACTTCTAGATAAGATTCTGTATAATTTGGGGAACACCCAAATCCCATTCCTGGCTGGCCCCACCCATTCCAGCCCTCCCAAGAGTCCCCACACAGCCCATTTGGGATACATGTAAGTACAGGACATGCTTGGGGAGGGCGAAAAATGGGCCTACCAGAAGTTTGGGAATTTCCAGAGGGCCTTCGGAGCCTGGGGAGGCCATTTTTGCCCTCCCAGAGGCTTGAGAAAAACATCTGGAGCCCGAGGAGGGCAAAAATGTCCCCCCTGCCATGGCGCAGGAGGCTGACTTGCCTATGCCCACCATGGCCACACCCACCCAGCAACCAGGCAGAGAACCCCTTGCTAAAAATTGTGAAACCCACCCCTTATCTTATCAATACTTCCAAGTTGCCCCTTTGCCAGGATGGGTAGGCAATTATTTCTAGGATAGAAATGCAAAGCATAATCTGTTAAATTCTCCTGTCATCTTCAAAGTGGCCTCAGGGTTGTTATTGTTTTTTTCTTTTTTATTCCCAAACTATAATTTTCCATTTAGACTTCCTCAAGGGCTCCTATCTGTTTCAGGCAGTGTATTTCAGATTATTGTAGGCTGACTCCAGTAGTTTATTGCCTAATTTTCAGAGGAAGGAATATTCCTTCCACTCAATCAGTACGTACCATGCGGTCTAATATTTTAAAATAAGACTTTTTACTATGGTGCTATAATAGCGCAATAGCTATTTTTCTTGCCTTTCAAAGAGATGGTTGGTGGTTTGAATCCAAGCAGAAAATTTCTATTATTGTTTTTCCATGGAATTTCCTACTTTCCCCTTTGCTTTCTTTTAAAACCAATCAACTATCCAACCCCCGGTAGTGCTCTCTTTCACAGATTTTTCCAGTCACCTGATGTAGAAGACTTTCATCTTTGGAAGAAGAAAACCACCATGAAAACCACACGCCTCTTCCTTTCCTCTTTAGGACTTTGAGGCAGTTCAATTGGTTGGTCCACATCTGTGATCCAACTGTGGCAGGACAACATTTTTGCATCTGTTTGTTTGCTGAAAAATGTCACCTTCCATATGTGGACCAAACTTACTCTATATAAGAGAGGAAAGTGCACTTGTGTATAGAGAGGACAAATCTCAGGAGAAAGTAAGCTTGGTTCAGCATGTAATAGATGATCAGAGGGTGGATTCCAATGCACGAACAGTGGGAAGCTGAGTAGAGTGGTAGAGACTAGGAGCCACACCACCTCCTCTTAGCAATGCAACAGTCAACTGGCAGCTGGTAACAAACTTTCTCCCTCTCAGCCAAAGGCTGAAAAATGCTAAAGTTTCCGTAGCATCTCAGGATAGAGGCAAGTAACACTTGGCTGAAAAGACTGAAAACACCACTAGCAATCAAGTGAGTCTAATTTAGGGTAGCTAAAAGGGAGGACAGGTGAGGCTAATCAATTCAGGCTGAGGACTTACCACACTTCACCTAAAACCTCTCTGTGATCTGTTTAGTTCCCACCTAGGAATTCATCGCACAAATCTGTTTTCAAATAATCAGTTGGTCTGGCTGATGCAATTAATAAGACATAACTATTATTTCCATGATTTGGAAACTGTAGGACTGCTGATGCCTTCTAAAATTGTATTTTTGCACTGTTGCTGATTTATATTCATTTTAGCATCTATAACTATTTGAAAATATCTTTCTCAGATACTTTTACCAAGCTAGGCAAATTCCAGTCTTTTATTGGTCAATTTAATTTTTGCTTTGTAAACAAGGAATGTTATATTCATCTCTGCTAAATTTCATTGTGTATTTTTTTTACCTGTTGGTAGGATTACCTAGCTGACCTTGATGGGTCAGAAGTGAAATATGATTGGGTTTGATTAGACTTGGATAGGATTCCACTAGGGAACCACAGAGCCGTAGATTAGGCTGGGAAATTAAGAAAGCAACTGAAAACCAGTTCCTTTCTGTTGCTAAGACAACTACAAAGACATTGACATATGTCTGACTCAAGGGCATCCTTTTTATTCCAGTCCATTTCTCTAACCTAGGAGCATCATTTTGAAGTCTATTTCTGTCTTCTAAGGTCTTAGTTATCTCACCTAGTTCTGTGCCATCTGTAAATTTGATAAACACTCTGTCTTCTTAACCCAAGACAATAATAGAAATGTGATAGAATAGAGTCCCTGATTAGACTAAATCTTGTGGTTCCCCATTTGATATTTCATTTCAACTTGGATGAAAAAATGATTGGGAAACACTAGCTGAGTTTGATTTTTGATTCAGTTACCTATCCACTTAGTTGGTGTGCCATCAACTGAGGCTTAAGATGAATTCTACAGATGTTTTAACTCATGAAGGATGCCGAGAACCATATGGACTATTATTTTATACTTGTCTATTATTTTAGAATTAGAAACATTTAGGGAATTTTGTCTTTATGAATTCCAATGCAGATTTATCCAATTGTTAATTTCTGGCCCAATGTCCATATGAAAACACATTTTTCCTTCAGTTTTGCAAATTCTTTGCAATGCAAGAATTTGGCTTAAAAACTATCAAATGCTTGAAATGCAGATTTTAGGATAAAGCAATTCTAGAAATAAATCTATGCATATTTGTGAGAAAATATGTTCAAAATACATATTTATGTAAGCACTTTTGCACAGATATTTTTAATTGCACATATCATGAACACATAAAAATCAACAGGAAAGTAAATGGCTTGATTTGATCATTTTTATACAGAATTCTTTTTTTTTGTAATGTCTAGTTATTAGAACGTACAAATGAAATTGTGATATTCAATTGAGTATGAACAAGTCAGAACGAGGGAGCAGCTAGAATAATATATTCTAAAATATGATATCTATAGTCTGTAGAGGTGCAAAGTTTGAATATTCAGGATTTGAGAAAGTAATATACTTCTGGGCTGCTCAGCTGATTCTCTAGTCCTAAGATTGAAAACCATATCAACAATGTATGTGCCACTCACATAAAACATGGGAAATGTGAAGTGAAAGGCAGTCAGATAACCTCTACTGCTACATGGAATTTTTGAGGACTATTGTCCTAAATTGCTCCTTTTGTCTTCCACATTTGTGCTTAATTTATTGATTTCCTTATGGAAATCTCTAGAATCCTTCTAATGATTCTAGATTCAAGGTACTTTCAGCTGCTTATTATGTAAATGCTTGAAAGAGTTGAAAGCCCACTGAGAAAACTTACATATACTGAAACATCATAGGAGAAGAATAAACCAAAAGATTAAAATCAGTGGAAGACTGAAGAATTGAAAACTGTGAGAAACAGTTTCATCAATTGCCATGATCTAATGTTGTAAGATTCAACCTTCACAAGTAAACCCTGCACTCTGTAAATAAGCACTGAAGATTGAATGTTTATCTTATGAACTTTCCCTGCTCTTAATTATTATGTTTACCTGCTTGTGTGTTTTTTTAAACACAGCAATAATATTCTCCAACTGTGCAAGGCAAAAGTATACATTGGCCTCTGTGGTCAACCTCTGATTCTTAGAAAGGGATTTTGAATAACCAGGAAAAATTAGTGTCAGGCTGTTAAGAAAAATACTAGTTCTATATTAGTGGATAAACCTAGACCATTGCAGACAAAGTTCTTTGTGTTTGAAGTCTATATGTTTCAAAAGAAGATAAGATTAACCCTTTTCCATATTGGCTTTGATGTAATCATTTCATAGGTTTTGTGTAAATTGCGGCTAAGCATGATGGAATCTATGTTAGGTTTATATAAAATGATCTGTAACACAAAATAATCTGTTTGAAATACACTGACAGAAAAACAAGCTTTTTTGACAGAAAATAAAAACAACTTTCTTGGTATGAACGGGAAGAAACAGTGTTTGATTACCAATAAAGGAGAATATTTGTAGCTCACAATTGAAATGAGGGGTCTTTGATGCTCTCTGAGCTTGGTTGTTTTCTTGCAGATGTTTCATTGCCCAAACTAAGCAACAGCACTGATGGGTAATGAAACATTTGCAAGAAAACAACCAAGCTCAGAGAACACCAGGACCTCTCAATATTTGATTAACTAGAAAAGTACTTATACAAGGAGCTCATCAAATTTGCAGATGATACCAAGCTAGCAGGAATAGCCAACACTCTGGAAGATAGGCTTAAGATACAGAAGGATCTTGATAGACTTGAACATTGGGTGCTACCTAACAAAATGAAATTCAATGGTGAAAATAATAAGGTTCTACATTTAGGCAAGAAAAACAAAATGCACAGATACAGTAAATGTGGTACCTTTCTCACTAGTGGTGGCTGTGAGAGGGATCTTGGAGTCCTAGTGGCCTATCACTTAAATATGAGCCAGCAGTGTGCAGCAGCTGCCAAAAAAAAAAGGCATCACAGTTCTAGGCTGCAAAAACAGAGGGATAGAATCAAGATCACATGAAATGTTATTAGCACAATAATGCCTTGGTAAGGCCACACTTGGAATACTGCATCCAGCTTTGGTCGCCACGATGTAAAAAAGATGTGGAGACTCTAGAAAGAGTGCAGAGAAGAGCAACAAAGATGATTAGGAGACTGGAGGCTAAAACATATGAGGAACGGTTGCTGGAACTGGGTAAGTCTAGTCTTATGAAAAGAAGGACTAACGGTGGCATGATAGCAGTGTTCCAATATCTCAGGGGTTGCGACAAAGAAAAGGGAGTCAAGCTGAGGGCAGCACAAGAAGCAATGAGTGGAAACTAATCAAGGAGAGAAGCAACTTAGAACTAAGGAGAAATGTTCTTACAATTAGAACAATTAGTGGAACAACTTGCCTCCAGAAGTTGTAAATGCTGGAAGTTTTAAAGAAGAGATTGGTAACCATTTGTCTGAAATGGTATAGGGCCAGGATGGCGAACCTATGGAACCTGGTAGCACGCAGAGGCATTGCTGTCAGCTGGTCAGTGCTCATGCACGCGCTGGCAAGATGAGTTCAGACTTTTTTAAAGCCACTTTTTGCCCTCCCCAGGCTCCAGAGGCTTTATAGGAGCCTGGGGAGGGCAAAAACAGCCTCCCCTGGGGCCCCCCGGAGGCCCTCTGGAGACTTCAGGAGCTTCCCTGAAGCCTCTGGAGCACAAAAAAATGGTCCAAGGGCAAACTGGAAGTTCGGGAACGGACTTCCAGTTTGCTCATAGGCCGGTTTAAACCCTCCCAAACCTTCAGGGACCTTCAGAAGGCTTCCCTGAAGGCTCCAGAGGATGAAAAACGACCCTACGAACAAAGCAGAATTCATTTCCGGTTTGCTCGTAGGGCCGTTTTTAGTCCTCTGGAGCCCTCAGGGAATCCAGCCTCTGGAGCCTGGGGAGGGCAAAAAAAAAACATGCAAAAAAACCATGCTTGTCTTGTGTGCATGAATGCTGGGGGTGGTCATGCATTGCATTATGGGTGCAGCACACCAGTGCACGACCACCCCCTCTTGCGCTCCTCTTACTTATGGCACGCGAGCCAAAAAATGTTCGCCATCACTGGTATAGGGTTTCCTGATTAAGTGGGTGGTTGGACTAGAAGACCTCCAAGGCCCTTCCAACTCTGTATTCCATTCCATTCTTATATTTATTCAGTGTTTGCAAGAAAGATAAAACCCTCACTTCCAGAGAAGAATCATAGTGAACTAAAGGAATGGGGAAAGGTAAACAATGAAGATCGATGGCCAGATGATGCCTCTGGCTGGCAAAATCTTGCCAGGGAAAGGAGAGATTGTGAGATTGCCCACAAGTACTCCACACAGCTGGAGTAAAGCCTTGTGAATAAAGTGCAGGAACTAAAGTGTAGTGTTAATGTAGTCTATAAGACATAAAGTTTGTCAAGCCTCATTTCATAATCAGAAATTGCTTCTTTTAACTGCCTTTTTTTTTTTTTTTTTGCTCTTAGGAACCTTCACAATAGAAACTTTTAGAGCACCAGAGGAATTTCCTTCAATCTTTAATGGAATAAGTTTTAAATACAGGTTTAAGAGTTTTTAATTTCTTTTGGAACAAATTGCAAAAGGGTGATTGAAACATTGATTTTGGAAAGTTACGAATAAACTAAGGGTCCACGTTTTACTGCTTCTCATGGGAAAATATGTTTTTTTCTTTAAAAAAAAAGACAACAGTATAGTAGTGTGGTGAATTTGAAGGTGTGGTGAATTTGAAGGTTAAATTCTAGAGAGGACCAGAAGGTACTAAAGATTTAATTAGAGACAATTAAATTCAACTTACTAATACAGAATGGAGCTAAATATTTTAACATGGGTATATTGAAGGATATTTGTGAACAAGGAACCCCAAAGTTAATTTCACAAAATCTCTGCTATTATAAATAGGCTGTGTTTAAAAGATGTTAAAGAAAAGGAACAATTTTACCTAACAAGATTGAGTCTGATTTGAAAGTGGATTTCAAAACTGAAAGCCTAGAAGAATGATAAGGAAAAAGATGCTACACTGGACATACAAAAAAAAACCAGCTGATATCTTAATGATTGATAAACTGGGATGAAATTCCATTGTATCTGAAGTCTAATAAATTGGAATCCACTAAGGAAAGCTTCACATACATTCAGATAGAATGTTAATCATTCTGAAATAAGAAAATAGGAAATAGGAAATTAGATATGTTGCCGCCCTAAGTCTCTTTGAGAGTGGGCGGCATACAAATTAAATCAATCAATCAAATCAATCAATTATGCTAGTCGTATGTGGAAAATCAAATTTAGTCCTCACTTTTAAAATTCTTATCTTCAGTCCACCATTGGCTGCTTTGTGTTGTGGTTGCTGATATAATCCTACTTCCCTTAATATAAAGGTTTTCAGGATCACTAACTAATAAATCAGTACAGAGTCTTCGTAGTGACTCAAAACTGATGATCCACCTCTTCTGAAGAAAATCTTGATCAATCTTTGGTTACAACAACACAGTTTAAGAGTTTTTGAAAACAAACATTAGCATACTTGATCTGAACATGCCTACAAAGTTTTGTTCTCATTTAGCAACTTACTGCCTACAAATGCTTTGAAGATTATCTCTAAAGGCACACCTAGGAACAGATGCTTTCATGCCCTGCTGCACCATCTGTCACAGGAAATCATATAAGCTTCACCTAGAATGGCTCTTGGGAGATGTTGTAGAGCATGGCACTCAGAAGGCATGCAACAGAGGTCAAAACTTTCCCAGCAAGCCAGTGCAACTGTGGGCATCATAAAATATGCCCGTTAAATTTATTTCAGGAATTTGAAGAACAAATGAATGTGCTGCATTCTTGTAGCCATGTTCTGTCTCACCTGTCAATTAGTTTCATATTTTCATTACAATATATAGTAGGAAATGAACTTGCTTGCTAGACCTACAGTAAGAGGCAATAGCAGAGATGCTTTCCTTCATTGGATATTTCTGACTTAGTCTCAGGACTAAGTGGGTCTTAGAAATAATTAAACAAGCACCACTCCAGTACTACTTCTTAAGTGGCAGTGCTATCTGAAACTTAACCTTGTGAGAACTGTATGTTCTCATTTTTTATTTTTAATAATTTATTGATGTATAAGAGCCCCAATCTTTTAAGCTATGCTTTCTCATCTGTTTTTAATTTGGTAAAATTTATTAAATCACCTTTTCAGTTACTTAACGTTACCTTGAAGCAAAGGATCAGCAGGCAACATGTGGTTCTCGCCATTCTTTACTAGTTTTTGCACATTTTACTGACTGTTCAAAGTTATGATGGCACTTAAAAAGTAACTTTACTAACAGTCCTCAAACAACAACCATTGCAGCAGCTCTACAGTCACATGGTTGCCATTTGTATGCTTTACAGTTTCCTTCTGATAATCAGTATCAGTGGAGAAACTGGAAATAAAATCACAAGTCACAGTCGCATGGTGGCATCACAATTGCAATGAAAGTGATGTCATAAATTTATTGTGGGCACATGTCTGACTTAATGACAATGTCACTTGCCACTGTCATTTATCTATCTATTCATAGGAATTATGGAAAATATTGCTCAACACATTTGGTAAATATTAGACTAAGAAAAGTTGTAGTAGCTGAATCTCTTTTGGATTAACTCACTTTTCTGTGTATTTAACTGTGTTGATGGCGCCAAATTAGAATTGTCACAATGGCAAGTGAACCAGAGAAAATTCAGTCAAAAACATGAATTCTAAAATGTTCAATTTGCCTTATGCCCAAATCAGTTAGACTAAGAAGGCAATTTCATTATTTTCATTTATATTTTTCTTTTAAGTTCTAATGAAAAGTGCAAAGAAACTTCCAAACCTGCAGTAGAGGTTGTAATTTAAAATCTAATCTAAAAAATAAAATGTCTATCTACATGTTTAACTTGTCTATCTCATGTGTGTGTATCTACTGATTTAATAGAAGTCTCTGTGTGCATTGTTTTCATGCAGCAAAAGAATCAGTATTAATATAAGATCAGCCTAATAATATAATTTACATAAATCTATTACCTGAAATTAGTTTACCTGTATTAAAAATAAACATTTTAAGGTCTATCTATGAGATCACTAAAAGTTGACATCAACTTGATGGCACATAATCAAACATTTTAAGATTAGTTCTTTAGAAAGGGGCATCATACATAAACTTTTTCTAAGTTCATCCAAGATCACTGCTACTTAAGTGGGAAATTTCAGCATTACACTGTTATTGCTGCATTAAACTGAAACTCATTGTGGTGGAGCCTATAGGTTCTTGAATGTAGATCTAGATCTTTGGAAACGTTTGTGTCTAATCCAAATTCAAGAGGGATATTCTCTAAGTAAAATGGGAGGAAAAAAAGTGAATCAAGAGAGTACTCTTTGAATTGTTGACTCATGTCCAACTCGGAATCATCCTGAGTAATTTCTTTTCATACCTTGAACATGTAAACAACTCAAGGGTTTAGATGAGTCAAGGGATTGTTTGTTTTAGATGGTTGGTTGATTGCATCCTTATGGTCCTTATAATAGTGGAAAAACAATGGAACAACAAATGCAATTATGTGTGTGGTTCATAGGACATAAAATTTGAAAGGTTGTAGGAAAGAACAATGATGTCGAGAAACATGTACGGTGTAAAGCAGTGGTGGGATTCAATTTTTTTTACTACTGATTCTGTGGGCATGGCTTGATGGCCGTGGCTTGGTGGGGTGTGGCAAGGGAAGGATTCTGCAAAATCCCCATTCCCTCCCGATCAGCTGGGACACAGGTGGCAGAGAATAGATGGGGTTGGGACCAGTAAGAGGTGATATTTACCAGTTCTCTGAACTACTCAAAATTTCTGCTACTGGTTCTCCAGAACTGGTCAGAACCTGCTGAATACTACCTCTGGTGTAAAGAAATTGATGAGCATATTAATCAATCAGTCAATCAAATCCACATAGAGCCACCATGGTTTCTTTGGGTAAAAAGGGAAAAATAAGATCAATAGTTACATTGTTAAAATAAGAGCCTGACCTGTAGTTAACTATCAATTTCAGCCTTTGGTCATCATATAATTACAAAACAATTTTCCTTTGTGCATTAATAAAAGTGGGAAAGTATCCTTTAAGTTGATATCAGTTACATTGCATGCTCCCAGAAGGAAGCAATGTTAGTAAAGTTGATGCCTATTCATTTTACATTGTTGATTTTATAGCTGGATGGTATCCTTTCCACCTTGGCTTTTAATCTGTGCAGGAAAAGTAGTCTTTTTAGACACGTATTATAAATGATCCAGGTATGCTTAAGGGCACTTACTCATAGCTGTATTAATGTGCAGTCCTTTCATCCTTGAGTTGGCAGAAAAGTATGTCAAAATAAATTGCACTACCTCCATGGCATTTAATATGCCTCAGCAATGATGCCAGTGATGCTGTCCTTACAGATTTAAAGCCGGGCAGGTTTAGGGCAACAATTGGTGAAGGCCCTAGACTCTTTTCTCCTTTAAGTCAGCATCACCTGTCAGCAGAACAAATCAATCACCCATCACTCTTCATAAAATGTAGCAGAGGATGACACATGATACGAGAAAATGTATTCGACAGTTGTGCTTTATTGGATGTAGAAAAGTTTTTTTATCAATACACATACACACACTCGTAGCACTCCTATAGAACATAGATATTCTCAATGAATGGTGAGGCAGAGGAGGGTTAGGCTGGAAAGAGAGCAAGCTCACTGACACCTTGACAAGGTCCTCTTTTATGTCATCCCAGATACCTCTAGATCCAGGTGTGGGCTTTAAAAATTTCAGCAACAGGTTCTCTGTCTGGTTGCTGGATAGGCATGACCATGGTGGGCGTGGCCTAGTTGGCCTCCTGCACTATGGCCAGGGGGGGCATTTTCACTGTCTCCAGGATCCGGAGGCTTTCCTTGAGCCTCTGGGAGGGCAAAAATTACTTTCCCCCAGGCTGCGGAGGCCCTCCAGAGTCCGGAAATGAGCCCATTTCTGGCCTTCCAGAACTTCTGGGAGGCTCATTTCCCTCCTCCCTGATTCTCCACGTGGGCCCTGCCTCATATCCAAAATGGGCTGTGTGGAAACTCCTGGGAGGGGAGGGGTGGGGTGGATGGGTGGGGCGGGGCCAGCCAGGATGGATATTTTGAGGTTCTTCAAACTGGCCATAATGTTAGCTATGGGTTCTCCTGAACCTGGCCAAACCCACAACACCCCTGCCTAGATCCCCCCCAACATTAGCTAGATTATTTGTTTTACCCAGATTTTATTTAGCCAAGCAATACACAAAATAGCATGAAATTACAGTAACAACCTGGTTCCACCTCTCCTGTATCTGCCATGAATGAAACAATGCAGGTATCAGAGGAAGCAGGCAGCTATTTTGTTCATGGCAGACACAACTGGGAGGCTCTGTGGTGTGTTCATTTTCTCCTGGACACAAATTTTATTGAATGAACCATCTCTGGTGACTCTGTAATGTTGTGGCCAATGATGTGATCAGAAACTGGGATGGATTTTGTTCATATTGCCTGTTTTAGATAGTTGTTATCATGACTCTTGGTCACTGCTAAGGACTTACTGTATGACTTCATGAGTTTAGTTCCTAAATTCAGGATTTTTAATCATATTGGCTTCTTATTTAGAAAAACTTATCATGAAGGAAATTATGTTACATAGAATGGATATATCATGAGTTGCATATAGACCTCCAATTCCCATTGCGCACCCACCATGTCAATCCAGACCATACTGTTAACATTTAGTGTCAAAATAACCAGTTTTGGGCAGCATGAATAGTTTCATTTATCCTTAAATTATAATGAAAATGAATGCATTAAGTCATTTTGAGTCAAAATGCATCACATTGCATTTAGCCTTCCCATAGTCAAATCAAGAAATAGGAAAAAAATATTTTATCATTAATGGAAATGCTTACTTACAGCCCTCGAAAACCTCACATTCTAGGCCAATAGGACACCTTAATATGGACACTTGTTCAGATTGTGTTATCTCTTCACCAGTATGATGTCCAAAGAAGCTAAATACTCTTCCTTTTTACCACTTTATTCACATAGTTTAATTAGCACTGGTGCTCATTAGATTGCAGGTGTTTATCATGATTGGGAGTCCATGTCCAGTTTGGCTGGTATGTTCCCTGTAGCCCTTCCTGGAACAGAAAATCCTGGTAATAGCAGTAGTAACTCTTGTACATATCAATTGTAGGAGAAACTATTGCAACATGCCTTATCATGGGTGAAAAGTATCTGAAAACTGCAGGTAGTTTTAAAGGAAGCAGTGTATCTATATGAATCTCATAACACCTGTATAACAATAAGTATCTGAGTACAGTTCAAAGAGCTAATTATAACTTATAAAGTCCTTCATGGCTTGGCTGTCAGTTATCTTCAGGACTAGCCTTCAAGCAGAATTTTCCAATCACTTCTAAAACAGGGATGTTTATGGTCCATATAGTGCAGGGGTGTCAAACTCAAGGAGGCTGGATCTGGCCCACAGAGTGCTTAGATCTGGCCCATGGGGTTGCCCTGGAAACATCAAAGGACCAGCCTGCAGTGCCTCTGCCAGTGAAAATGGAGTTTGGGAGGGCCCTCCAGAGCTCTGTTTTCACTGGCAGAGGGTTGCAGGAAGACGTCGCAGTCGAAAATGGAGCTTGGGAGCCCATTTTTGCTGGCAGAGTGCTTGGGCCACCACAGGTGCCCCCATCATGAGTGATGTCAAACTGATGATGCCCACCCTGGCCATCCCCCCCCTGGGTCAAACACAACTGTTTGACACCCCTGATATAGTATATTGTCTATTGATCTCTCACTCATATGAAATAGTGTTCCTACAGAGATTCAGAAGGGTCCTTCTCTATGTACATTTAAAACACCCATCAGCATAGAACTATTTTACAAACCCTTTAATCTGTAAGAGCTGTGGTCACTGATGCTAAGTTTTGAATTTGTTTTATGTTCTGTATTCTTTGTTATTATATTGTAAACTGCCAGGGACAGCTTTGAAATGCCATAAAACTGTAAATAAACAAATAAGGCAGTGTTTATTAGTGATGGCTTATTTCAAATGTTCTTTGGAAATCTGATGAAACAAATATAAATACACATGCAGAGATAAAGTATAAGTATAAATCTAGATTGCCACCCTTATTTGTCACAGTTTAACTTCTATTAACAACATAGCATAAAACAGGTGCTAATGTTTTGATTTGTTACAAAACATGGTGAAAGGCTATCAGGCCAATCAAAGTTTTCAGTCTCTCAGAAATGTTGATCTTAAAGTCAAAACAAGTAAAATGTTTAAGGAGAAATTTCCTGACAGTTAGAACAATTAATCAGTGGAACAGCTTGCCTCCAGAAGTTGTGAATGCTCCAACACTGGAAGTTTTTAAGAAGATGTTGGATAACCATTTGTCTGAAGTGGTGTAGGGTTTCCTGCCTAGGCAGGTGGTTGGACTAGAAGACTTCCAAAGTCCCTTCCAACTTTGTTATTCTATTCTATTCTAAAATGGATGAAAATGGAAAATAGATTATATTCACCTTTCCCTCCCCCTCTCTCTCCTACACACCCACACCCACCAAGGTTCTCTGGTGATATTTTATATCTGAATTTATTATTTACTCAACATTTGCCTTTCTATCATGCCAACACTCAAGGACAGCTTAGAATAATTACAACATATAAAGCATAAAGCAGATCAAAATGCAGTTAAAATTAGAATAAAATCAATTGACTTAAATAAAAAAGTTTGGCTAAAGCAAAGTTTTGTTTTTAATAGGATATAAAGTTTTGGGTTCTAAAGCACAAAAAGTGTTTCACAAACATTCTGTCAGTGCTTTAGGTATCTGATGATGCTTTTCTGAAGAAACACTGCCTTTTTCTGGGCTTACGTGATAACACTTATTTAATCCAAAGATATACATTCTTGGAATTGCACAATGACCATGCAAGTCCAGGAAAAGTTGTCCCTGACAATTGCAGCGAGTGCCTCCACATGCTCTCCACACAGCATTTTCCACTTTGGTTTTGAATAGCTGCACTTCTCTATTTTTCACTGTCTTCTTTAATACTGACAATGTAGAAACTCTGCACACTTCATTCGAAAGTGTTTTCCATAGAACAGGAGAAAGTAACCAACAGTTGAGGTTTTAGCGGTGGGGCATTCTAAAGAAGGGCCTGCTGGTTTAAGTAACCTGGTAGGGTCATCTGAAAAATGCTATCCTGTGGATAATGCTTTCTTGCATTGATGTTAGGACAGAGAAATTGCAAGATATTTCTACTCTCCAAGCTCATAGCACAAAGGGACAAATACACAGCTACTTTATTTCCTAGGAGCTCATTTTCAACATCAACCCATCAGGGAAGAAAACATGAACAAATAAGAAGTTCTCAGGTTCAGCTGCCTCGTCGGCAGCAAAACTGAAGCATTTTAGCCAAGTCAAGATTTAAAAATCTGGAACTGTTTTCAGAACCACAAGTCAGCAGATGTGCTTTCGTATAGATTGGATTCAAGGGTCTTTGCCCCCCTCTCTCAAGCTGCTATTTTTCCTTGTTACTCCTTCAGTTTCAGCCCTTTTCTGTCTGCTGTTTCTTTCCCTTTTGTGTCTGCATTTTTAAACCCATATTGGAGTCACTTGTTGCCTACTTCCCTCTGATCTTGCTTGTCCTTTTGCCAAGTCTTGCGGCTGCCAGAGAATAAAAATGCCTGAGCTCTATCCTTCCTTTCAGTTTACTGTTAGCTTGCATGCCTTGTGGGGTGACAAAGCCATGACCATCATGAAGAAATCAAAGACCACAACAAAAGAACAAACATTAGCGTGGGGACCTAAACATAAAGCAAATACTAGCGCCCACTGAGGTGACAGCAAAGGGGTTTCAAAGCATTACTCAGTCCCAGCCCTTGATTCACCACATCAAAGGCTAATGCTTCAAATGGCATCAGACTGAGATGATAGTGGTGTTGGAAGCAAAGATAGAAATAGTCAAGGAGCGATGACATCCTGTTCAAATGATTTTAGCTCTATCAGCAACTTGCAGAGAAATAGGCACACCATTCACCTGTAAAATCAGTTTGGAGATTGATTATGGTGACTAAAATAAATAGCAATTTCACTTCTCATTCCTCTACCCCAATGTATCTGCAGATTCAGATTGGGTTGAAAGGTAGTGACTGACCTAAAGTCACTCAGTGAACTCCATAGCTGAGGGGAGATTTGAACCTGGATTTCCCTGGTCCAAAACAGCATAACCATCATGCCACATTGACAAGTATTATTTCCTCAAATCTGAATGTGGAAAGTAAAGGACAAGTATATAACTGAGCTATGCAAGCATATCAAGCTTGGGTTCATGCCATGCATAACCATGTTTTTAATCATGGTTTATTAAATACAGAATTTTATGGGATTTATTCTACCTCTGTTTTTAATAGACTGTTGGCAGTCATGGGTAATAACATAATTAAGATATATAATGACAATAACAAATATTAATATATCATTAATATTTATGTAACATATACATCAATATATGTAACATTTGTGTGTGTGTGTGTGTGTAATATTTGTGCTGATAAATAAATAAAGGGAGACTAGTATAGATTATTTATTTATCAGCACAAATATTACACAAATGTAACAAAGGCAACATATTGGGCTTTCTGTCTGGATGGTCTCTTGTGACGAGCCGATGGGCAGAGAATGGAAGCAGTTAGCTTCCTCCCATAATTGGGGCATACCAGGGGTTGTGACACACACACACACACATACATATACATACATACATGCATACATACATACATACATACATACATACATACATACATTTATGTAATAATAATGTAATGAAAAATACAATTAGAATCAAAACTCATGTTGGCACACATTACTCAATCATTCCTCAAAGGCCTTCTGAATATGCAACCCACTATTTTTTACTGATCACATTGCTAAATTCAGAAAGAAAAGCCAAAAACTGAAATTATAATTGTCCTCTAAATTTTGAAAATTGATGAATGGATAAAATGAATGGATAACAAGATGCAAACAAGTTTTTTTAAAAAGGTAAATGTGCAAGGTTTCATTTTGCTGTAAGAATTTAGGTAATAAGAGATGGGATAACCAAATTATATATTTGGGATAACTAAATATAAGTAATGTGGGCTGTTAATTGTCCAGTATACATTTTTATACATGATGTACAATGACAATAAAGGCTTTGAACTTTAATTAGATAATATTATTTAAATGTATCCCCTCTCATAAGTTGAGTTTCCAGATAACATATATGTATATTTATTAGTTTATCCACAAACCTATCATATCTCAGTGGAATGGAAGAGTTGGCACTTCAATCAATATATACCAAAAAAACAAGCCCCTTGTAAAGCTAATTCCAGATAAGATATGTGTAAGACTACACATGGTTCCATATCTTCTCAAGAGTAAGTCCCATTGAGTTTCATGGGGTTATTCCTATGGAAGTAACTACAATACAGCAGCCTGTATGTGATATGAGAAGGGGAAAAAAATAGAAAGATAACATTTTGGTACAGTCAAGCAAACAAACCAGAATTCTACTTTTCAGTAAGAAGGAAGATTCATTCTCTCCATTTTGAACTACATGTATTTCTTTGCACACCGAGTATAACAAGGAAGAGGGGCCCTCTATGAAAGAGCCAAGCCTCTAGATAGGAGATTTTTCATTTGTTTGCCTCTTATAGAGGGAAGGGGAGATCAGTTCCCATTTGCATTGTCCCTATTTTGAGTAATTAATGTATGTGGGTACTCCCCCCCCAACTCTTCTAAGGTAAAAAATGACCTTGTCAAAACTTAGATTACAAAATCTTAGTTACTAAGCAATGGAGAGGGCCCCACTGGGATGGCATCCCAGCTCCTGGAATGGTATGTATAGTAAAAACTAATAAAAATGGTGTCAGAGGCTTGCAGGCTTCCAAGTCCCCTGCTGTGTGACCCTCTGATCCCAATTTATTAGCTGAACCCAGGGAAGCAGACAAACCACTCTGGCTCCAGACTGTAGGCTCCAAGAAAGAAATAATGCAAGGTCCAAAGCAATGGCTCCAGAGGACAGGAGGGAAGGGGAGGGAACTTGCTGGAAAGTTTTCAGATGAAGCTGAAAGGGGGAGGGGGGCGGAAACCGTGACAAGATGCATCTGAGGAGCGAAATGGTTTGTAGATCTCTCAGGGATTCACTGAGCAGTCCTCCCAACATGGAAAGAAACCACATTTTAAACAAAAGCAACCCATCTCTGCTTGGTAATTGCTCAGTTTTGGTTTCAGAAAGGAAGCCATTTTTTTTTATACAATTCCATGCCCAGAACTTTTGCATTTAATCCAGAGATCAATAGAACCCATAGGATGAATGGGCTGTTTCATTGCCTTCAGCCGCGAAGCTAATGCATGGTCCTAGTGTCGGGGGGGGGGGGGGGAGCTAAAATGAAAATAGGGCCTCTGCTTTGAAAGATACAGGAAAACCAACCTAGATAGATGAGACTAGTATTCACAAGGGCTTTGTTGTGCTTGTTCCAAGATTTAATAGCACTAAAGGTGTCCAACAGTATTGTAACATTGATAATTTGTGTTCCACATAGGAACTGACTTCCATTCCAATAACATGGTCACTAAATGAACACAAGAGGGAGGGGGGAGAGACAGAGAGAGAGAGACAGACTGACTGACTGACTGACTGTGGGGCTCACTGCTCTCCTATTCAAATAAAGTTTCCTTGTACAATTAAGCCACTGTTATATTATTAATTATGCCATGGTTATGTTATTAATCCAGTATGCATTGCTCTAACTGTCCACATCAGTTGGGAAATGATGTATTTATTACCATTTAATTCCCTCATATTTGAAAATGATGACTAACCAGAGGAACTGGTATACGTTACTATCTATATCATCAATATTCACAGGATTCAGGCCATGCAAAATATGTATAATAATGCACAAATAATCAAGCAAATAAGCAAAATAACTGTAGGGGAAGTCTTTAGGAATTTTGAATGTTTCCTTTGTTACACACAAAGATTCATGTTCACCACCTATAAGGTATTCTCTGGTGGAAACAACCTCTATTATTAAAGTTTTAGGGAGACATGGTATCAGGGATCTTATTTTATGAGATTGATCTATTTTACTAATGAGAAAATGGTGGGTGTGATATTTCAAAGAGCATCAAAAATGCATATCTGAACATACACCTGCATCACACATATGGGGAAACAAAAAAAATTACAAAGATATTGTTGGGAAAGCTGCTATCGCACAATGTATGCCTAAATAATTATTAAGGGGCAAATGCAATTCAATAACAATGACAAAAAGCCTCTCCTCTTTTGAGATTTGCCAGTTAAAGCAAGAAACAATGCAAGAGTTATATATGGTTTAAACTGTTTTATTTGTTTTTGAGGTACAGATTAAAGAGTTAACAGCCATGGTACAAATGATTAACTGTTATTTCTCTCCCAAAATTGCAGACATTGACTTTGATGTTTGTTAATTTTTTTTTAATCTGGGCCAGCACTGATTTGCTAGGGACTTACTGATACTTTATCTTGATGTTACAACATAGATAAGATTTGACTGTTCCTCCTCCATTGCCGCTATTTAGTTCTGTCTCAATAAAAAGCTAATCTATTGTTTTATTTAAGTCAAACTGCAGGTGGTTTCACACGTGGCATTTAATGCAATGCCAAGTTGCATTGCATCAACTCCTACAGCAGGCATTGTGCTTATTACATAACCATAAAAAACACAAGAGGTATATAGGAACCTGCTGAACTACTTCATACTCTTTGTTCATCTATGCTAAACAGCTTTCTCATTGCTTAGTACAGCTCAAGATTTTAGAGTAGTGGTAGTGTTATTCTCTAAAATATCCAAAGAGATGGTCTTCCTCTTTTGGTATCCTTAGCATATAGTGAATCATCTCTTCAAAGAATTGCAGCTGATGGATGATGAAAGGTTTGATTGCTTAGTAAATATACATTAAAGGTTTTCTCTGGGATATTTTTTAAGGATTTTTTTTGGTCCACATTACTATTAATCACTTCCTGTTCCAGCAGGTTTACTTCTGGAAAACTAGTGGACTACCTTCAGCATAGGGGACGTGGTGGCTCAGTGGCTAAGACGCTGAGCTTGTTGATCAGAAAGGTCAGCAGTTCGGCGGTTCGAATCCCTAGCACTGCATAATGGAGTGAGCTCCAATTACTTGTCCCAGCTTCTGCCAACCTAGCAGTTCGAAAACATGTAAAAATGCAAATAGAAAAATAGGAACCACCTTTGGTGGGAAGGTGACAGTGTTCCATGCGCCATCACCATTTAGTCATGCTGGCCACATGACCACAGAGGTGTCTTTGGACAGTGTGGCTTCTTCGGCTTTGAAATGGAGATGAACACTGTCCCCTAGAGTTGGGAAGAACTAGCACATATATGCCAGAGGAACCTTTACTTTACTTACCTTCAGCATAGTTGGGTCAGTATGGTCTGAAGGAAGAATGGCATGGTCCATGTTTTCCTTAGTATCCCAAAACTTGTATGGCCTTATTATTTAGTCACTTAAATGTGATTTAATTAAAAAATAGATTCCTGGTGACTAAAGGGACAAAATAAGACCTAAACAGCACATGCTGTGTCAAAATTAACATTAATGTTTATATTAAAAATTAATATTTGTGTATCAGTTCCATTTCTATATATATTTTCTTTTTAGATATTCAAGAAGATGTAAATGTAAAGATGGGTGAAAAGACTGAAAAGAGGGAACCCAGGAAAAGAGAAAACCCAGAGGAGTTTCTGAGAAATATATTCCCAATAAAGTGTTTTAGTTTTATCTAGACAAACACCATTATTAACATGCAATGTTAGCATGAAAATGCACAGGTTAAGTAAGTAGTTGCTATGTTTAGGTTGGTGCAATGGTCCAACTTAAATGAAAGGGAACTGCACAAACAGTCAATATAGATAATAGGAATTAGAATTTAGAATTTATTTGTTATTTATAGGCCGCCCTTTTCCCTGAGGGGACTCAGGGCGGCTTACAGTTCATGGGAAGGGGGGTGCAAGATAAAACATAAGACAGTGCGTAAATAAAAAATAAAACAATAAAACACAACTTTCATTCAGCATTCGGGTGGGGCGGATTAGAATCTTATCCCCAGGCCTGACGGGATAGCCAGTTCTGAAGGGCTGTGCAGAAGGTCTGGATGATGGTGAGGGTGCGAATCTCCACGGGGAGATCGTTCCAAAGGGTCGGAGCTGCTACTGAGAAGGCTCTCCTCCGCGTAGTCGCCAGTCGGCACTGACTGGCGGATGGAACTCGGAGGAGGCCTAATCTGTGCGATCTAATCGGTCGAAGGGAGGTAATCGGCAGGAGGCGGTCTCTCAAGTACTCAGATCCATTACCATGGAGAGATTTATGGATGGTAAGTAGCACCTTGAAGCGCACCCGGAGATCAACAGGTAGCCAGCGCAGCTCGCGGAGGATAGGTGTTATGTGGGTGAACCGCGGTGCGCCCACAATCACTCACCCGGCCGCATTCTGGACTAGCTGAAGTCGCCGGATGCTCTTCAAGGGCAGCCCCATGTAGAGCACATTGCAGTATTCCAGCCTAGAGATCACAAGGGCTCGAGGATAAACCATATACCAGATTGCTATGGAAATGCCACTATTATAGGCATGTTGGGGGATTTTTTTTTCATTTGCTTAGAAATATGTAAATGACCAAAAGTGGATTGGCCAATGTGATTGCCCGGAACATTTGAAAGGCTTGCCTGAAATTAACTATGAAAACTTCCTTGTATATGTTTTAGGGCCTTTCATGTGTCAGATAAGACCACAGGAAGGAATCATAGAATCCTAAAATGTAAGAGTGTGAAGAGATTCTAGAAATCATCTAATCCATCTCGGCTAGGTTTGTAACTTTCAATGTCCATTCTTGAGTTGTAGGCAAGTCTTCCTTCTTCCAGTATTGCGCCACCAACTGTCTTGCTGCCGTTATTAGGTGCAGAACCAAATTAGTCTCTACCGCTGTAAAGTCAGTACATATACCTAGTAAAAATAACTGAGGAGTAAACTTTATCCTTCTTTTAAAGATATTTTGCATAATCCACCACATTTTTATCCAAAATGCCTTAACCTTTTGACAGGTCCACCATATATGAAAATATGTAGCATCGAGAGAACCACATCTCCAACATTTAGGCTGTACATTCGGATACATAGAAGCCAGCTTTTTAGGATCTAAATGCCATCTATAAAACATCTTATAAAAAGTTTCTCTCAGGTTTTCTGCTTGTGTAAATTTCACATTTCTTACCCATATTCTTTGCCATGTGTCCAACATTATTTATCTTTCTGTTCTTAAAGCCAAGGGTAGCATTTCCCATCTAAGTCTATGTGATGAAGACATCACACTGTTGGCTCCTGCTCAGCTTTTGATTCACCAAGACACTAGATTCCTTTTGTCCAGTATGGCCCCACCAGTATGTTTCCTCCCACCCTATGAGCAGGATCATAGCTAGACAGATTTGCGGGAATGCAGCCTAAAGCATTTGGAGTTTATATGAACCATCAAAGAGAAAATGAATAGTAGCTAGACATGAACCAACAGCTTATAACTTGTAGTACAAAAGAAGCAAACTTTTATGCTGATTTCAGTATGAAAAAGCAATGTGAGTTCATCTTTATTTGGTGGATTCCAAAATCTATTTTCTCTTTTTTCTTTTCTAGCCAGACTAGAGAATTTTGCTTGGGGCCCCTTGTCATTTTATTCATATTACTTCTACTCATTAACTTCCAGTGACCCCTATAGTTGCTCTTGTATAAACAAATAAGAAACATTTTTCCATTCAACCTTCAATGAAGAGGCAGTGAAACAACAATCCTCCTATGACAGTTGATGAAAACAGCCAGGCTTTATATGAGCTGTGTGTGCCTATGCATGTGGGCACAGAGGCCATTTCAAAACCTTTTTCTCTCACTTTCCCATGGCTTGAGACTAACTATTCCAGCAGTTAAATGAATGATACGTTCCCCTTCATTGTTCAGCTTCAGAATCAAAGCTCCCAAGTTATTATAAAAACCATCAAGGCTGTTGCAAAAATGTCCATCTTATCATGAGAAAACCAATATCCATGTGGGTTTGGGGCTTTGATGGGAAATGTGTAATGTCACATTTTTAGACTACAGTTCAATTTTCAGCATGGCCCATAGAAGCCTCAAGAACTATCTGTGCAGCTGCATTCTGTGTCAGATGTTGCTTCTGAATTCTCTTTAAGGGTAGCCCCATGTAGAGTGTATTGCCATAGTCCATGCAAGGGATGACCAGGACCTGAATGAGTGAATGCAGGAACTCCCAATCCAAGAAGGGGTACAACTGGTTCACAACACAAAGTTGGGCAAAGGGTCTCCTAGCCACAACTGCCTGCTTTTCATGCAGGAGTCATGAGTCCAAGAGAACCCCCAAGTTGCACATTGGGTCTGTCTGGGATGGTGCAACCCATCCATCACTAAAGATGTTAAAGTCCTGGCTGTCAAAGCTCCATGCACCCTGAGCTACTTAGTCTTACCAGTGTTCAACCAAAGTTTATTGTTCCCCATCCAGATGCCGATAGTCTCTAGGGATGCAAGAGTCAAGACAGCATCTCTTGGGTCACTGGCCATGAAGATGCAAAGTTGGATATCATCAGCGTTCTGATGGTACCTCATCCCTGGTTGACAGTTAATCTCATCCAGTGGCTTTATGTAGATGTTAAAAAGGAGTGGAGATAGTATCAAGCCCTATGGTGCGCCACAAAAAAGGAGCCATGGACTAGATCTCTCACTCCCTATAAACACCAGAGAAAACCAGTGTAAAACTGCATTGCCCAGATCCAAATCTGCAGCTGGTCCAAAAGGATAGTTAATGGTGTCAAAGACCACTGAAAAATCAAGAAGAACAAGGATGGATGTACTATCCACATCCTGCTTTTGTCTGAGATCATCAACAAGTGTGATCAGTGCTTTTTCTGTCCCATGGTTAAGCCTGAATCCTGATTGGAAGGGGTTGAAATAATTCATTTCATTCAAGACTCTGCCAAGCCACCATCATTTCTACATCTTCTCTAGAAAGGGAAGATGGGAGGCAGAATAACTCTCTGGACAGGTGGGATGAAGAGATCATCTTTTTTGAGGAGGATGCAAACCAGGACTTCCTTAAAAGGTCCTAGAAATATATACTCTATAGTAAATAATTCATTATTGCCTGAACCCAACTGGCAGGCATCATCCTGGAGCCTTTCATCATCCTGGAGCCAAGGTGGCGCAGTGGTTAAATGCAGCACTGCAGGCTACTGCTAGATCAGCAGGTCAGCGGTTCAAATCTCACCGGCTCAGGGTTGACTCAGCCTTCCATCCTTCCGAGGTGGGTAAAATGAGGACCCAGATTGTTGGGGGCAATATGCTGACTCTCTGTAAACCGCTTAGAGAGGCCTGAAAGGCCTATGAAGCGGTACATAAGTCTACTGCTATTGCTATATTGCTATTGCTATTGCTATTTCACCAGCCAGGAATGCCAGATCTAATTGATGGCGGTTGTACTGACAGCATCGAGGTCCCTGTCCATTCCTTAGGTCCAAAAGGATTGAATAGTTCCCAGATAACTAGCTAAGTCCTTTAGCTATGCATCTCTAATTCATTCATGGGTTTCAACTGGGAACGAATCCAAGTGACTTTACACGGTTCTGAAGATGATCACTCAAGACCTCCTCTCTCAGGATGGACTGGGTGATCCTGATCATGATTGCCAGGTGAAGCTCTGTGAACACAATAAGGATGGAGAAATAATGGTATTTCACCACTTTTACTGCCACAAGGTAACCTCAATAGCAGCTCTAAGTTATGTCCAATCAGATTCATCCCTCATTTTCCTCTGACTCTTCTCAAAACGTAGCATGAAAATGATCTCTTGCCAGGCCACAGGTGTACTTGCCTCTTCTGTTAAAGAAATCTGATTATTTTCCCCATTAGTTCATTGCTTCACTTGGAGACAATATCTTGAAATAAAACAGAATCCCAAAGTTGTTCTTTGCATTTTTTTATTCCAATACTGAAAAATAGGAAAATTTATTATAGCCAGTCAAAAAGTATGACTGACGTGTAAACCCAAATAAAGAAATATGTAAAGAAAAAAGAGGACAAAAAAAGAAAAAAGTTCAGAAAACAATGCAATTAAAGAATTGTAGTTTTCAAAAACAGAATGTACCCCATGGACACATCTTCATGAGACATCCAGTATCTTCTCTTTATAATATAAATGTTTGAAACAAATCCCATTCAGTGCAATTATCTATATAGGTAAAGTTCTTTTACAATCTAGCCAGAACCCCCACCCCTGAATAATATTGATTGATTGATTAGTTGATTGGTACAGACACACAGATTGATAGTAATTATTTGAAAGAAGCAAATGGTTATATAAATTACCTTAAAGGTAAAATATAATTACCTGATTATCAAAAGTGTGGATCTTAAATAATAATGCCATGCTCATTCCTTGTACTGTTGAGTTGCGAAACAACTTTTTTTTCTTGGCAGCTGGGTAAAAAAGAGGGAGAGAGACACACAAACTCAGTTGCTTATCTGAATGGGAACATGTTATCTTTCCCTCTCTCACACTTCAGTGTAGATGGTGGGTAGGCATGAGAAGATTTTAAAACTAAACTCACCTTCTGCTGTTGCAATGTTTATTAACTTTGAAATGAGCCGTGGATTTTTGCAGTACAGTATATGGGAACAAAGGCTAAACAGTATTGTTAGCCAAAAACATGTATGTTTTCATAGGATTTAAGAGAAAACTATCCATCCTTTAATCTTCAGACAGTTGTTGGAGAAAAGAGGATAGAAGAAAATTGGAAGGATTTTTATTTTCTTTCTCTTTTTTTTCTAGATCTCATAAAAACTTTAAATAGTATGTTAAATAGTCTGATTTCTTGGAAGTTTACATTATAATAAACTCCTCTATATTCATTGTAATTCATCACAGGATTTGAAGATTTATAGAGACACCTGGTTGGAAAGAGATGGTATTAGTTAGTTGTTAAAATAAGACAGATAAATAGGCAGACAAGCAGATGACAGAACCCATGTACTGAAAGAGGGAAGAAAAAAAGACAAAATGGTAGTCCATTTTAGGATGAGGATGGTTCTAAAGAGAAGTTTACAAACATTTTAAACAAGAAAACAAATGAAGTAACTTCTTGCTGCCCTCGTGACCTTCCACCTGAGATGAGAGCACATTTAATCAATAAAGGAGGGGAAAAAAACTAGGGAAAATCAGATAGGAACATTTTATGTAACTGCTTTGAGAAGAATCAGTCTATCTAACCAGGAGCAGGTCCTAACAGAAACAGAACAGAAATATCTGAAGGGCCACTAGTTGTGTTTAAAACAACTAGTTATTATAGGTAGAATTAAAAACCTACAAAGCTAAGGCTTATTGTTAAACTAATGAATGTGTACTGGGAAAAAATGACCCCATATGTTCTGTGGGGATTAAATGGATAGGTTTCTACATATTCTGAAATAACAGACCACAAAAATTTTATGGCCACCATCTCTGGTATAGGGGATGTAGAAAATATTAGTTCTTCACTCACATTTAGAGGCCATCTGTATTACTGCAACCTGGATGTAATAGCCCTAAACAATTGTAAAATGTTAAGCTAATTTTTAAAGGCTGATAATAGTTGGAAACAATTTACATATTCAGAGCAGGAAAATTTGTGCATACGTATTTATGAATCTATAAATGTTATGCAGAAGAAGGAAGATATTATTTCCCAAGGGTCTAGAACATCACTGATCTCAGAACATGTTTTGCACTATTACTAGGAATGTTTGCATTTTGTTTTTAAATTGTGTGGCAATGACTAAGTGCAGTGGCGCTTAAAAGTTTGTGAATCCTTCTGAATTTTCAGTATTTCTACATAAATCTGTCCTAAAGTACTACATCTTCAGATAAGTCTTAAAACTAGATAAAGAGAACCCCATTGCACAAGTGAGCCAAAGACATTATATATTCATTTGTTGAGGAAAAAATATCCAAGGGTCATAATTATTTTTTAATTAAATATTCAAAAAGGTTCAGAAGGATTTAAACACCGCTCTATATCTCATTTGAACAGATATATAGACATGTGTGGACACATGCATTGTATATAAAAGAAAGAGCAAGAATAATATTTAAAGTACTCAAAAGGAAAAAGAGGCCTTAATGTCCAAATAATATATCAAATTTGTTTTTAGTGGAACACTTTTCGTATGCCCAGCACTAGATTGGATTCTACATCTTGGAACTGCTGTTCAATGGGATATTCAATTAGCAGACTGAAAAAAAAAGAGTTCTGGAAATTCTCTGAAGTTCATAGTAATAAATTAAAAGGAAAAAAGGAAAAAGAAATCTCAGAACCAAGTGAGAGTTTAACAAACAAACAATAAAGAAATAGGTGACTTAGCTACGTTTATTGTTAAAAACATTTGCTTCCAAATTACACCATCAACATTTATTGGGGGGGGGGGGATTTGCTGGATTTCTGAACATATATCCAACTCTCTTCTTGCATTGGAACAGATGTGGGTTGTTCCCAGTTTGGCCTTGATTGGGCAAACCAGTAGTAGCGGCAGCAGGACGCAGAAGTGTTGCGCATGCACCCGAACCGGTAGTAAAAAAAATTGCAACCCACCACTGATTGAAAGGCAATAAAAGTAATGCTAAGACACATACTTTAGCCATGCCCTTTGGTTGCATCTTATTGATTGAATACTCTTTGATGGCAAACCAGATAGCTGGAAACAAGTTAGGCTTTAAGACTGTTAATATGTTCCTAAGTGGTATTTCAAAGATTGAAAATTTGTTTAATTTAAAAAAGTTTGGATTTACCATGATTGGCCTTTTGTCAAAATGAGCATACTGTTTTCCTGGAAAGACTATGGTAGTATAGCAGTTAACCATGAAATTGACAATCTTGGACAAATATGTTAGCATTTCATCTTTTAATTGGCCTTTTGCAGGCATAAAATAAAGATTGGACAATATGATTCCATATAGACGAGTCTCAATTAGTTGTTTGAAAATTGAGCTATAGCTATATTATTGTTTTTGTCTTAACTAATTTTTCCTTCCTTATTAAACAAATCCTTATTTGTTTTATTTGTAGTCATATATTTTTTCTTTAGCTGTACAAATGGAGTACAATAAAGAAGTAAAAATGAGACTCACTGACCAAAAATTATCTTTGGTACCACCCATCTGTCCTTACGTGTTTTTTTTAGATTATATCAAACCTAATAGTGAGCAAGCTGACCTATACTTTTTACCAAGATGAACTCAGTGATTTTTTTTTAGTGAGTATGAACATCGCCCACACTTTGAATTGGTTTTGTGACATCTTTTCATAATGTGATCTGAGTTTAGATAAAACAAATGTTACCAATAGCAATAGCAATAGCAGTAGTCTTATATACCGCTTCATAGGCCTTTCAGGCCTCTCTAAGCAGTTTACAGAGAGTCAGCATATTGCCCCCAACAATCTGGGTCCTCATTTTACCCACCTCGGAAGGATGGAAGGCTGAGTCAACCCTGAGCCGGTGAGATTTGAACCGCTGACCTGCTGATCTAGCAGTAGCCTGCAGTGCTGCATTTAACCACTGCGCCACCTTGGCTCTTACCAATATATTTAAATATCCAAAACACTGACTAGCTTCCACATTTTACCAGTTAAGATTGCCATTCTCATTGAATTTAATAGCAATAGCAATAGCAGTAGACTTATATACCGCTTCATAGGGCTTTCAGCCCTCTCTAAGCGGTTTACAGAGAGTCAGCATATTGCCCCCAACAATCTGGGTCCTCATTTTACCCACCTCGGAAGGATGGAAGGCTGAGTCAACCCTGAGCCGGTGAGATTTGAACCGCTGAACTGCTGATCTAGCAGTAGCCTGCAGTGCTGCATTTAACCACTGCGCCACCTTGGCTCTGCATTGATTTCCCCTAACCAATATGTCCATGTTACACACTGGATTTCTTGTAATAATTTTTTTTAACCTTTTTCCAGAAGTTCAAGGCTAGCATATTGTACATAATATTCTTTTCCTAATTGATATTTGTGTGCACTAAGATTGGGAAAATAAATAAAGTGATCTCTAATAGAGAAACAGGTACAGATTTCATTAGTGCTTTGATTGGAAACAATTGGATAATCTAAAGAGTAGGAAATCAAAAGAGCAATGGCAGAGAACTATGACAAATGCTACTGAGAAACAAAACATGCCCATGAAGCCACCAATTGTATTTTTATAGAATACGTGGCAGAAGGTTAGCCTTCATTTTAGTTTTGAGACCTTTCTTGCATTCCTTCCTCCCTCCTTTCCTCCCTCCCTCCCTCTCCAGTGTTTGGAACTCCTTCTAACAACAGGCATAGTTTTTATTTTTATTTTTAGGAGGAATAGTCAATAATTTTTTCCAGTTACTTGCTCTTGATGTAGAGTTGTCCCCAATGCATCAGGTTTAAAAGGAGAGCACTTTGAAATACAGTAGCATATGTGCTCTGACACATACATTCACACAACAGACAGATGCTGCTACATGCTGCCTATTAATCATTTATCAGGCAAGAATGCAATACAAATCCATCGTTTTTACTTATTCAGACCATTGTGGATTCAAGGGCCCACATAGACCCACTTTACAGGCTATGACAAGCAAGATAAGATAAGCATTTTGGATTGTTTTGTTGGATTTTGCCTAATTGTGTCAGCGCTTTTGTTAACTCCTTGATGCCAAATATCATTTGCTTCCTGCATCATGGAAATATTCTTAGCAGATGAGATTGGTCCATTCTCATTATGTTTTGGTGCCCTTTGCCAAAGGAACCATTTACTTCTGCAAAAAAAGACCCTGAAACAAGTTGCCATTCATTTCCTTAATGAGTGCTGATCCCAATTTTTTAAAGAAGACTATGAAATAATGTTTCTTGTTAGTGCAAAAATGACCTAGACCAGTAAGTTGTTGAGCTTGGGATTTAATTATTCTTGATTACAGTATACTACAATTACTGTAGAACTTAAAACAAAGTCAAATATCAGTTGGCCAGGGCCAATCTTGCACTGAAATTTGTGTCTTTTCACCATCACTGATGATATGGGTGCATAATGTGCTAAGAAGGTTTCATGGAGTGTTGTCCATGGTACTGTCTTCATGTCTGCTAGCTGTGATAGTGCCTGAGCTATATTGAGGCCTTTGGTCTGCAGTAGCTCAAGAAAAGTGCCATCTTCCTATTGTCAGAGACCCAATAGATCATTTGCTTCCATGAAGCAATTGAATCGGAGCATATATGATTTCCAATTCTCCATAGCTGGGTTGAATGGAGCTGGTGGGGCGTACATGATCATTTTGGAAGGCCGATGCAGATTCTCAACTTGCTGCAATGATGACCAATGCCACTTGGATGCCTGGCTCAGTTCAGTTCTTTTGTCCTTTGTTCTCTTCACATCCCAACTTCATCACAAGTGTTAAATTGAGGTCGAATGAAGAGGCAGGACTTCAGTACAGTGACTACAGATCTTTATGAGGTAGATCGGTACAATGAATAGCCCTGGCTATCCAACAGCGCTCTCTTTTAAAGAGAGCTGTCAGGCAGCCCAACTACTGAAGTTGCTCTATTTTCCCACATAGAATGTAATGTGAACCAATAATTTTAAACCATTATTTTCCTCACCTGGAAAGTCCCAAGGCTTCACTCCCTATTAACATATTTAACAGGTGCTTTCACCAGCTATATTTTCTGGGCTTTTTTTTTTTTTGCATGATATAGTCTTTCAATATAGTTTAAATCATCTAGTAAAGTAGCCATATTATGTAAAAAGTAAAACATCACTTCAGAATTTGAGCAAAAGTGAATCTCAATGTAAACGGAACAATTGTTCCCATGTATGGGAAATTTTACTAGAGGGAATTGAACAAATAGTTTTATGCACAGTTCTCCCAAGTTCCATGAAGGCCTGGGTGGAAATTTTGCATCCATTAGTACTTGGGTATATTGTACTTACTGATTTGAGAAGGTTGAAGGGTGTTCAAGAATTCTATCATCAAAGTTGTATTCACTCTTCCTAATTTGGAAATCTGTTGCAGCACACTAGTTGCAGCACTGTATTCCAAAATCTGGAATTACAAAACAAACAGCCTTTTCTTTATCTAAACTTTCTCTTATCTGGTTCAGGATAATGATAGCAACAGAAGGAGGTGATTATTGCTGTTGTTATAATTATTGCTTTAAGATTCTTATTCGTTACTTTGTAGAGATAGTTGAACAGCATAGTAGGAAAATCCCAAGCATCTTAGTCTCTGTGATATGTAGACCTCCTGAATTCCAAGGAATTTGGAACCTAGAAAGACTTTGTTTTTACTACACATATCAAATTAAGATAAAGTTATTTAGATGCTCAGATGGGGAGAAAGAGAGACAGAGAGAATGATGAGAGAAAAGAGATTTTTTTTTTTAAAAAAAATACAATATGGATGCATTTATGCAATCTTTTTATAGACATCATCTAAGACACTATCACTTGTTATATTACACCCACCAGTGTAGATTCATAATATTTATATTCACTTTGTGTGGATAATTTCTCTCTGCTAGTACAAAGCTTCAACTGGGATTTCCAATTTAGAAACACAATTCTTTCTAGAAACAGGTTCAGAAGACAATAAAAAGGGTTTGAGATGTAATTACCATTGGATTGATCAAAAGATGAATTGTGAAATCTGTCCCACCTCCAGCCCTAAGAGCTTTCAATTTATGGAAAAATGGAACATTACCATATTGTAAAATGTATACAAATATTTCAAAATAATTCATATATAAGTGTAACGTTATTCTCCTTTCTGTAAATAAACTGATGTTAATGCTTCATATTATTAATACAATATGTCAGTTACCAGTTTATCTCAAGTGCATCTACTATAGCTTTATCAATGGCTGAGTAAGCAGCTATACAGTCACAGCAGTGGTGGGATTCAATTTTTTTTTTTTACTACCGGTTCTGTGGGCTTGGTGTTGTGGGTATGGCAGGGGAAGGATACTACAAAATCCCCATTCCCTCCCCACTCTCAAAATTTTGCTACCGGTTCTCCAGAATCTTTCAGAACTGGCTGAATACCACCTCTGTTTCACAGACACGTTTAGAAGACAAATATCTGAATAGAGAATACAACAGAATCTTCCTTTACTTCCCCTTCCTCGTTTCGTTTCCTTCCTTCCTTCCTTCCTTCCTTCCTTCCTTCCTTCCTTCCTTCCTTCCTTCCTTCCTTCCTTCCTTCCTTCCTATACAAATTCTTAATTAATCTCTTTCCATTTTATTAGATGTAGATTTCACTAGACATGATGAGTTACTAGAACACTCTATTTCTGGCTGCTAATGAGAATTCTTCATTAAATTTTATCAAATGGGAGAAAGAATGTTTAAGATATGTTAGTCTCATAATAATGCTTTTTTTTAAAAAAAATGGAAAACTCACACACATATGCTTATTCTCTGCAGTGAAGTTCTCAAACTTGAAGAACAAACTGGAGAGTAATATTTTGTTGGCTTTAGCTTACATCAGTTAAATGGTGCCCTGCTTTTGTTGTTTGCCAGAAGAAGAATGTGGTTGAAGTGATAGAGAAGAAGTGCAGATAAGGGCAAAGACCAGGGCTGCAGCTGTTTGGAGCAGATGGAGATGAACCCAGTAAGGGATAGAAGGGAAGGAAGCCCAAAGGAGAAGCTAAATGTCTTTAAAAAAACCAACAACCCAGAACGTCCAGTTGCCTCTTGAAAAAACACCTTTGGGACAACCATGACCTGGATGACTGACATTCTCCATAGACAAAGGAATGAAGCCAAAATCACCCTATTGTGGCTATGGGAGTCATTCTTAAATGGGTGGATATAAAATTGAATCAATAAAATAAGTAAATAAAAGGGTTGAAATCACCCCTATTTCTTGCAGCAAATGCAGAATGATTTTATCCTTATTTTCAGGGTTTGTAGGGAGGCCTGGGGTTCTCCCTTTGCATTAGGGGGTCATATAAGTTAACAGGCCATAATTTAAATGATTGAAATTGCAGAAAATAAAAGAGTTACTCTCAATATTTCATCAGGTACACCAGCTACAATATGTTTTTTCCCCCCAAGTGTAGATTTCTGTTTAAAATTCCATATTTAAATAATCAGGAATGTGAATCATGTTGTAAAATTGGTCAATGTTTACAGGGTTGAAATAAGTATGGAGATGCATTTACAATTCACTTTTCTGGAGCCAGCAAAGATACTTTTAAGATAGGCTAAGCAATTTTAAAGAAAAAACCTTTTTGCTTTTTTCAAAGAGCTTATACATTAGATGATATCTTACATGATAGGGATCACAGCTGTCTGTGCATATTATATAAACATTAGCCTCTTTGCCACTGTTTATAACTTAAATATTTTATAAGAAAATATTGAATATTTAACTCATCTTGTGTTTCTGAGGCAATAAAATAAGTATGCTTTCACTGGGCCTGATTCTGGGGAAACAGATCCGATAGTGGACCCATTTTGTAATTGGATTGTTTATCTCAATTAGAATTAATACGACAGTATCTAAAATCTAAAACAGGGACACGATGGGTCAGTGGCTAAGATACTGAGCTTGTTGATCAGAAAGTTGGGACTTCATTTGTTTGAATTCGTAGGGCCGCATAACGGAGTGAGCTTCCGTTATTTGTCCTAGCTTCTGCCAACCTAGCAGTTTAAAAGCAAAAATGCAAGTAGAAAATAGGGACCACCTTTGGTGGGAAGGCCCATGGAACAGTGTTCCATGGGCCTTCGGCATTTAATAATGCCGGACACATAATCATGGAAATGTCTTCGGACAGCACTAGCTCTTTGGCATAGAAACGGAGATGGCCACCGCTCCCTACAGTCAGGAAAGACTAGCACCTATGTGCAAGGGGAACCTTTACCTTAAAATCTGACTGTGATTTTTTTCATCAAGGGGAGAATCCTCCAATTGTATCTAGCCTGCATAAACAAAGGGATAGAATAAAGATCATGTGAAGTGTTAATACCACTTTATAATGTCTTGGTAAGGCCCCACTTGAAATACTGAATTCAGTTTTGGTCACCACGATGTAGAAAAGATGTGGAGACTCCAGAAAGAGTGCAGAGAAAAGCAACAAAGATGATTAGGGGACTGGAGATTAAAACATATGAAGAATGGTTGCAGGAACTGGGTATGTCTAGTTTAATAGAAAGAAGGACATGGGGAGATATGAACAACTTAGACAGGACTGGAAAGTACTGCGAAGCGGTATATAAATCTAAGTGCTATTGCTATCTCTGACCTATCAAAATCAGATCAACAATGTCAAAATTATATTACTCCTTGGACCGATTACATTTTGTTGATCCCTTTTTAAGGAAATGATTTGTACTTTCCTCTTTTGGGTCCTTAATTCTACTATTCTGACTCTCTTAAAGTTATCACCACTAACCAATTTTTTTTATTATGAGAGGCCAAAATGATGGGTATTTCTAGTTTAATAGAAAGAAGGACTAGGGGAGATATGATAGCAGTGTTCCAATATCTCAGGGGTTGCCACAAAGAAGAGGGAGTCAAGCTATTCTCCAAGGCACCTGAGGGTAGAACAAGAAGCAATGGGTGGAAACTAATCAAGGAGAGAAGCAACTTAGAACTGAGCAGAAATTTCCTGACAGTTAGAACAATTAATCAGTGGAGCAGCTTGCCTCCAGAAGTTGTGAATGCCTCAACGCTGGAAGTCTTTAAGAAGATGTTGGATAGCCATCTGTCTGAAACGGTATAAAGTTTCCTGCCTAGGCAAGGGGTTGGACTAGAAGACCTCCAACGTCCCTTCCAACTCTGCTATTGTATTGCATATCGCTTGGCTTTGTAAAAGGCAGTAATAACATGACAACCAAATATGTGGGCTTTTAACTTGTGCATGCAAGCCAGACAGGTTTTGGGTTCATTTTCTTGCACAGAATATATTAAAGCCAATCACAAAATGTATTGATTTTTCAGGCTAATAGTAGGCCGAATTGTTTTGAATAATGTGAAAATCACTGAATAGCCCTAGAATGATACGAACTGGCAATTTAATAGGAGTTTCCTAAGTTGCCTGGGATGTTCCATTCCCAAATTGGTTTGCATATTTTCCAGTGGTTTTCCCTGTGAATTGCACTTGTCTTATGAATGATATAGCAAATAATATCTCAAGTACAATGGAAAACTGAAACTTAATCCAAAAGGTGCTTTTCCAAAAGGCAATTGGACTGTTTTTACCATGAAGATGTTTCGCTTCTCACCCAAGAAGCTTCTACAGTTCTGAGCAAGTGGTGGAGAAAGGGAAGATTTACATTCCTTTCAGTCATCTGGTGGTTAGCACTCTTTCTAAGAGGCATTGATGCCACTCTGAGATTTATCTGTGACCTCAGGATCACCTGAATCAGAATGCAAATCAGGGGTGGGCTGCTATAGGTTTTCCTGGGTTCGGGAGAACCCATAGCTAACATTATGGCCAGTTTGGAGATCCTCCAAATCCCTGGCTGGCCTCTCCCACCCCTCATCTCCCACCCAACTCTGTCGCTCCCAGGAATCTCCATGTGGCCAATATTGGATGTGAAGTAAGTGCAGGGCCCATGTGGGGAGTGCAGGGAGGAGGAAGTTCTGGAAGGCCAGAAACAGGCCTTTTTCCTGCCTCTGGAGCATGGAGGAAGCGGTTTTTGCCCTCTCAGAGGCTCAAGGAAAGCCTTTGGAGTCTGGGAAAGTCCCTCCCTCATTGTGGTGCAGAAAGCTGACTAGGTCACGCTCACCATGGCCATGCCCACCCAACAACAGGGCAGAAAACCCGTTGCTGAAATTTTTGAAGCCTGCCCCTGATGCAAACGATTATGGAACCCCATTCCACACCTTTGGGACAACCATGACCTGGATGACTGAGAATCTCCATAGACGCTGAAACTTTTAAGACGGTTTCTAATTCTCATTGATACCAGATGTATAAGAATGAGGTTTGTTATATCTTGGAGCTTGGTGAGAAAAAGGCACTTTAGAAAGATAAGATTCTCTCCCACCCCCTCAGCTCTCAGTACTGTTCCTGGATCTTTAGCCCATAGGCATTTAGTCCTGCTAGCCACATGACCACAGAGATGACTTCAGATAGTGCTGGCTTTTCAGCTTTGAAACAGAGATGAGCAATATCTCCTGGAGTCAGGAACAACTAGCACATATGTGCAAGGGGAGCCTTTACTTTTTCCTAAATATAATTAAGGTACCTAATAGTTCAACCAGAATCAGGAAAAACCATAAGGGGAAGTGGGTGTCTTGCTCAATTTTTTGCCAATTTGTTAACTCCTGAAAGATAGCATCAATACCTCTGCTCTCTTTTTCTGATTCTTGATCTTGAAATAGAAGTTGGATAAGGCACTCTTGTACATCATGGATTTTTGCATCAAGAAAACTATTCTCCAACATTCCTTTCAAATAGTAAGGATAGTGATGCATGTTCTTCTTGGGGTTTATTTAGGGTGCCACCAGTTCATGTTCTCTTGTACTATATTTTCCCTACTAGTAATGTAAAATACATGGAGAATTGATGACATATGTTGCCATCTATGATATAAGCAGATCTGTATAAGGAGACGCAGTCTTTCAGATAAGTCAGCCCCAAGGTATTGAGGGATTTTTCGGTCAACTCCAGCCCCTCAAATCTAAAGAATTAATATAGCTCCTTCAGGACTAATTATATGTGACAGATGTTCTTCTCAGCATACATATTCTTTTCCCCATCTGCTTCTCTCCTGGCAACTCTCATGAATCATGGCTTCCAAGGACAAAATTAAGCTTTATGCCAGATTGAAATGAAGCAAGATAATTCATTTCTTCCAGGTATTCCTAGAGTTACCTAGTCACTGTCACTTCTTGCATCTTGCCACCAAAACGAATTATGTGCAGTAACTTGGTAGGGACACATTATCTTTCTGCATTTGGGGAGGGTGTTTTGTAACAAAGATTTACCATAGATTTGCCACATAAAAACAATAACCCCAAATATCTGAAACATCACCGGAACATCAACATCATTGATAAGATCACCATCAGTCAATTACAAAAAGCAACTTTACTTGGAACAACTTACATCCTGCAACACCTTTAATACCATCAAAAGAAATCTACCTATCCCAAGTCCTTTGGAAGGACTTGATAGATGGATAAAAATGCCAAATACAATCTAAACAACTGGCTGGCTATGTGGCCAATCATCATCATCATCATCATCATCATCATCATCATCATCATCATCATCATCAAATTGCTTGCTGCCCAACACTCAATGATCTTGGGTACACATAACAATCAAAGAAATCACAATAAAACCAATAAAATATAAAAGATGGTAAATGCAACAGACCAGTTGGAGTGAAACAAGGGGTATCACTGTCCCTCACCAAAGGTCTAGGTGAAGAGTCAGATATTCACAGCTTTCTAAATGACAGAATGGGGACTATCTGAATGTCAAGGGGAGGGACTGCTAAACAGAAAGCCTATTTCTGGGGTTCCAATAATGAGCCTATTTAATTGAAAAGATCTGTAGCGTACTAATTCTGCTAGATTGAATTGGACAGGCATATACTCTGGGAGACAGGAAAAAAATCCCAGAGGAAAAACATAAAGGAATTCTTTAATTAATTAAGAAACACTAACTCTTCTCTGGAACCATCCATTTAATTATACTTGGATGCAAAAAAATATTTCTATAATATATCTCAGTATACTTTCTATGATATGTACAGTTAGTTACATCTTTTCAAGAGTTGGTCACATTGCCTACCCAACTATTGAAACTAATTCTTCCCACTCACTCTAAATATAGGCCACCAGCACAGGTCCCCAGTTCCAGGAGAATTTGCTTGTCAAGCTCTCAAAAGACTCCGAATTTCTCATCCAGGCTGCTGATGCTGGTAGAGTGATTTCTTATCCATTCTTCCTGAGTTCGTTGGGCAATTGCATTTGGGATCAATTTATCACAGATATGTGCCCAGGGACCCCATACATTCTCCCAAAGCTCATTTATGGCCATCCAAAAAACCAACAAATCCAAGACACAGTATCCTAATCATACAGCATCTTAAACATAATATAAAATCAGGTAACAATTACAGAATGGGAAATTCAAAACCATCTTCCTCAAACTTGAACCTATACTCTTTAATAAAGTATGGCTGTTCTCTGAGCTCATTATTTCTGAAAATTAAAAAAAACCCACTCAGTTATTTCACCCTATAAACATACATTTTATAACTATTTAAGTTTAAATGCGTGATGCGGTGGCTCAATGGCTAAGACACTGAGCTTGTCGATCAGAAAGGTTGGAAGTTCGGCTGTTCAAATCCCTAGCGCCGCATAACTAAGTGAGCTCCCATTACTTGTCTTAGCTTCTGCCAACCTAGCAGTTCAAAAGCATGTAAAAATGCAGGTAGAAAAATAGGCACCACCTTTGGTGGGAAGATAATAGCATTCCGTGCACTTTTGGCATTTAGTCATGCCAGCCATATGACCATGGAGACGTCTTCGGACAGTGCTGGCTCTTTGTCTTTGAAACGGAGATGAGCATCACCCCCTAGAGTTGGGAATGACTAGGACATATGTACGAGGGGAAACTTTACCTTTACTTTTAAGTTTAAATGGCGTCATGGATACTTGGGGAGGGGTGTTAAATCAATAACTGTAATCTGTCATATACTTGTACTTTGCTGCACATCTTGTATAGACTACTTCTTTAATGGGGATTTTTAATTTCAGAGCAGGGCAGTCCCTCTGCAAAGGAAATGCATAGTACATATTTCTACCATTTATTCTAAATTGCAGAAAAGTGGCCGTATTTCTGATGAACTGCAATCATACTCCACTGTAAAGTATGAATTTAAAGAAAACAAAATTCAATAAGAGTTGGCTTACCTCTGTGTCATTTTTTTAGAATGGAAAAAAACCCACCCTCTTCTGGCTTTTTTAAAATTTATGAACATGGTGTCGAGGCACTTTGGGTGCATTAAAATGTGAACTGAAAAGTAGCTTTGTATATTTTTCAATGGAAGGTTTTGTTTTCATAATGAAAAGAATGCTATATTCCCATGTTTCTATTATAAATGGTTTCCTCTCTAATGCAGGCCTATTGTATGAATCATCTGCACCACTTTGCAATCTAGAAGTTGCCTGCCATGTACAATGAATTCACAGATTATTTGATAGGGATCCATGCTTGGTTGTGCATCAGGGTAAGATTAATAAGACATGAATGTCCCCGATGCATCAAACAATGGTCCTTCTATGCTAGGAGTTTAAAACAGGTGCCATCAATTGCTTATATTTAATTCTGTAATAAATGCAGAATAAAATGCAGGCAATTTAAGGAATTAAAGATAGAAAGTTCAATTCATAGTTTCCTTGAGCTTTCCTCTTTCCTATTTTTGGAGAAGCAAACAACATTGGAGTGGAAATTACTATGGCAGTTCACAATTTTGATGATAATTTTTTTACTTAATATTTATATTCCTTAAAAAAAGATGAGCTGAAGAAATATTACTGTTGTGCAACAGTTCTGCAGCAGTTTCTGAAGGAAACATTTGAGAGTCAGGGTAGAAAGAACACCATGATCCAATCTGAATGAGTTTAAACAGCTTAAATCGCCCAAGGTCAATGTTGAAAGCAGTTCAAATTCTAATCCTAGCTTCCTTACCTTATGTCATACACCATTCCTCTGCAACTATTCATCTTTCCTCTTGTACAACTAAAATCAGCTTTTCTTTTGCCCAGGAGTTGACATCATTATGGTGTTAAATCCTATGCTGATGATACAAGGCCTGGAAAAGCATTTAAATACAATCTTGTGGTGGCTTAAACATGAAATGCCTCTTGAGCCTCTTGTTATATGTGTTCTAATTGATTCCACAGACATTTTAAAAAGTACTTAGTTCCTCTATTATTTTTGTAAGTGGCTAGCTTGTACGACATCATGGGGAAGCTTAGGTTTCTTTCTTAACTTCTTTGGTTTCCTTATGCCTTCTTTAATTCTGATCTATTTAGAATGGGCCTACAGAATTCATAAGACAACAAGCTAAACTATTAACTACTTGAATTATGGTCAATATATGAAATATAAAGGAGGAGACACACCCAGGTATCAGGGAAAAACATTTTGTTTTCTGAAACAGAGAGCATGTGGCAACCCCTATCATCCATGGCATCTCACCTCTCAAAGCCAGGTCAATTTGCCATTCAAAAAGCAGTTTCTCCTGTAATCTGCTGCTATCAGCAACAAATAACTTTATTTTATTTTATTTTATTTTAGTTTTTTAGTTTGTCACTCATGTACAAGATAACAGGAATAAGAATAAACATGAATAAGAACACAGATAATGGGTACAAATAAATGGGGACAGTAGGACAGAGGCATTAGGCACTCTAGTGTGCTTATGCATGCTCCCTTACAGACCTCTTAGGAATGGGGTGAGGTAAACAGTAGACAATTTAAGTTTAATGTTTTGGGGGTTTGAGGCTGTAACAACAGAGTCAGGTAGTGCATTCCAGGCATTGACCACTCTGTTGCTGAAGTCATATTTCCTGCAACTGAGTTTGGAGTGGTTTACCTTGAGTTTGTATCTATTGTGTGCTCGTGTATTATTGCGGTTGAAGCTGAAGTAGTCATTGACAGGTAGATGTTGTAGGACTTCATCCAGTTGTGAGTCAAGCCTGATAGTGTTGGGATTCAATAGAACAAAAATTAAGAGATAAACGTTTTCTCTTTGTTCAGTAAAATAATATGCTTACATGCTCTCATCTCTCTTTAAGGTAACTTTAGATTCATGGCAACCGATTAAAACAATAGTACTGAAACTGAAAAGAAAAAATAAAGCTTTAAGTAAGTCTCAGTAATACATATTTTATACCACCAATGATATTTTACATGCACTTCATAGATTTAGGGAAATATTTAAGAAATTTCTTGAAAACATTTAAAGGTTTTATAAAGAGCACTTTGTATCTTTTTTGCTTGAAATGCCAAGTATTTCAGCTTCCAAATATACTGGACTCTGAGGAACAATTAAAAACTTTAACAGGATCTAACATGGCTATGTTTATGCACCCAGAGGCATGACTGTGAAGGATAATGAACTGGAATTTCCAATGTTATTAATGTATCCCTTTCTTAACTGGAAATCTGATGACTGGTTTCTTGTTAGTGCTAAAATTCTCAAAAATCCAATCCTAAAACATTTAAGAATCTAGAACTGATGGCCGATGTTTTACATTTTTGGACATTGTATTAGTTGGCCTATATAAACAAATCCTTTCTTTAAAAAAAAAACTAATAGTCAGGAGACAAGATAAAAAGTATTTTTGTATAAGTGACGCTAAGGATTTTTTTAGACTGAATTATTTATTTTTAAGGTTATGTTTCTGTCACTGTGAAACAGTATTTAGCATTTCATAATATGTAATATGTATTTATGGTAAAATAGCTTGGGATAAGATGCATTCAAGTAATAATCCTGCAGCTACCATTTGATTTTACACGAAATAGAAATGGCCTACTTCACAGAATTATTGTAAGAAATATTGCTAAGCATTTTTTTTAGTCTGAAGTGCTGTGTAGAATATCATTGAGTGATACTCAGCATTATTTAAGTGGAAGTTGGCTTATATAGCTGGACTTGTCCTCTTCCTGTGTCTCCCAAAGTTGCTCTGGAAGACCTCCAATCCTTTGAGGCAGATTTGAGAAACATCCAAATGGATCCATGGCAGAAAAATGGAGTTCTACACATAGCAACTAGAGATCCTGGAGGAAAGGAAAGGTATAAATCTAAATAAATAAATAGTGCAACAAGATTTACATTTTCTTACATCAGAATGAAAACAGGCTAATAAATGGTGTGACAGCTCCCCAAATTAAAAAAAAAACCATAAGGCCCATCCCTAGAGGCAGAAGAAACAGATTAATTTCCGCATACTTAAAACTAATCGTAGGCCCACTCACAGCCCACATTCTTTGAAATGTGTAATTAACATGTGACTAAAATTTGAATGATACAAATGACCCATTTCATAAAATCAAGCTAAAATTTCATTTTCGACTTATTGTAGGGTACATATAATCACTGACTCTATACTGCTGTTAGATTACTTTTGGTTATGTCTAGAAGATCTGTTATGACTTCTAACCCAAACCCATAGAGATTACAGTCCTGTAGCAGGGCTCTAATGTAGAGAATAAATCTCACAGAAAGGCTAATTTTATATTTAGGGTGAGCTTTATTCTCTTATTAGAGACTAAGATTATTAATCTGGAGAATAAAGCTCACTGACAATAGTAAAATAATAAATATAGAATGAAAATGCCCTTTGTAATGCCACACTCTTAAGATATTTTATACATATAGATATATACCTATACTTTAAAAATCTGAAGTTGTGGATGGCATAAAGATAAGGGCAATAGGAAACACCTTGGAGCATACTATCAAGATTCAAGAGATTTTGAAAAGCTGGAACAATGGTCAGAAATCAACAAGGTACCTTGTTTAACAGTAGAAATTGTGAGACAGATTTTGGAGTCCTAGTGGACAACCATTTAAATATGATCCAGCCGTGGGCTGCAGCTGCCAAAAAAACCAACACAATTCTAGGCTGCATAAACAGAGGGATAAAATCAAGATCATGTGAAGTATTAATACCACTTTATAATGCCTTGGTAAGGCCACACTTGGAATACTACATTCAGTTTTGGTTGCCATGACTGTAAAAAAAAAATGTTGACACTCTAGAAAGAGTGCAGAGAAGAGCAACAAAGATGATTAGGGCACTGGAGGCTAAAACATATGAAGAAGAATAGCAGGAACTGGGTATGTCTAGTTTAATGAAAAGGACGACTAAGGGAGACATGATAGCAGTGTTCCAATATGTCAGTGCTTGCCACAAAGAAGAGGGAGTCAAGCTATTCTCCAAAGCACCTAAAGGTAGACAAGAAGCAATGGGTGGAAACAAATCAAGGAGAGAAGCAACTTAGAACTAAGGAGAAATTTCCTGACAGAACAATTAATCGGTGGAACAGCTTGCCTCCAGAAGTTGTGAATGCTCTAACACTGGATATTTTAAAGAATATATTGGATAACCATTTGTCTGAAGTGGTGTAAGGTTTCCTGCCTAAGTAGGGGATTGAACTAGAAGACCTCCAAGGTCCCTTCCAGAAGACCTCCAAGGTCCCTTCCAATTTTGTTATTCTATATTCTAAGATGAATTTCAACAAAAACAAATGCAAAGTATACTTGCACAGACAAGGATCAAAGGCATGAGTGTATAATCAGGTGAACCATGTTGCACTGTTCCAGGTCTGGTGTTTTGGTGTCTCACAAGTGGAACATAACGCAACATTGTGATGCAGTTTGAAAAAAAAACCCCACAAATCTATCTGGAATATATAAATACAAATAAATGTTAAAATTAAGAGAATTATTTCATACTCTATTCCATTTTGGTCAGACACCAGTGTTTGTCATAACTCTAAAAGAGAGTACAGCCATGTGATAAGACAAGGAGCTACTCTTAAGTTATTGTTTGTTATTTATACAAGTCAAAGAGAGGGAGTAATCAGATATCTTCCACAGTTTGAAATGCCTGCAGGTTTCTGCCTCCGGATATAAGAACAAAATAGATCCCAGGGCTAATGACTTTCAGTTATGCATACCAAGGCTGATCTGTGAAGGAATTTGTACTTGGCATATCCCTCAGGGTATGGAAACAGAAGTCAATATAGTGCTATGATGGTGTAATCAAAACTCCACATGTCTTTTACGTGTGTTTTGTGTGCAACACATTAAAATACAGTCAGAGTTTTGATTGCACTGTTTTGATCACACTGTTGCAATGCCATCTTAAATCTTTTTACCATACTATACAGGCATCCCTGCATATACAGTAAACTGGCTCATGTGAAAACTGGTACAAACAAATACAGCCATTTCCCCTCCATCAAGGAAAATAAGAAAAATATTTTAGTTTTCATATTGCTAAAACAGGCATTGTGATTGATGTTAAATATTTAAAGGCAGGCTTCACCTTCCTGAGACCAAAACCAAAAACTGGACTATTGAGTGTTTGCTCAGCAACAGTGCCTAAGCTCACTGCTATTTGGGCTAAAAATGATGTGCATTGTCTTTCATGAAATTGGATTCTGGTTTTGAAATAGTGACACTTCATCATTGGTGAATGTGACTAAATGTTGCCTTTTTTTGTTTTTCTGGTTCACCGTCCCCAACATCATCAAGAGTCGTGGTGGTGCAGTGGTTAGAGGACAGGACTGCAGGCTACTTCTTCTGACAGCCGAACTGCCTGCAATTTGGCAGATCGAATCCCACCAGGCTCAAGGTTGACTCAGCCTTCCATCCTTCCGAGGTGGACCCAGATTGTTGGGGGCAATATGCTGACTCTGTAAACTACTTAGACAGGGCTGGAAAGCACTGCGAAGCGGTATATAAATCTAAGTGCTATTGCTATCTCTGACCTATCAAAATCAGATCAACAATGTCAAAATTATATTACCCCTTGGACCGATTACATTTTGTTGATATCTTTTTAAGGAAATGATTTGTATTTTCCTCTTTTGGGTCCAATTTTTTTTATTATGAGAGGCCAAAATGATGGGCATGTCTAGTTTAATAAAAAGAAGGACTAGGGGAGACATGATAGCAGTATTCCAATATCTCAGGGATTGCCACAAAGAAGAGGGAGTCAAACTATTCTCCAAGGCACCTGAGGGTAGAACAAGAAGCAATGGGTGGAAACTAAACAAGGAGAGAAGCAACTTAGAACTGCGGAGAAATTTCCTGACAGAACAATTAGTCAGTGAAACAGCTTGCTTCCAGAAGTTGTGAATGCCCCAACACTGGAAGTCTTTAAGAAGATGTTGGATAGCCATTTGTCTGAAATGGTATAGGGTTTCCTGCCTAGGCAGGGGGTTGGACTAGAAGACCTCCAAGGTCCCTTCCAATTCCGCTATTGTATTGTATTAATACAATTTCTCATTTATTTCAAACACAGAAATTTAATCCTAGAAATATTAGCCAGCTATAAAATGATACTTAAGCTATCATGGGCACAGTCTCATATACAAGCACTTGATGGTCTCCAAAGTGCTGTTTAATTGAGTATTATAAGCTCTAATTAATTATCACTTTCTGTGGATTATCCTGAATAACAATGGAATTTGGAAGGCATAGCCTTCTGCTCTTTCCTGCTTTAGAAGAAACTGCTGTTGGGTTTTGTTCTGCTGTACAGCTGTTTCATTATCTTCCTCTTTGATTATATAAGGCAAGACAGTCACTTGATTATCATAAGCTTCATTAACTAATTACTTGAATTATAATTGAAATATACACATGCAGGCTGCAAAAATATGGTTGCCCACTGCAGTTGGCAAACCATAAAATCCTAGAATATTAGCAACACGGGAGATCATTCAGCGCAGCTTCAGTAACTATTTAGTCCAGTTCTGAGCACCTAATTTTAGGAAGAATACTGACAAATTGATATATGTCTGAAGGAAAGAAATAAAATGAGTGGTAACAAAAACAAATCTTGAAATGGCATTGAGGGAACATTTCATGTGTTATTGGAATGTACAAACAAAAGGTTTCCTTCTTTGCAACATATAGTGTGGAAATTGAGAATTATTGTTCCTACCATAAATTTGCTTTAATCCACTGGGTACAGGTTGGATGCTCCACAGCCCTTTCCACCACAGTGGCAGCTGGCAGAGAGAACATTGAGAATAACTCTGTGCCCTGAGAACTTCTTGTATGCAAAATATTTTCCAGGTAACAATTCAAAAGGTTAATAAAAGAGGAGAAAAAAAAAATACACTGGGAACCAAACAAAACTGGCCATTGTCCTGAAAAAGATATGCCAGCTGCAGCAGCTAAACCTTCTCTTTTCCATAGAAGCAGCTCATGTGCTGTTCCTTCAACACAATGGGATAACACAGAAGGTAGGAAACAGCTGCTTAATCACTGCAATAGAAGAGGAAAGAGGAACATCTCCCTTCCCACCCCTTGGAAGAAGATGTGTCTTTGACCCTAGCTCAAAATACAGAATAAAGGCTTTCCGTTTTGTAAGTACTTACTGTTTGCTGAAAAGATGCAGCTCTTAAATTTCAAAAAAGCCGCTCCTCAGTTTTGCTATTTGAAAACAATGATGTAACAAGAGGTTCAGCCTTTTTTCCTGACCTATCCTAGTTTTATAGCTGTATGGGATACCTCCATGGGATATGCTGCTCCATTATATGAATTTTTGTTTTTTCATAAATTACATTTTCTTTTGCCCTAATACGAATCAAAGCAAACAGGGGTCTTGGCTATCACTGCCTTTATTTATTACAGCACCTGCTTGTAAAACAAATTGTTCAGAATCGGAATTCAGGTTTAAAAACAATAAAAAGCCATTGAATATATAAAGAGGCCGGCACATTTATTAAAGCCATCATACCTCATTTGGGGGAACCGGAAGATGATAACATTACCAACAGCAACGACTAACTAGTAACTCTATACAGTAGTTTTTACATTATCCTGAGAAAACAATTACAGTTCTATTTAGAATTAGATTATTGCCAATAATCCTTTCATCCTGTCAATTTATTGTAAGAAAACTACTTAGACAAATGTGGTTAGGTAATTTGGCAAAGCTCTTTTTGAGAGAGTTGGCAGTGTGAAAGAGGACAGACTGTGATCAGAAATAAACATCTATGCAGCTGCATGAAACTAAACTAATGGGAGTAATCAGATCACAAATCAATATCACAACACTTTTTAAATTTTAGCGGAAGAATTAAGTAATGAAGGGTTTCACATTTTCTTGAAGCTGTTCTCATGAAATGTTAATATTTAGAGTTTAAATGTTAGGGTGCTTTGACCTTGAAAAGATACTTCAGAAAGATTTTTCCTTCCTCCGGATAGATCTCAAGAGCCAAATTGGTATAGTGGTTAATGCATCATGCTAGAAATCCAAAGACCCATGAGGTCTTTTCTCTCCTTAGGCACAAAACCAACCGGTCCTTGGGCCGGTCATTTTCTCTCAGCCCAAAGGAGGAGGCAAAAACCGCTGCCAAGAAAACTGGAGGGACTTGTCCAGGCAATCTCGAATAATCAGATACAATTGAACAGAAAGGGGAAAAAAGATTTTAAAAACTGATAAATTTTATGTTACTACTGTATTGTTGGTGGTAAGCACTTGCTTTTTTTAAAAAAAAATGGGTCAATTTTATTTTTTGTGTGTCTGACTGAGAAAGAGGGGATTTCTTTGTTTTACCGGTAGGTCTCAACTTACGATCACAACTAAACTCAAATTTCTTTTGCTAAGTTAATTTTGCCTCATTTTATGACCTTTCTTGCCACATTTGTTAAGTGAATCACTGCCATTATTAAGTTAGTAACAGGGTTGTTAAGTGAAGCTGGCTTCCCCACTGACTTTGCTTGTTAGAAAGGAGGATCACATGATCTGGGACACTGCAAGTATCTTAGATATGATTCAGTTGCCAAGTGTCCAAATTTTGATCACATGACTGGGGGATTGCTGTAACAGTCATGTGACAAATGGTCATAGGTCTCTTTTTTCAATGCCATTGCAACTTTGAGTGGTCACTAAATGAATTGTTGTAAATAAGGACTATCTGTCCTTTCTTGTTTTAATTATTTTATTGATTTACTAATGTGAGGAGGAAGGAAAAAAGTACTAGTTGTACACACACCAAAATTTGGTAGTTGCTGAAACCTTTCAAAAATACTTTGTGTGTGACCCAAGAACGGAATTATTAATTTGTCTTTTTAATAATAATTGAATGGTTGCTGTCTCTCTTTCACCTCCTAACAGATAATAAACATTCATTTTATTGTTAGAATCATAAAATAAATAGCACTAATATTTGTAAGAAAGTTCATGCAATGTCTCTTTTATTTTTTTTATTTTCTCCCCATATGGGATTGGCATTCTTATGCTATTTTTCTAAGAAAATCACAAATATGCTCTCCACCTTTGGATATTTCCATTTTTGTTCAAGGCCAAACGTAAGTAGTAGCCCTTAGAGTCTCACCATCCATCAAAATTAGTGGATATTTTTTCAGTGTTGAATTAAAACACAAAGACTGAGCAATGTTGTAAAAAAGCTTTATCCAATTGTCTGGAGTGATGTTTGATTAATAACTCTGGTCCCAAATGACACACTAGAGTGTCAGCTCTAACCTATATTCACACTAGAGTTAGATGATTCCTTTTCTGCTTCTCCCAAAATAAAATGCCAAAAAAGCATGAGCTCAGGAAATACATTCAAACTATGTAAATAGACTGTGAGTAAAGCCCAGCAGGATTCATTCATACACCGCCAGCCCAAACTGGCTGGTTTGATTCCAGTTCATGCTCTCTTCATTACAAAGCCCCTGGAGAATGTTAATCTGTGTAGTATAAACATTTATAAACATCTCTTAAATCATTACACTTCAACTGGCCCATAAACACTCCCAAATGTTTTCCTTAGGCACTGCATGGCTTATGGGAAATGAAGTTTACACGGATTTGGCACCACTGAAAGGTGGAGAAAGAGTGCAGGGGGTTAAAAAAAGATTGCTATCTAACTCCCCTGAGCTAACTAGGGCAAAGCCATATGTGAGTGTTAACTCTTACAGAGATGCACAGTTGCCCAGAAAAATCTTTGAACTTCAGCAAAGATCTGACATTTAATGCAACATAGACAATTCATACTCAACACATGCAAACACACAAATAAAGGTAATTTGGCTCTCGTGTAACTTTACAAGACTTTGAGTTTGAAAGAACTGTGATATACTTCAGGAGTACAAAGCCCAAATTGTCAACAAAGTTTTCAAGAGGATTAGTTCATCAGACTGTAGGTCATAATCCTGAAACCATCTCATAAACAGATACCAATGTCTGTACTAAAAAGCAGAGAAGATGAAGACTGTTAGGCATGCAGTTAAATATACAATAACTATTTTTTTTTAAAAAAATGATTAAAATGCAAAACAGAACCTTTGTGAAACAGCTGCAGAACAGTACCAAATCACTCTGATCACTTACTGGTAATGTTTTTTTAGTAGCCAGATCACAAACATTTGGTGTTATTTTGGGGTTATTTTAGGTCCATGTCCAAAAGATCAATAGCTGGAGATACTATATAATAATATTATTATAGTATAAGTATAATATGTATAGCATTGTATGGTACAGTACAGTACAGTATGGTACAGTATAGTTCAGTATAATGTTGAGTTTTCTTCTTCTCTATGCTGAGCAAGGACCTTCCTTCCTTCCTTCTTCCCTCCCTCCTTTGCTATTTGTTGAACTTCCCAATAGGTATATGACTGCTGCTAAGTCAGACTGAAGGTGGAATAAGATGAAATCAGTGTTTTCCATCAGAAAACAAAACAGGTCCTTCCCTAGGAAGACAATCACCCCTTCCTACTTAGCTGTGAGACTCTGTGCATCCATGACCATATCTATTGTGATCACTAGATAAAACAGACCCTTGCCCAGGGTTTGTTTTCTTCTGTTTTTAAGTTTTGAATAAAAGTAAGTACAGCTCCTTCTGAAGACACCATTGGTCTTATGTCTGGGGTGCAGGAAAAGGAACAGTGATGGGATACCAGGGCTGTCTAGATGGGTCCTAAGCAAAGCAAAAGCATTATAAGACTGTTGAATTGTTAATGTTACAAAGAAATGTTCTAACAAAATTCTTCTGGGAAAATACATAATATTTCTGCAATATGCAGCCAGTCACCTTTCTAATTGATTAGATTATACAATTGTTGTATACATTGTTGTACCCTTTTTTAAAAAGAAAACTAATTTAGCTTACTCCAAGATCATCTAGCTGACCATACCATGCAGTTTGTCTCTAGCCTTCTATTTATAAATTCTGTGACTGACTAGACCTTTTCACCTCTTGTAATACCAGAAATGTAAATATATGGAGAGAAGATTGGCATTCACACAATGTTTCCAGTCCTGGTTTACATTGTGTATTCATGCACTGAGTTCAGATGCAAAGGCAGCTAACCCAACCAGAAAGATAACTATTTAGCTGAAAGTGACTGAAAATTAAAGTGGAAAAACCACAATTCTTCTTTTCCCTCTTCAAATTCTTGTGTGGAGAGTTGAAAATATCCATGCCAAAGGTTATGATCATAGGTAACATGATTACAATGTATATATCTGTGTTAGCCTTTTCACACAGTGAAGTGTTTATTATCCCAAAGAGCTACCACCTTTGAATTCACTTTCATTTTCCTCCTCTTCCTTTCATTATCTCTCTTCTTGCAATGCTCTCGTTGTTTGCTTGAATAATGGAGAACCAACTCCGTCTTGTCTTTTTGTCATATTCTAGTTTCCTTCAATGAATCATCAAAAAGTAAAAACAGGAGACATTTGCTGCCTATTTGTATGGCTTATGTCTCCATGAAGTTTCAGTGTGGCATTGTTCAATTATAGTATAATTTCTCTAGTATGATAAAATAAATGGAGAATCTACCCACCAACAATTTTTCTTATAAAATTGCTACTGAAGAAGAGAATCTGGAAAATTTAAGAATGCTGGCTTTAAACTAGATAAATTTTGTTCTCATTTACAAAACTCTAATCATATTTAAACATTCACTTTTCAACTAGAAAAGATACTGTGTTTTTCCAAAAATAAGACCTGTCCCAAAAATAAGCCCTGCCATATTTTTGTGTGTACGGCCAATATAAGCCGAACCTCCAAAATAAGCCCTAATTAAGCACCTGCTCATCCGGCTATCCACCCATTCCATCTTGTTGTTTGTAGAGATGGAGAATGGAGCTGCCCCACATGCCTTTCACCGGCTTGCCTCAGGGCCCCCGCAGTCAGCTGATTCATGCCCTGATACCTGCCTCACTTCACGATGCCAGCTTCACAAACAAACAGCAAGGTGAGGCAGGTGTCAGGGCCTGGCTGGCCTGGCTATGGGTGCCCTGAGGTAAACTGTGTGGGGCATATGGGGCAGCTCCACATTCCCACCTTGCCTCATGGCCATGGTGCCAGAACATTGCTCAGCTTCCTGCTCCATTGGGCCAGTGGCATGTGAGGTCCTGCTGGATGGGTGTTGGAGCCACAGCTGTGAGGTGAGGCCGGTGTCAGGGTTATCCATGCCTATAGGACTGGCCTGCCCCACCCACACTGTCAGAGGGGGTTTATTGCAGATCATGTCAGCCAAGGAATTTTGGCTGGAAGGCTACAGGAGATGAGTCTTCTCTGCCATGGCTCCTATCCCCTGGGAAATCTTACGCCCTGAGGTGAGATGACTTTCCACCTTCCTGACATTTTGAAAGTCCTGGCTCTGCTTGGGGATCCAATGGGTGAGCTTCATACTAATTAACTAATTAAAATTCAGTGCCTCATCTTCATGATTATTGTTTTTAGCTGCTGTGTTTTTATAATGGATTATTTTAATGTTTTCAATGCTTAATGTTGTAAGCCACCCAGAGTTGTTAAATATGAGATGGTGGGCAAATGAATTTGACAGTGACTTCAGTATGTCACTGTCAGATGCAAAGTATCAGGGCTACCAATTAGATTACAGCATAGAAGATTTATTCAAGCCTATACACAAGAATCTGGTCAACTAAAGTTCAACACTAAATTGGTACCAGATAATGGTCAACAGAATTCAGAAGGTGTTGGACTTGGAGCACTTGTGGGAGTATAATGACTCTAAACTGGTGATGTATTTAACTCCAACCCCATCTCTGCCTACAGTTTACTTACAATCACTCATGCATTTGATGAAATGAACTGTAACTCGCGAGAAAATATATATGCATGAAATTGATTAAGATTATAGACAGTAGAAATACTATGTAGTGTAATGAAAAGCAGGATATTAACATTGCTTAGCTATCTTTTAACTAAATCTATGCATGAAAATTTCATTCTGCCCCTGAGAATTTTACCAAAATCTTCATCTGCTTAGAAACAAATTTTGAAAGGAAATTCTCCTGCGTTGCTTTGTAGGTAATTTGGTAGAAAAGTAGGCAGGACAATTTTTGCCAATGTGACTCACATATTCAACTATGTGAAACTTTGATAAAGCAACTTCACAACTTGCCAGATGCATTATGGCAGGGGTGTCAAATTTGTGGCATCATGCTATCAACTGATGTATTGTGATTCCCCCCCTCTTCGCTAAACCAGGGTGAATGTGGCCAGTGTGTGACACATTTGGCCCCCTGCCTGCAAGTTTGATACCCTTGCATTATGGGTTTCAGCAGCTTTCTAAGACACTTGAGCAAATGGATGATTAAGAGGGTTTGTTCTGAAAATGTGGAGACAGCATAGTTCAAAATCACCTCTTTCTTTCTTTCTTTCTTTCTTTCTTTCTTTCTTTCTTTCTTTCTTTCTTTCTTTCTTTCTCCTTTTTTAAAGAAACAAAGCAAATATTATGTTTCTATTATTTTCTGCTTATGGGCCTCTTAGAGCTGTCATTGCCAAATTAACTGTTGGAGTGAGAATTTGCAAATGGAAGTATTCCAAGCTCCTTCATGTAATCTAATGTCCTGGGGGAACTGCGATCTGCTCAATATCAAAACTTTTTTACTTCCGTGCTGCTATATCACGTGGAAACCAATAATTGAAGATGGAATATAGTGTGCTTGCAGAGACTAGAGCACACACATGTAGCAGAAAAATCTTAATATTGAAATGATTGGGGTATTATTCACAAGACATGGGCCCTTAATTATGCCAGGTGTATAATGCTGTACACGGGATTCAATGCATCCGTATCCCTAGTTAGAAAGAATCTTACTTGAAAATGTGACAATGTCAATCAAATAATGTTTCCTGGCAGAGAGACAGAATTCTAAATTAGTTCTAAGAAGAATATTGCTTAGAAAATTTTCTTCCAAGAAATATATTTCACTTCATTTAACACTAATGAAAGCTACACTGTAATTAATATTAAATGGCTTAAAAAGAATAACTAAATTGCACAGCACAGAATTTACCAAAAATTGACATCTTTCAGATGTGTATAATTTTGACTTTGAGAATTCTCCAATTCCTGAAAAAAATGCCAACTTTAAAAATTCCCCTAAATACTCATTTCTGAGAAATATTGATCTAGCTTTATTTTCAAATATGAATTTGAACAGCTGCCACTTGAATACACTTTTTTCCTTCCATCTGATAACTTCTGCTAGAATTCAGAGGGAAACCACACTTTATGGCATTTTCAGAATTAATATTTAGGTGGTTTTTTAAAGTTAGAGTTAGGGTTAATGTTTGGCTGTAATTCTAGAGACACATATCCCTTGCCTCTAAGACACTGCTGAAACACATATTTTCAATTCATTTTGGATTTTTTTCCCCAAAGCAGCACAAAATGGAATGCTGCAGGCTTCCCTTTATAGAAAGTGACTTTGTTTCAATAGCTCCACATGAAAATTTTGGAATATCTGATTCAGAAGAATCATTTGTAATCCATTCATTCAAAATTGCATTTGCAACTAGTGCAAATTGTACAAATTTGCAAGAAAAATGTCTATTGAGATGTACAAAAGGCAGTTTCTGTATGCACAACATTCTTCTGCCTACCCATAGGATAGGTGTGTCAAACTCACAGCATCATATGTCATCACATGACATATCTTGACATTTCCCCCTTTGACTAAATCAGGAGTGGGCATGGCTAGCATGTCATGCATCCAACCCGTGGGTCATGCATTTGACACCCCTGCCATAGGACTTTCATACAAACAGAGAGAGACTGATTTCTGATGCAGTTCCAAGAGGCATTTTCTGTGAGACCTTTGAAGGTACACTAGTTTATCAGATTGTCAATTATCAATTAAACAAGGAAAGAAATGCAGGAATACTTGAAAGAATCTTAACTCCTTTCCATGGATATACCTCCAAAGCATATTGAGTCTGTCTGTAGAAGATTAAAAGTCAAAAGCATTGGGGATGCTCTATCTCTGTACCATCATTATCATGCTGAGGTTTGTCTCATTTTTTTGTGCACCTCAGTAGAAAATAGTCATGAAAGTTATGTCTTTATTGATCGCAAACTGATCCATCTTTGACCAATGTTTGCGACAGTTTTTCCTTCAACAAGGTGGGGAGGCAGTACTAGTTTGCTTGTAAATAAAATTCCTTGGAATAAAAACTTGGCAGAATAGTGAGCTAGAGGGAAATCTTATTGTCTTTAAGAAAGGACTTGACATACACCAGGGGATTGGGGTAGGGAAGGAAATAAAATAACTGTAGCACTTGACTAGAAAACTAGCATGGCAAACTAACTATTGTGGGTATGAAATTGAGCATTTGCTGAATTGTGGAGAAAGTTGGACAGCTAAAAAAAAACATGAATTGACTGCAACTCACCTAACAGAATGATAATCTTGCAGCAACAAAAAACACTTGGGATCTCTGATCTGTAATCTTCCCTTATTGAGGAAACACAACTTCAATTAAAATGCTGCTTCAAAGAGAACTGCCAAATAAAACACACCCCTTTCACATTTTTAGAGGTCTCTTTCTATTGAATCAAAGTAGCTAGTCAAAATGGGTCAACTACTTCACATTTTTTTGATTCAAGGTGTTAAGGTGATGTTTTAAATCAAGATATTCCCTTGTCTAAGATTATCATGATAATCCAGATAAAATCATTTTGCAGAGTTCCTCTAGTCTTTCCTCATATAACTTTTTTCTTAATTCCCCAATTCCCCTTGACGCTCTTCTATTTGTTCTTGCTATTCAGCCTCCTTCTTACATGTATGAATTCAAACCTGGATATTATAGTCAAGATAAAAGTTTACCTAAGCTCCAGAAATCCCTGTTTTGTAACCAAACTTACTTTTTAACATGAGAAGGGCAACTACTTTTGATTGTTCTTGATACACTTATTATATATATAAAGGGAAGGGAAAGAAATAGAAGGGAAGGGAAAGGAGGCATGGAAAAGATGTAGGGTGTGAATAAAAATGTTTCTGAAGAGACTTAGTTCTCTCACTCCTAGTTATAATTATGTCTCATTTGAAATATAATATCAAGAAAATTCTGGGAAAATTCTTTTCTCTTTCTGTCATCTATTTTTGATCAGCTTTTAAATTTTGACATCTTTCAAGGTGCTTTTTAACTTAAAAATGTTTTTATCCAAATATAACTAGAAAAATGCAATTAAAAGAAACTCAAACCCAGTCATTTTTACTGTGCTGGTCCTAATTGATGTTAATAGAATACTACTCCTAAGTTTAAATATGTATAGTTGATCTTCCAAGATTCCAACTAAAAGTTTCAGTGACTTGTAAACAAATAGGTTTCTACATGATGTACAGATAATGGAGTTCTATAGTATTGGCTTTTCTGACAAATTTATTAATCTCTCCTAACCCCTGCTGTCCTTAATGGCCACAGCCAGAGGGCTTTGCTTTTAACTGCAGAGGAGGCCACGTTTTATCTGTCTTGAGTGAAGAGGCATAAATTGGCATTCCATATCATAATAAAAAAATTCCCAGAAATTATTAAAAGATTCTTATCTCTTGCTCCCTGCATGGATAATGAGACCTTTCTCTGCTGGATTGAGACAGCCCGTCTCTCTGTTCACTTAATAAAACTGGACCTGAGTTTGCAAATTAGTATAGCCCTGACTCCAAACATAACAAGGTGGCGCAGTGGTTAAAATGCAGCACTGCAGGCTACTGCTAGATCAGCAGGTCAGCGGTTCAAATCTCACCGGCTCAGGGTTGACTCAGCCTTCCATCCTTCCGAGGTGGGTAAAATGAGGACCCAGATTGTTGGGGGCAATATGCTGACTCTCTGTAAACCGCTTAGAGAGGCCTGAAAGGCCTATGAAGCGGTATATAAGTCCACTGCTATTGCTATTGCTATTGCTATTGCTATTGCTAAACCTCTTGTTGTCTAGTTGTACATCAAGATTCTGGCTTATGCCTTTCCTTATTAACACCCCTTAATTGTAATAGGCCCCTTTTATTTTTGTTCCTTTAAACAAATCCACTTGTGAGTTCCAGCCACTCCTTCCTTTTCCATCTTCATCCAGCTTATTTAAACATAGGGAGGGTATATTTAATTGAAAAGCTAGGAGTTTCTCTTTTGTTGTTCTGTGATTTCTTTCAAGGAAGTGTTTTCTTCTTTATGATATTTCTCTCAACAAAAGTAAGATTGAAGTAACAAAAAGTAAGCAAAACTAGATATTCTTCAGCCAACTGAAAGGGGCCAAAAATTTTGGATAGTGAGTTCTCTCTTACCCTACAAAATGCAATTGTGTCCAGGGGTGAAATTCAGCAGGTTTTGACAGGTTATGGAGAACCAGTAGCAGAAATTTTGAGAAATTTTGAGTAGTTTGGAGAACCAGCAAATACCACCTTTGGCTGGCCAGAGTGAGGTGGGAATGGGGATTTTACAGTATCCTTACCCTGCCACACCCACCACAGAACCGGTAGTAACAATATTTGTATTTCACCACTGGTTGTGTTCCATCTTAGGTATGTAAGAGAGCCAGAGAACAGACCTGGTTGGCTAAAGATAGGTATATATGACATCTTGAAAATCTCCACGTATGAACATTGAAATGGCTTGGGGGAGGAGAAGTGTTCCCATATATTCTGAGGATAAAGTTCTTTCTATGTTCAGATTGTAGCATTGATACTGGAAACATCAAATTAGAGAAATTCCTTTCTAATGTATTTCTTCGGCACTTCAATGAAACCTGGAGAGGAGAGGAATGAGAAGAGCAAAGTAAAAGACAAACCATTACATAACTCCTTTCCAGTATTCTCATAACAAAATGTGCCTAATGTTTCATTGGGGGAGAATAAACCATCCATGGATATTTCAGATATATTTCCTTCTCCTTGAAAATATTTTTTCTCTTCCCTCGAAAGGAAAAGAAACTCTGAAATATTTCTTTTCCCAGCAATAAACATAGCAGCGTGTAGAAGGTTGAATGTTGTCCAGTGGGACACATGACAATGATGCAAATATTCATGTTCCTTCACTAGAAGGCTCCGAATTTTCCTACACCATTCCTAAAAAGAAGACAAGAGTCAGTTATCCTGGTATGAGGAGGCCACATGATTTCAATTGATGCCTGATATTGGCTAAACTCTTAATTTACTTATTTTCTTAGTACACAATTATTTCTTAGTTTATTTTAAGTGTGCATATTTCTGCTGTTAATTTTCTACTTACTTATCAAGCTGGTATCAAATTATCTATTTCTATATGGGAAATAATTAAAGGACATTTTTAACTTCCATTCAATGTAAATATAATCAACCTTTTATAGCAGAAAGAACACCTCTAGCCCAGTGGTGGGATTCAAATTTTTTTACTACCTGTCCTGTGGGTGTGGCTTGGTGGGCGTGGCTTGGTGGGCATGGCAGGGGAAGGAAGCTGTAAAATCTCCATTCCTTTCCCACTCCAGGTGAAGGATACCATAAAATCTGCATTCCCTCCCCACTCCAGGGGAAGGTTACTGCAAAATCACTATTTCCCCCTGATCAGATGGGACTTAGGAGGCAGAGAATAGATGGCAGGAGGGGTGGTATTTACCAGTTTTCTCAACTACTCAAAATTTCTGCTACTGGTTCTCCAGAAATGGTCAGAACCTGCTAAATACCACCTCTGCTCCAGTCAATATGTAATGTTAAAGTGCTTTAGAACCATTCGTGTCTTTATCAAACTTAAGAATACAGCTTTAATATTAAAGTTTAATCTGTTTTACAACTCAGATAATCATATTACACCCCCGCCCCAAGGTAGCTCTTCTCTGTTGTTGAATGGCAATTTGGTCTATCATCCTTGATTTGATAGACTGTGTTGAGTATGTCAGTGGATTTCTTCTTGAAAATGTAGTTTTGGGTCTTGTACTACAAAATGTTGCATTTTTCATGGTCAAAATATATCCTATTTCTTATTTTTAATTGCACTCAGAATTGGACAGCATTTTTTCAAAAATATTTTGACACAGAACAATAATTAATATTTGTCACCCTGTAATCTTGAATAAAGAGTGATTTGATGACTCTAAATGCAAAACATATCAAAGGTTTGTTCAATCTGTACATACACTCCTGAGCCACATAAAACATATGAATCATAATCATTTTTTAAAGTAGCTTATGAAAATTGTTCTATTTATAATTTTGGAACTCTCCTAGTGTATATTCTAGGAGATTCTGGAGCTAAATTTCTGTTTTTGAGACTTTATAATGGAAACAAGGAAGAGATGGGGCATTAGAAGAGAACAATCACAAGATCCACCTTGGGTACTCTCCTACACTGTGAGTCTACTGAGCCTACTTCAATTCATGGCTAAAACGACCCATTTTCTGCTTTAATTAGACAATTGGGTCCCATGTCTATGCTCCCCAAGGGCTAATTCAGCTATTTTGGTACAGAACAAAGAGCAGACACTCTGAGCAAAGCTTGAGTAACATTAAGGAAAACACAGAGGGGAAGACTGAAACAGTGGCTGCAGCCTTGAAAAAAGACTCAAAAATTCAGTGAGATTTCAGAGCTCAGTCTGAGATCTTTCAGCAGCAAAATTGCAATTTGCTGCTCTGGATAGCAGTAGGACCTGTTACACTGCTAACTTTGGTATATTCCAAAGCTACCAACTTGGCAACAATATACAACAACTCAGAAGAAGGCAAAGTATAGTTTATGTCTTTTACAGCCAACCTGGAAGCTACATAATTTATTAGAACTGTGCCATCCCAGAGAGCTGCCTTATCTACTTATTATGGTCTTGTTTTACAAATCTAATCTACAGAATCTCAGGGTAAGTTGATTTTAATTCTGTATGGCTTTGAAAGCACTATCAAAATTTGAATACTTACTGTGTATGTTTCCAAAATAATAGCAAAGAGATATTTAAAATATGTGGGATTGCACACATAAAACCTCTTTAAAACATCTGTATGAACTTGAAAAAATATGCATCACTTTAGTGTACCCTCTGATAAAGTTGTGTTTTTAATGTGACTCATTAAAGCAGCCACAGTTCACAAAATAGTTGTGCCATTAGTGTATAATAATAACAATTTCATCTCAAAGGTGCTTTTCAAAAGGTTGCTCAGAGCTGACCCTTCCATTCCCCACCAGCACCACCACAAATCTCCAGCCACAAGTGATGAAACATCTTGGATGACAAGCAAAATGTCTTCTTTATCAATGGAAAATCATAGTCCGGTTGCCTTTCGAAACAGCATCTTTGAGATTGTCATGACCTTGATGACTGAAAATGTCTATGTCTCCATAGACATAACTACTTCATCTATTTTTAGAGAGTTCTTTTAGGGTTTATATATAACCTTAAAAAACAATGTGGCCACTTTAAAGAGGTATTGGATTTATGTTCTTGTGTAAAAAAAAAAATACTTTAAGCTAGGTAGAAGCATGCCAGTGAGATGGAAAACTTCATTATTATGACTTGCAGAGCAACTTAATGAGAAACCTCAAGAATAAGGTTTGATCTGAATTAAAAAAAATGTTGGTTGCCTATCAACCCAACCAATTCACATTAATAAATCTATTTTCAGATATATAATTTATGCTGCTACTGAGAAGAGTTCTCACTGTAACAGTACTGAGTTGTACTAAAGAGAAATGTCCAGAAAAAAATTATATCACAGGATACTAAAAACAGAAATAATCACATTAAGGATATGAAGGATATCAAAATGTTTACTGGATTATCATTCTGAATGGTGTTTCAACTTTATATTCTTTATCCACCAATATTTTCTATATTTTTATGGTATTTTATGTAGCCTCATAGAACCTTATAAGCTGAAGTTTATGGATGGTTTTCTTCAGTATTGTTCTGATTAAAATTAATGAGTGGGGTAATTGCTTTGTCTCCTGATCTAAGAGACTCAGTAATAAACAGAAAAGGTTGTCTTTTTTAAAAGGCTTCTAAAGTAATACTCTAGTGCATGCTTAGGATTCTCCACAATGCTCCAAACTCATATCCATGGTACAAAATAAGATATTATATTTGCCTGAACATTAACCATTTACCATTTTTATTTTTATTATGCTAAACACATTAACTGAATAGATTTATACATTCATAGAATAGTATAAAAACAATTCTTTTAAAATAATCATAGTAATAAAAAGGAGAAGACCTAGGAAATTGGGTTATAAACAGAACCCCACCATAAAAATCTGTCTATTATCACTCAGAAGTGTTTCTTGTTGCCTCTTTGTTGCTAATTTGTAAAAACAAATTAATTCAATGTTGACAAACCAATATTAACACTTCATTGGTGCAAATTAAATATAGATTTTAGTGCTCTATGATCACCCTAACCCAGTGATGGGCAACCTTTTTGGCGTGGTGTGTCAAAAATCGGCAAAAAATCGAGCATAACTCGCGTTGTGTGTCACTTCGACAAAAACATAATTTTGCCATTTTTTTCTATAATGCCATACATCTCGCTCCATGTCTCTTGAAAGGGTCGGCCACTGCCACTACCACTCCCTTTACTTAACCTTTGCTTTTTATTTTTTGGGTGCTCCATCAGTGGGCCAGTGACAGCAGATAGAATTATAGATAGCCAATGCTAATGGCGCTCACAGTTCCCGTTGGCACTCCGCTGTTCCCTGCTGTGGTGTGGTCGTAACCGACATTCCCAGGAGTAGACTCTCTGTGCCGGCCTGACTGGAGAGAGGCGCGCACTGTTCCCGCGCTCCTCTCCTGCGGGTCCTCCCTCGCGCGCTGATGACGTGTGTGCGCATGGCACGCACACCTTACCAGCAGCCCCCGCACTCAGAAAGGGGCGGCGGCGATACAGTAAGTGAGTGTGGGCAGGGGAGATCACACGTCCCGCCCCCCCGTTCCTCCAGCACAGATTCTTTCATCCTCGGCGGCCGTGCAGGAGCCGAGGATGAATCGCATGAAATCCTGTGCGTGTCACCCCAAATGGCTACGCGTGTCAGCACTGACACGCGTGTCATAGGTTCGCCATCACTGCCCTAACCCGTACTCTTTAGTCAGTCTCACACCCCTACATTCCTCATTTTGGGATGTCTTGTAAGCTTTCAAACATTGGAGATGTAACCAGAAAGAATTTATTTTAAGAGTTGCATTTGTTTTTTTTTTCCTATTAATTTCCCTATGAGAAAACATAATACTCTTCAATATATTCTCTTCCAGTGTCTGCTAAGACTTTTGAATTTAAGCACTACTTTGACCTGCCAGTGACTGGTAGTCATCAGATTCTGTTGCCGGAAAGTTTAAAGGTTAATTGAAATCAGAGGAGCAAAACCTATCCAATTGTCCAATTAATTATGTTCAACTCCCTTCCACCTCTTCCATTATCTCATAAACATAATCAACTGGCCAATCACTAGCGAATGAGAGACGAAGCTCCCACAGCCCTGCAGCTACTTATCTTGATGGTTTGCACTTGCTTAACAGTCAAGTTGTTAAAGCTAATAAAAGGGTATGTCACAGGGAGAAGCTGAATGCATATGTGAATGGGGGAGTTGATGGCATCTTCATATTTTGTCTTTCTCCTTGTTCTGAAAAAAACCCCTCCCTTTTTACGACCCTGTAATCAGTTAATTCAGGATAGAATCAGAGTGATTGCATGGAGTTTAGCATTTACTATGAAGAATTTTTAATGAAGGCAAATATACTTTGAGATTTATTGCAACTTCAATTCTACCATATAAGCAAATGGTAGCCACTTCAAATAGAACTACTAAAGTATTTATAGTATAATCACTATTTAGGTAATATTTCCAAACAGTTCCATGAAGAAACTTGGCTTGTATTGCAACTGATGGTATTTGCCAGTCTGTCACCCTATGAACAGTGATAAATCTTCAGGATCTGGTGTCCATTGTCTTATATAAATAATTTTGTGCAAAGAATGATATGTTTTGAAATATGATTTTGAAAATCAATTTTGAAAAGTTGAAATCTCTGTTTGAATAATTGGACTAAAACACAAGCATATATTAAAAGCAGCTGCATTTAAAATGTATATATTAGGCAAATCTGCATATAAAAGCCTGAAAGTTTCAGAAACCAGGTGCAGGAGTAATAAAATATGAGAAAATCTGTAACAGTGGCTTAGTTCACATTGAGTATAATCCACATATTTCTTGTTCAAATTCCACTGGTTGTCATTGTGTTTCCAAATGCATATATCTCTTCTGTAGATCCTGAAATCAAGAATAATATAGGAATATGAAAGTATATCCATGAAGCTTTGCTTCATATAGTGGCCAGGAAGCATAACTTAAATAAAGTTGTAGTGAGAATATAAATCTAAAAATATCATTCTATTTATAATGGGGACCGCTTCCTGATGACTTCTAGCAAATTGTAAAAAAATAATAATAATCCCACTATCTCTTTAGGTGATTTTTAATGTTTGTTCTTCTAAACTGATTTTAGTTAATACTTATTATTTTTATTTGTTTTACTTTTTTAACAAACCATCATAATCCACATAGTCTCACGCTATCTCAACCCAGATAGTTATAACAGTAACATCAGAGATACAAACTACCTCCTTGATTACTATAATCACCACTAGTTATAACAGACACATGGATGACAGATTGAATCATATAACCTTCTAAACAGCTCAGGTCCCCCCCCTTAAAAGCCAGGAGTGATGGAGCCATCTGGATTTCTGGTTGAAGGCTGCTCCATAGAGTATGTGACACTTTTGGAGAAACAAGATATTCTTGCTTTCCCTTAGCTCTCAGGCAGGGAAGGTATTCTTAACAACCCATTTGAGATATATACACTAGATGGAGAGGATCTATTTGAAGTAAATGATTGTTAAGGTATTTGCCAAGCAATGTAAGGCTTTAAAGGTCAGTAAAAATGACCTGTATCAGGTAGCCAAGCTGAGCCGCAACACTATAACTAGTAATTCTCACATACATGCAAAGGTCCTGTCCTATCCTTTGAATCAAGGGAGATAAGGGGTCAAGTCAGATCAGGGGTGGGTTGCTCCCAGTTCAGGCTAGATCGGGTGAACCTGTAGTGGCGGTGACAGGAAGCTCTACTCACCCACCCAGATGCTTATGTGCAAGCTCAGAAGCGTCACTCGTGCGCACGAGCGAACATAGTAAAAAAAATGGAAACCCAACACTGAATCAGATATTTTAGCTGTTAATATCTTATTCCTTATATACTGAATATGATAATGACTTTTAATCTGAATATTAAAATATTGTCACAAAAGAAGGCAAATATACATGTTTCAGGATAATGTTGCAGGGTCCAATCTGGGTTGGCCACTGGAACCAGAAGTTTAGTCTTCTGAGCTTTTGGATTCATGCTGGAATCCACCCTCAGGGAACTTTTCTCTTACCACAATAAAATATTGTGAGCAAAATAGGGGTTGCAGGTCAGGGGAGAAAGATGTAGATAAATACATCAAGTTACAATTCAATGTGTCTCAGATAAGATTAACTTTCTTTAAAAAATACCTTATTTTTGGAGTATAAAATGCACCGGAGTATAAGACTCACCAAGATTTTGAGGAGGCAAATTAAAAAAAAAAGTTTTTGCAGTCTGCAGACCTCCCCAAAACGGCCAGTTTTTCACAAAAATGGGCCCATTTTTCACCAAAAAAGGGCATGCATAGCCTTTAGGAGGCTTCCAGAGTGCTCCTAGGGGTGCAAAAATGAGCAAATAAATGACCATTTTTTGTTCACTTTTGCCCTCCCCAACCCCCAGGAGCACTCTGGAAGCCTCCTAAAGGCTGTGGACGGCCATTTTGGTGAAGGGGGTGGGGTTTCAGGAGGACAAAAATGCTGTATTCAGTGTATAAGATGCACCAGATTTTCACCCTCTTTTTTGATGGAAAAAGGTATGTCTTATACTCTGAAAAATATGGTACAAAATACAAGTTCTTCTCTAACTACCTAAATCAGTTAGTCACAGAATATAGTCCCAAAGCCAATGGTGACGTTCACAAGGATATACTGTAATTGATTTAAGGCAGAGCTTTCCATTGCCAAATATTCTGGTGATAACATATTATTAACTAAAAAATGATGTTTTTCACTGTAGCCACATGGAGGAGCAGATTGGGAGTAGGAGCCCACAATTAACCTGCATAAATTAATACTTCGAAACATTTTGTTTTTGAAATATTTTTGTTTCGAGCTTGAAATTGTTGTTGGGAGTGTTCCTAACTAGAAACAGGGATGTTTTGAACTTGAAACATTTGTTTCAAATTTATATGAAATAAATGTTTTGAATTCAAAGCCCTTATTGATTGCTCAGAACAGAGCTGAAATTTTTCTGCTAAGGTCAGAACAACCTAATTTAAAATTCAAAATATTTTCCACATCCCTAATTCAAAATTGCTCATTGTGCAAACCTTTCTTATTGCCCAGTTCTTTCCAGGAGTTTCCCCCAATCCAGTACATGCATTTTTCACAAGATTTGAAATCTTATGCAGCATTCAATGCTGTTACTCTGAGCAATAGCAGAGCGCATTGCTGCTTGGCATCCAGCCCGTGGCAAGCAAAATAGAGAAAAACTGCATTTTTTTCCTGATTTGTTCAGAAATATATTAATATAGAACATAATAGGTGTAACAATGTCACAGACACTATCTTAATGCTCAGAGGGCATCAATTAAGAGCCATGAAGTCCTGATTCTTCACCTAGGGCTTTGGGGATGAATAGTGAGACTCTTCACTGGGAGCTGAGTGGCATATCAATTTATATAATTTAATATATAATTATTGAATAAACAACAAATCACAGCTGTCAGTTCTTTAGCCATTCTTGGCCTTCATACACATTCGTTCTTCCCCAAAACTTAAGATGTTGTAATAGATTGGCCTAGTATATAACTATATATAAAAGGCCACACTGCTTGGATCTGCACATATAATATGCTACTACATTGCGACATCAAAGGTTCTTGGGAAGAACTCATTGTGAAGGCCAACACCAGCTAAAGAACTGGCAGCTGTGATTTCACATTCTTGTGTACTTTACAATAATAATAAACTGCATTACCAACTTCAGATTTGGAATCTGTAGTTAGCTGCAAAAGCAGTTGATAGGTTGGTGTGCCTATCTAAATGTGTCTAGATGGTATTTAATTGATATTAGAATTATTTCATCTCTCTGTTTAAAAGAAGAGTACACTGCTCATGGTAATTGATATCCCCAAACAGTACTACTAATTTAGAAGTGTTTGCATTCAGAATATAAAACCACACAAAAATCCTTTCCCAAAGCAAAAGGCAAAGTTGTGTATTGGAAATAAGAACTGCAGGTTGATTATCAGCCCTCTGAGGTAGGCCAGGACAGGAAAGAGATTCTACAAGAGATGTTTATTGATATCTGGTAGAATAATAAAATTTTGAAAGCATTTCCCCTTCTCTCCCACTTACATAAAAGTAGTCAAAGTGAGGCCATATCTTTTTTGTATCTTGTCTTCCCAGGCTTAATTCATGTTTTGCTAACATTCTTTGTATTCCTTTTCCAAGGTCAATTCTGCAGTTCTCTATATTAATTTATATCAATAAACTTAATTAAACTTTCATTTTGCAACTTAAGAGTTGTTGTTTAAACACCCCATGGTTCTTGAAAAGAGAAAAAGTAAAGAGCCTTCCCTTTGACTCACTATCCCATTAGCAGTAGATCCAAGTGTATTTTTATGATGGTGAACTAGGAAAGGACTGGAAATCGTACTATGTCAGTGGCCACATATATTCACAGATTACTTTGTTCATTTATTTTCTCAATGAAACACTTAAAAACCACCCAGAAAATGTTGCTGTTCATCACAGCACACATACACATACTTAATTATATTATGTCCATTTTTCTTATGATATCCTTTTCATTGTCTTTAATAAATGAAATCGCTTTTCAGTCTTTAAACAAAATTAATGAGTCCTGTGCACTATTGTTCCTTCCAGGAGAAAAATGAAGGTGCAATTTAATGTCAACCACTGGTTCATTCATTCTGCTCTTTGATCTTACTGGCATATCCCCAGATTTGCTAAGATGGTATAGATATATGATACCTGCCTTAGTATCATTGCACAATAGTTTTACACATCTCAGCATCAAATGCCACAAGGATAGTGGCAATTTCCTCATCTCAAGTTCAAACTTCCTTCCTTCCTTCCTTCCTTCCTTCCTTCCTTCCTTCCTTCCTTCCTTCCTTCCTTCCTTCCTTCCTTCCTTCCTTCCTTCCTTTCTCCCAAGGTTCAACTTGTCACAATTAAAGTTGACAACAACTAGCTCAGTAAACAAAATTTGTTGCAAACTCAGGTGGAAAAATAAATAAAGATTATAGGCAAGCACTTGTTCTGTGTTTCATTAAACCATGCCAAATTCTCTTTGCCAAACTCTGAAACCTCAGATTGATCACACATGTTTCTAAATACTTCACTTATAGAACCAACAGATGTATTTTTTGCAGGAATGAGCTGGGTGAGCAAATAGGTAGAAACCAAATAATTCAAATGCACCCTGTTTTTTCAAAGTAGGCCCACTAGAAAAGGCAAATAATGGATTGTTTTTATGAATGTGGACTCAATTCAAAACATCAGTTTAAATTTGCTTCCCATCCTGGGTATTGATGTTAAACATTCAGGTTTGCATTCAGTCACTTGTGATGGTATTTTTCTCACCCTTAGGCTATGAGGCTGTTTCCAACATCTTCTACCTGACAGGCTCACACTTTCCTCATGCAAAATGCAGGTCAAAATTTAGACATCAAAAGTGGCATTCCCAGTAACAGGTTGTGTTCAAACTAATTTGAATTGATCGGAATTAGAACTGTACATTACTGGATGTAAACTAAATTCATAATGAAAATGGTGACAGCATGTGAGGCCAGTAACCTAAGGAAGACTGGATAGGTTGATGAGATGAGTACATAACATAATTCATTCACAAGTGTGTGTATGTGCATTAGGAAAATGAAAGGGGAATTATTGACTAAAATATCTTATTTAACTTTAACCTTAAACACTCTACTGTTGACCTCACTCCATTCCTAAGAAGTTAGTAGGGGCATGCATAAGTGCAAGTCTCTGTCCTACTGTCCCCATTTATTTGTACTCATTTCCTGTGTTCTTATTTATGTTTATTCTTATTCCTGATATCTTGTATATGAGTGAGAAACTAAAAAAAAAACCATAGTTGAGATACTCTTGATTTAGATGAAAATCACACCACTTGACATTAGTCCCTCATACATTACATTTTTCACATCTAACTCCTCGCCACAATGTTATTTGCTTTGTTAGAAAAAGGATACTAATTTATATGAGATCCCCAAAAGAGAAGAACAAGTCACTTGTAGATACAGATTTTCTTCTACTTGGCCAGTGGGTTTGTAGTTGAAACTAAGCAACAGTTCTTACTAATAAATGTGAGTGTCAAACTACAGCCTCGTGAAGATCCCTCCCCCCATTTGCACAAGAATGGTTCAAAGAAAATTAAAAGGGTATGTCTCTTGCTTTATTTGTCCTTTATGACTGTTTGGGATGACATTTCCAAATGCAGTTTAGCTCTCTGGATTTGGTATCACTTGACCACAGTGCTCCTCAACCACCCATATGCTTCTCTTCCTTTTGTGAATCTGTGAACATTAACTGTCAGTTGGTATTTTTATATCTTTGCCAAAAATAAAAAGGGAGAGGATGAAAACAAGGTCTTCATAGAATCAAAACAGTGTAAGGCATATTAGCTTTCTATTGCATGTTGTTGGAAAGAGGTTTCCAGAAGTGTGGATAGAGGAAAGGAGATGTTTCAAGTCTTGTGATAACTCAGGGAATGTAGACTCACCTCAAACTGTGTTTTTCTCCATAAAAATCATATTTATATAACCCTTTAAAAGGCAACAACTCAGGAGCAAGCATGTTCTTTACATAGCAACTGGTCTGCCAATTTGTCTCATCTAGTTCACACTCACTTTAAATTTTTTTTTCAAATAATGTTTTCTGCCTTCTTTCCTATTCCTCTTCATTTTTCTTGTTAAAAAGCTGAAGCCAAACACATTGAGACTTTTATGCTAATTTGACCTGAGCTTGGTTCTAATCTTTGGGGTTCAACTATCACAAACAATAGCAATGAGTTGATAATCATATGAACATAAGCCATGTAATATTAGCCTTTTAGGTCACTGAGAATCATGTTCTTGCTTCAGTGTAAAAAAGATCAGGACTTTTTAAACTTCATAAGTCTTACATACTGACAGATGTTCCCAACAGATGATACCGTTGGCTTTCTTGATATAGAATTGAAAAAGAAAATAGTATAATTTTGACTGCTTGGAGCTTTTCAAGAATAAATTTTATTCCATCGCGGGTATTGGTGGAGAGAGTGTCCAATGCTACAAATGGACACTTCCATTGAAAGCAAAAATATCTGGAAGAAATCTGATCTTGAAAAAATCTAAGCACAGTTTGGTGCAATTAGTACCAGTAGCAGATAGGAAACCGTCCAGAATCCCCGGGAATATAACTATAGTAAGAAGTTTAAAAAAAGAATAATCTAAAAATATATTTGCAATGCCAAATCATTTGCTATCTTGTTTCCTTGAAAACAACATGGACATGTGCATATAGTCACCAGATGTTGAACTCATTCCAGGGAGACTTTACTTTCCCTCCCCGATATAGATCTTCCACCAAATATGCATTGCATACCTATTTGTAAAAGAAAAGAAAAGAAATTGTATGTCACTATATAGAACAATGTTTTCCCAGGGTGACTTACTCGTTTCTTTCATCACAAGCTCAAGTTTCAGCTATAAAGTCCAGTGCAACCTTCAAAAGTAACATAATACAATGATTATAATAATAAAATCTTTAGCTTTCAAAATCTTGAACCATACCAATAAGGTTACTTAAAAGTCCCTATTGTGCATAATAGAATGAATATAATAAGTCAAAAGAAATGGAAATGTTTTTTTTTTCTTTTGCATTGTACTGAAACTATGATGAGGTGCGAAATGTGTTACATTGAAGAGGGCATTCTAAGCCTTGGAAGCGGGATAGGGGGCAATTCAGATAAAACCTGATCATACAGTGTATGAAACAGGTGATAAGAGAGAAGAGACTAACACATTAGGGTGAAACACCAAAGATTTAATAGCCTAGCTATGTTAGACAATTTGTTGCCTTGAGACCTAAGATAACCAAGAAGTTAAAATCTTAGCATATAATTGGTGGGGGATATCTTGGACATTATGTAACTAATCTCTTGCCTAGGGCATGAATTCATTACTACAGTAATGGACATAGAACATGATTTATCAGGCTTCTCCTTATTGTTTCCCAAAAGAAGAGGCGGTAATTGTCCATGCATGGAAAATTAGAGGCAGTGCGATGGAGTGGGGGAAATGATGTCAGCTGTTTAAATTAGTCCTCTATAAAGGTTTAAGGTATATATTTACAATACATTGCTTTATAAAATAGTGGTGAGTCTCCAGTTCTCTCCTTCCCAAATGTACAAAGATAGTTAAAGGTATAACTTGAAACCTCTCATCCTTGATAAAAAGATTTATATTGATATGATAAGAATGTCAGATTCTTATCTGACATCTCTTCTATATAGCAATAACACTTAGATTTATATACTGCTTCCTAGTGCTTTACAGCCCTCTCTAAGCAGTTTACAGAGTAAGCATGTTGCCCCCAACACCCCGCGTCCTCATTTTACCCACTTCAGAAGGATGGAAGGCTGAGTCAACCTTGAGAGGGGTCAGGATCGAACTCCTGGAATGAGCAGTGAATTAGCCTCACAGTATTGCATTCTCACCACTGTATCACCATGGCTCAATGTTCATGTATCATGTTTAAGCAACCATTTGTTACTCAGGTAGCAATTTCAAAGTGTGCAAACCTTTTTAAAGTATTAGATCTTGTGGAAAAAGGAATGTTGCAAATATTTCTAGTTGAGGATCTGGTTTATGACTCTTTAGTACCCTGTTTCCCTGAAAATAAGACCCTCCCAGATAATAGCCCCAGTCGGGATTTTGAGTGCCTGCACTAAAATAAGCCCTCCCCTGAAAATAAGCCTTCCCCAAAAATATTGGAACACAGCAGCAGCCATGAGGTGATCATGCTTGACACCTCCTGCACCTCAAAAATAATAAGACAAGACCTTCCCAAAAATAAGCCCAAGCGCTTATTTCGGGATTAAAAGAAAATAAGACTGTGTCTTATTTTCAGGAAAACATAGTATGATGACTTCCATAGTTTTCATATGCATAAAGAATGAACAAATATTTGATATTCAACATCAGGGATTGACATCCTTTATTTTCATGTTTTTTTTAATTCAGTGATTATGTGCCATCAGCTCAGTGCTTACTCTTAGATAGCTTTTCTTCATAACGATCTGTCCTTAATCTTGTCTGCCAACAGTGCACTTATTATTGCTGTAATTGAATCGATCCACCTTGATGTTGGTCATCATCTTCTTTGTCCTCCTAATTTTTCCATATGAAAGTCTTGTGTAGAGAGTACAACAATCTGAAACTGGTTATTTTTCTCTTAACAGATAATTCTGGTTTGATAAGCTGATTGTTTTTTGACCATCCATGTCTTCTCCAACATCAAAGTTTAAAAATCTCAACAATCTTCCTTGCCTGCTTCTCCGAAAACTAGCTTTGCTTCTCTAGAGTCATTATTTCACAGGATACCTGTTTTATAGGCAATTGCATTTGGAAAATATTAATCTGATTTCTTTCACTTAATTCATGAAAAGCAGCAGGTCACAAGTGAAACCACCATTCATAAAAATGCAGATGCCAAGGTTCCATTTTCAGCACAAAGGATGAATTTTTAATACTTAATTTTAAACATCTGCAGTGATATTAGAAATTTCAATATCCCAGGGCACAGCATGACAGATCTCAAAGTGTCTCTTTTGGAAAAATGGGACTTTAGCAAGACCATTGAGAGAAAAAATTGAATTTACATCATAATTTTTAGAATGTTTACTTTAAACAACTAACCAACTAAAGCTAAAAATTGAATCCAGTATACACAGCTGGGATTCCAAAGCTGATGCTAGATAAACAAAAGGAAGCTGTATAGAAACTACACATTCCAGAAGGTAAAACCATGTACTCTACCAGGGATGATCAGCAGTTTAAGAAGAAAGCAACAGCCCGCTTACTTAGCTCTATAGCTCAAACTACCAGGGGGCTATCAGTATAAAAGTCCAAAATGTTATATAACTCTAGAAGCAATTACATTCACAGAAGAGGAATCATGCAGTTACCTCCTAAGGTAGGACAATAGTTGGCTACTTTCTTTTACAGCAAAATAAATTTGGATTCAGCAGAAAGGATACACCAAGTTGGCTTAAATTAATTTTGCTGCGCCTGAATGCGACACAAAGATCTTTCTGGCTATGTCAGCATGGAGGCTCAGCAAAAGATGCCAGAGATTGTATTTGAAATGCTTGCCAAAGCCCTGTAATGGCTCTCAGGGAAACCTTTCCTGTTAGCTATGTTAGCAAGGAGCACTCTCTATACATCAAATGCTGAAGTTATACAGCGGAATGCTAGACTAGGTGTGGCATGTAAACTGGTGGTTGAACTTCAGGCTTCACAACACTCCAAAGACTCAAATTGGGGGCTTCAATTTAATATATCTCAAAAAGATAAGCCCATGAGGCTGAGAAAAAAAGGGAAAAGTATACCATCAATTTATCGTTCTTGCATCCAAAGAATTTAAACAGACAGTCCTCCTAAAAATGAAATACAGTCTACACTATTTAATGAACATATCTATGTAGGTGCATGTAGCAAAGTGAGAAAATGCATTAATATATTGCAATAAAATGGCTAAAATCGAAAGGAAATTATTTCTTTTTTACAAACACATTAATTCAAACTATAAAGGCAAGGAAGGGATCTGGGTATACAATATATGCAATGATAACATTTACATAACACATTTAATTTAGTGACTGAATTTTTGAGAGTTGCACAATGCATTGAACTATAAACCAATCAGACAAGCTGAATTCACACAACATACTTAAAAAAAAAAATCAAAGTCAAACTTGAAATAGGTGGCACAGTAGTTTGAATGCAGGCCAACTCTGCCTACTACCAGAAGTTAAATCCTGATCAGCTCATGGATGGTGGTTCAGCATTCCATCCTTCCAAAATCAATAAAATGTGGATATAGATTGTTGGGGACAGTATTCTGACTTTGTATACCACTCAGAGAGAGAGAGAAAGCTGTAAATGACCATGAAGCAGTATATAAGTCTTATTGTTATTGCTATATATTTTTTCTGTAATAGTACTAGTTTCCCCCTGAATCCATTATTTTATGTCCAGTTAAGTAACCAGGAATCTCATCAAAAGAATTAGAGCTTTTTCCCACTGCAACTACAATTTGAGCTAGATTTGAACAGATTTCTACCAGTTTAGATTCTAAATACTAGTTTAGTCTTGATCTTGCCATGCTATATGGCTGCAAGTCCTTCTTGGCTTATCTGTCAGTCAACAGTAGTAAATCCAAATATTTAAGAGAATTCTTCTAAGGACACACTTGCATTCCACTAAGTTTTATTATTATGCAGCTGGTACAGACAAAATCATCATTTTCATCATAATCAAAGTAACCTGTGAGTATATTTCAAGATGTCACTAATATTTTCTTTTCCAAGTCTGCCTCTACATATAAATGTGTGTTCATGAGTATATTTATGTATTAGAATTGTTTGAATAATGTATACAGTAAATTTTACAATATTTTTCCAAATAAATTATTCTGTTTATATATATTTAAATTATTCACCAGATCTCATGGGCATATGTTGCTTTTAATGTTTATGGAAAACCAGTAAACATGAATAAATATAGTTCACCACATAATAATAAGGGCAATATTTGCCTTTTTCTGGTTTAAAATGCCAACATTTTTCATCAAACTGTAATACATCACTTAAAAAAAAATTGGTATGCTGAAACATTAACTGTAGACCTTCCACTTCTTATATCTACCCATTTCCTAGGGTTCTTCACAGATAATAGCAACAACTATATAATATAGTCTATTTAGATTACTAAAAACATTTTCTATTTAAAAGCAATCTTTGTCTTCATATTTTACATGATTAGGGCTATACATACAGAATAAGGACATGTATTAGTCTATTTAAAAAAAAATACAATAGGTCTTTTTAATTAGGTCTTCTATTTTAATTAGGTCTTCTATTTTGCAAAGCAATTTTAATGTTTTGGTCTTGGCCTACATCCATTTGAAAGCAACTGTGCTAAAATAACAAAACTCTATCAAGGATCTCTCCAACCTCAGGATTTCTAAGGCATCTAGTTGTCTTTCTAAATACGTCTGTTTTTTATTTCTGTTTTTATTTCCAACAATGAGATGGAATTGATTGAGATCAACTCCACAGCTCTTCTAAGCAGAGACAAGAATGGTAGCCTAGAATTAGAATGTTAAATAGTTAGTAAAATATTGAGATTCAACTGAGTCTAGCCAAAAAGCTAAGAAAAAGAAAGTGTGTGTGGGGGGGGGAGATATTCTTTAAATATGTTCAAAACAAAAGAAAAAGGGGGGAAATCAGTGCAACAATTGCTCAATGAAGACAGCAAAATAACAACACAATTACTCAGTTCCTAATTTACTTTTGTCTTCTCTAGTCAGAAAAGTTCCCTTTGTGGCATTATGAAAAGCAGAATCAAGTAGCAGGTTTGAAGCCTGAGTCTAATGAATGACAAAGTCAGTTTTCTTCATTTAGGAAAGAATTATCAAATGCATTGGAATAGAAAGTGGGATAGAAGTTTAGACAATTCCACCTGTGGAAAAAGATGTTGAATTTACTTACGACATGTGTTTATTTGTGTATTCAATTTGTATGGCTGCCAATCTCAACAAATGTCTCTGGGGAGCAAAAAGTCTTCAAAATAAATGAAAAACAGATTTCCATCATAGGTACATACAGCAGCCAAGGAGAATGGCACAATCATGAGATACAACATTTCACACAGTTGGAGCCTCAGGCCTATACATAACCAGGTCTTAAGATTTTTACAAAAGCCAACAGAATTGGGGCCATCCTAATCTAAGAGGGAGAATATTACATAGGTCTATGGCAGAAAAGATACACTGCCTAGACCCTACAAATTGACATTCCCTTTAGGATCTGGAAAATGCCCATTCTGCCTGATTGGACTGAACAAGTAAAAGCAAATGGGAAAAGACTGTCTCCTGGGATAATCCAATCCCAAGCTATGAAGGGCTTTAAAGGTGACAACCAGAACCTTTTTTCCATTCGGAAATATACTGCCAACCAATAGTGGGATCCAGCCAGTTTAACAACCGGTTCAGTGTTTGCATGCTTACATGTGCACCTGCGCTTCACGCCCGCCTGCATCTGATGCACACTGTACGCATGCAGTTTTACCAAAATGTACCTTCCACATTACTTCTTGGGGAGTAACACTGCTGAGGTGCGGCAATCCACTCTGCCATGCTAATCAGCTGAGAGGATGTAGGTAAGTAAAGCACAAGGGTGGATGGGTGGGCCAACCTGATCATCAGAGCAAACCGGATTGCTTTCAGCTGATTGTTGGAGCTACTGGTTTGCCTGAACTGGTCTGAACCAGCTGAATCCCACCCTTGCCAAACAACCAGCCAACCAATGCAGCTTACAGAATAGTAGTGTTATACATACCAAAAATGTGTAAATGGTATAAATGGTTGGCTGGCATGCGAATGTGCACGGACAACCAAACCGGTAGTAAAAAAAATGGCAAGTACCACTATCTAACACAGAAGTGGCCAAACATTGGAGGTGTAAACAGAATATTGCATACAGAATGCTTATTGATTGCGAAGAGAAAATGAGCCATTGGCATGATGGCATTGTAGAAACAAGACTTTAGGTTAAATTGAAAGAAGTGTACTTTCCAAATTATGGAAATATTTATTCTACTTTATTATGCACCCAAAAAAACCCATCCCCACTTTCTCAGAGTATCCTTTTTTGCGTCATACATTAAGAAGGGTGCAGTATTCCAATATTCCAATTTCAGGGTGCAAGGCATAAAGTAACAAAATTAAGATACAGATTTCCAAATAAATCCTTAAAAAGGTTTCTCAAACATAAGGGCAGTGACAAAGTGAAATTATTTAGTTAGAGAGAGAGAGAGAAAGAGAGTAGACTCTTCTTTACTGGCTATTTGAAGCAGTAATTAGACAGCCACCTCTTTGGCATGCTTTCATTTAGATTCTTGTACTGAGAAGTGGGTTGGGTTCAATTACTTAAATAACTGCTTCAAACTCCATGATTCTAATTATCTCACTAGTTCTGAAGCTTATTGGAGCTGGATCAAGGCACTGATGCATTCAATAAAGGCATGATTCAGTCTTTGTCACTCCCTCTCATCAGACTTTAGTGCCTTTGACTTTTGATGAATATCAGGGAAGACTGAAGGGAAATCTGCAATTTAGAAGAAATTCTAGTGACCTGCTCAATGTGGGATGCATCATAGCTACCAGAAGGCAGAGTTCTGCTGAATTTTGAAAAAGAAAAAAATATATACATATCCTTAACTGATTGGGAAATTACATTCTTTAAAAAAAATACACATGTATCTCTTCCAATCTGGGTTAGTCATCTGGTCTAGAGATTTATTCTTCTGAGGTTTTGGACTTGTGCTGAAGCCCAACCTCACAGAACTTCTGTCTGTTGGAACATGTGCTTTGGCTAATCTATGAGTGGTATTTATGTAGTGCCTTCCTATTGGTTGATCAGTGTGTTGATGGCCAGCAATTGGCTGTTGCTTTCCTTGCTGCCAAGTCCTCAGCTCCTAAGCACCTGATAAGCTGATGGTAAATCAGTATTCCTTTTGACTGACAAGAGGCCCATTTCCCAATCACTTCCCTGGCTATCTTTGTACCTGCATGGCCAATAATCTTAGTAGCTGCGAAAATGAATTTGTGCCCTTATTCATTACAATGTAAGGCTACCAATGAATTCACATCTCCTCATCTTAACTGTTCTCTTGTATTCTTGCAATCTGATAGTCAGCTTCTTCCCCGTATGTTTTATATAGTCACAGAGACAATCCATGCAGATGATCCAGTAGTTCACATTAGAAATGCGTGGCACTCAGCAGCGTCGGAGGCCCTCGACCGGATTGCGCCACTGCGGCTCCTCCGAGGCGGCGGATCCCGGAGACCCCCTTGGTTCACCGAGGAGCTCCGGGAGATGAAGCGCCGGAGGAGATGCCTAGAGCACCGCTGGAGGTCCGATAAGTCCGAATCGAACCGAGCAATGGTAACCACCTGCACCAGGGAATACACCAGGGCACTTAGGGCAGCAAAAAGATCACACATAGCCACCCTGGTTGCATCCGCTGAGTCTCGTCCAGCCGCCCTGTTTAGGATAACCCGCTCCCTATTGAACAAAAGGGAGGCGGGGGAACCCTTGCAGGGCAGAGCTGAGGAATATGCCCAATTCTTAGCGGACAAAATTGCTCGGTTTCGGTCGGACTTGGACTCCACACCCGCAGTTCCAGCCGAGGCACAGGGGGACCAAGTAGAACAGCTCTGGGTTGAGTTTCAGGATGTTACCCCCGGGGATGTGGACAAGGCCATGAGAGCTGTAAGTACCTCCACCTGTGTTCTGGACCCGTGTCCCTCATGGCTGGTTACTAACTGCAGTGAGGTGACACGAGGCTGGATCCAGGCGGTAGTAACCGCCTCCCTTCGGGAGGGGAACTTCCCCGCCGCACTGAAAGCGGCGGTGGTGAGACCCCTCCTGAAGAAACCATCCTTGGATCCAGCTGTTCTTAATAGCTATCGTCCAGTCTCCAACCTTCCCTTTCTGGGGAAGGTTGTTGAGAAGGTGGTGGCCTTCCAGCTCCAACGGTCCTTGGAGGAAGCAAACTACCTAGACCCCTTCCAGTCAGGCTTCAGACCCGGTTACAGCACAGAAACCGCTTTGGTCGCATTGATTGATGATCTCTGGAGAGCCAGGGATGAAGGACATTCCTCCATCCTGGTCCTCCTTGACCTCTCAGCGGCTTTCGATACCATCGACCATGGTATCCTTCTGCGACGACTGCGGGAGGTGGGAGTGGGAGGCACCGTGCTACGGTGGTTCTCCTCCTACCTCTCGGACAGGTCGCAGTCGGTGTTAGTGGGGGGGCAGAGGTCGTCCCCTAGGCCCCTAAATTTTGGGGTGCCTCAGGGTTCGGTCTTATCCCCCCTACTATTCAACATCTACATGAAACCGCTGGGAGAGATCATCCGCAGGCACGGGATTAGATACCATCAATATGCGGACGATACTCAATTGTATCTGTCCGCCCCGTGCCAACTCAATGAAGCGGTAGACGTGATGAGCCGGGGCCTGGAGGCCGTTATGGACTGGATGAGGGTTAACAAGCTTGTGCTCAACCCGGAAAAGACCGAGTGGCTGTTGTGTTTTCCTCCCAAAGATTTGACTAATATTCCACCACTCAGACTGGGGGGTCAAATTTTATACCCCTCAGAGAGGGTTCGCAACTTGGGAGTCCTCCTGGATCCACAGCTGACATTCGACCACCACTTAACAGCTGTGACCAGGGGGGCATTCGCCCAGGTTCGCCTGGTGCGCCAGTTGCGACCCTACCTGAATCGGGAGGCTCTCACAACAGTCACTCGGGCCCTTGTGACCTCTAGGCTGGAATACTGCAATGTGCTCTACATGGGGCTGCCCTTGAAGAGCATCCGGCGACTTCAGCTAGTACAGAACGCAGCCGCGCGAGTGATTGCGGGTGCACCTCGATTCACCCGCATAACACCTATCCTCCGCGAGCTGCGCTGGCTGCCTGTCGATCTCCGGATGCGCTTCAAGGTGCTATTAGTCACCCATAAAGCCCTACATGGCAGTGGATCTGGATACTTGAGAGACCGCCTTCTGCCAATTACATCCCTGCGACCAATAAGATCACATAGATTAGGCCTCCTCCGCATTCCATCGGCCAGCCAGTGTCGGCTGGCAACTACAAGGAGGAGGGCCTTCTCAGCAGTAGCCCCGACCCTTTGGAACGAGCTCCCCGTGGAGATTCGTACCCTCTCCACCGTCCAAGCCTTCCGCATAGCCTTGAAGAACTGGCTCGCCCGTCAGGCCTGGGGATAAGGATAGCTACCCCTCCCGAATGATGAATGGATGTTGCCTACTATTTTATTATATGTTGTATCTTAATGTTTGTATTCCCCCTTCCCGGTTTTGTGTGAGCCGCCCTGAGTCCCCTCAGGGAAAAGGGCGGCCTACAAATTCTAATAAAACCTAAACCTAAACCTAAATATCCATTTGTAGTTTTGACCAGAATCCCTTGGCTTTATGCAACTCACATGGTTACTATTCATTATTTTTTTAGAATTTTCTTTCCAAAATCTAGTTACTGAAATCATTTGTATCTTTACTGAAGTCTTCATTGTCTATATATTGTGCAAGCTAAAATCATCTTGAACAGAATGTTGACCCTTTTGGGCAAGCAGGATTTCACATACTCTAATTTTTATATAATCATCGAAGAATGCAAAGCATAAAGCTCATTAATATTCTACCCTGGAATTACACAATGAGTGGCATTACATGCCAATGCCCACATATTGAAACTAATATTAATTGGTATAGGTAAATTTGATTAATATATTTGACTTAATTATTCCAATCAAAAGGAGCTTGCTCCTCAGAGGTGACACTACTAAATTATCAACATTACTTCCTTTATATCTCCTTTCCTCTGTGAAATACTATGCTATATCCTATTTTTAAAAAGGCAAATTAAATTAAAAGTAAGTTGAGTAGATATGGAAGTATCATAGCAATCTGTGATGGCAAACATTTTTTACACCATGTGTAAATTAGTTGCAAGTTTGCAGCTAATTTAACAGCTCTTTTATGCCTTAAATTTACATTTAAAAATGGATGTACTGCCAAAACATCATTCTTCTAGAAGGGAGTATGGCTTGTGTGGCTTCCCACACATCAAAACACTGTTTTTTCTAGAAGTCCTCTAAGAAACCCTGCTTAATCAATAGGGATTCTATATCAACATAGGGTCCCTCTTCTAACCATGATTCCATGGTTAGAAATGTGTGTCAAGGTGTTTTGAAGGCAGCTCTAACTTTTTGCACTTGCACTGTGCTCTCACACAAATACATTAGAGGCCAATGTAGCATTACAAAGTCACAATGCATATTTTATCAGTTGACCCTTTTAGTACCACTGTAGATGGTTAATTATATAAGATTGTAAAGGTAAACAAAGATAGGATGAACTGCCCAAGGCTAGAGGAATTGTACATTGTAACATTTTGTTGCATGGCCCTAGAATTAGAATTAGAATTAGAATTGATTTTATTTGTAGGCCGCCCTTTTCCCTGGGGGGACTCAGGGCGGCTCACAGAAACCAGGGAAGGGGAAATACAGCACTACGACGACAACACATAATAAAATAATAAGCAACATGCATACAACATTCGGGCGGGGTAATGGTCCTTATCCCCAGGCCTGACGGGCGAGCCAGTTCTTCAAGGCTATGCGGAAGGCCTGGACGGTGGAGAGGGTACGAATCTCTACGGGGAGCTCGTTCCAAAGGGTCGGGGCCGCTGCTGAGAAGGCCCTCCTCCTTGTAGTTGCCAGCCGACACTGGCTGGCCGATGGAGTACGGAGGAGGCCTAACCTATGAGATCTTATAGGTCGTAGGGAGGTAATTGGCAGAAGGCGGTCTCTCAAGTATCCAGATCCACTGCCATGTAGGGCTTTATGGGTGATCAGTAGCACCTTGAAGCGCATCCGGAGATCGACAGGTAGCCAGCGCAGCTCGCGGAGGATAGGTGTAATGCGGGTGAATCGGGGTGCACCCGCGATCACTCGCGCGGCTGCGTTCTGCACTAACTGAAGTCGCCGGATGCACCTCAAGGGCAGCCCCATGTAGAGCACGTTGCAGTATTCCAGCCTAGAAATCACGAGGGCCCGAGTGACTGTTGTGAGGGCCTCCCGGTTCAGGTAGGGTCGCAACTGGCGCACCAGGCGTACCTGGGCGAATGCCCCCCTGGTCACAGCCGCTATATGATGGTCGAATGACAGCTGTGGATCCAGGAGGACTCCCAAGTTGCGAACCCTCTCTGAGGGGTGTAAAATTTGACCCCCCAGCCTGAGTGTTGGATTAATGGCCAAATTTTTGGGAGGGAAACACAACAGCCACTCGGTCTTTTCTGGGTTGAGCACAAGCTTGTTAATCCTCATCCAGTCCATGACGGCTTCAAGTCCCCGGTCCATCACGTCAACCGCTTCATTGATTTGGCACGGGGCGGACAGATACAATTGAGTATCGTCCGCGTATTGATGGTATCTAATCCCGTGCCTACGGATGATCTCTCCCAGCGGTTTCATGTAAATGTTAAATAGTAGGGGGGATAAGACCGAACCCTGCGGCACCCCATATTTCAGGGGCCTTGGGGACGATCTCTGCCCTCCCACTAACACCGACTGCGACCTGTCCGAGAGGTAGGAGGAGAACCACCGTAACACGGTGCCTCCCACTCCCACCTCCCGCAGTCTTCGCAGAAGGATACCATGGTCGATGGTATCGAAAGCCGCTGAGAGGTCAAGGAGGACCAGGATGGAGGGATGTCCTTCATCTCTGGCTCTCCAAAGATCATCCATCAATGCGACCAAGGCGGTTTCAGTGCTGTAACCGGGTCTGAAGCCTGACTGGAAGGGGTCTAGGTAGTCTGCTTCCTCCAAGGACCGTTGGAGCTGGAAGGCCACCACCTTCTCAACAACCTTCCCCAGAAAGGGGAGGTTGGAGACCGGGCGGTAGTTGTTAAGGACAGCTGGATCTAGGGATGGCTTCTTCAGAAGGGGTCTCACCACCGCCGCTTTTAGTGTGGCGGGGAAGTTCCCCTCCCGAAGAGAGGCGGTTACAACCGCCTGGATCCAGCCTCGTGTCACCTCACTGCAGTTAGAAACCAGCCATGAGGGACACGGATCCAGAGCACAGGTGGAGGAACTCACAGCTCTCATGGCCTTGTCCACATCCCCGGGGGTAACCTCCTGAAACTCAACCCAGAGCTGTTGAACTTGATCCCCCTGAGTCTCGGCTGGAACTGCGGGTGTGGAGTCCAAGTCCGTCCGAAACCGAGCAATTTTGTCCGCTAAGAATTGGGCATATTCTTCAGCTCTGCCCTGCAAGGGTTCCCCTGCCTCCCTTTTGTTCAATAGGGAGCGGGTTATCCTAAACAGGGCGGCTGGGCGGGACTCAGCGGATGCGACCAGGGAGGCTATGTGCGATCTTTTGGCTGCCCTAAGTGCCCTAGTATATTCCCTGGTGCAGGTGGTTACCATTGCTCGGTTCGCTGCGGACTTATCGGACCTCCAACGGTGCTCTAGGCATCTCCTCCGGCGCTTCATCTCCCGGAGCTCCTCGGTGAACCAAGGAGGTCTCCGGGATCCGCCGCCTCGGAGGGGCCGCAGTGGCGCAATCCGGTCGAGGGCCTCTGACGCTGCCGAATGCCACGCAGCAGCCAGAGTCTCTACCGGACTGTGGGCGAAAGTATCAGGAATAACCCCAAGCTCTGTCTGGAACCTTACTGGCTCCATAAGACGCCTGGGGCGGAACCATCTGGTCGGTTCCTCCTCCCTACAGTGGGGGTTTGGCCTCCGGAAGTCGAGCCTCAGTAGGCAATGGTCTGACCACGACAGGGGTATGATGTCACTCCCCCTCAGACCAAGATCACACATCCACTGCTCCGAGAGAAATACGAGGTCAAGCATGTGTCCCGCTGAATGGGTTGGGCCTCGGATTACTTGAGTCAAGCCCATGGCTGTCATGGAAGCCATGAACTCCTGCGCCCCATCAGAGTTTTCACCGAGCGACGGCAGATTAAAGTCCCCCAGGACCATCAACCTAGGGAACTCAATCGCCAGCTCGGCTACCGACTCGAGGAGCGAGGGGAGGGCCGCTGCAACGCTGTTGGGAGGCAGGTACGTTAGCAGCAAACCCACTTGACCCTTGAGGTCCAACTTTAACAGCAAAGACTCACACCCGACAATCTCCGGAGCAGGGACCCTACGAGGAACTAACGACTCCCGGATAACCGCGGCCACACCCCCACCCCTTCCCTGGGCTCTCGGCTGATGCAGCACCTGAAATCCTTCTGGGCACAGTTCTACAAGGGGGACTCCTCCCTCTGGGCCCAGCCAGGTCTCAGTAATACATGCCAGGTCTGCCCTCTCGTCTAAAATTAAGTCCCGGACGAGAGGTGCTTTATGTACAACAGACCTGGCATTTAGCGACAACAGCCTGAGACCAGGGTCCTGATTACTTGCGCCATCTGGTCTTGGAGTGGGACTCCTAGGGCCGGAAGGAGGGATCTCTGTGACGTAGCGAACCCTCCTTCCCCGGTAATGGCCAGCCCTAAAGTCCCCGCCGTATCTGCCCCTCCCTGTTACGACCGCAATACCCCGACCCTCTCCCGTGTCTCTGGTCCCCTCAACCACCCCCGTGGCCCCCGCAACTCCCGGCAGGTCCTCCGAATCACACATACTCATACACTCCCACAAGCAGTCCCCACGTAAGATTAAAACACAGAAAATTTACAACAATATGAATATAAAAAGTGGGACATTCATTCATCTCATGCAAATCTCATGCATATCCCATACAAAGAAAGAAGAAAAAGATGAAAGAAAAAGCAAGAAATTACAAGAATTGCGCAGTTGTTTAAAATTTCAGGTGCGGGTTCAGCTGGCGAATTAGCTGTTAATGTTCAAAATTAAAATGGCTAGGGGCCGATTACAGTTCGAATAAAATATACGGGGGAGAGTCTTGTTACCCCTCTTTTCTTTCGTGGAGTTGCTGGTCAAAAGGTCCTGTGGGGGTTCGGTATAATCACACAATATTGTCACCGTCTGTCCACCCACAGCCCAGGTCCAAACTTTCTTTTTGGGAGTAAAGCCAATACAATGGTGGTGGTAGTCTGGTAACAGTCTGGTGATGGTAACAGTCTAGGTCAAGAAACACCGGGTCACAAGCTCTGAATGTATGGGCAGGGGAAGCCAAGCAGTCAAAGTCCAGAGTGGCAGGCAACCAGTATCGATTCAAAGAATAACGTTGGAACCAATGATGGTAGAAAAGGCAGCGTTGGAAAAGGAAAAGGGGGCAGTGTCGGTAAAAACAGCAGTACTGGTGGGGGGGGCTATATTGCTGACAAAGAACAGCGATGGTCACGAAGTCAGTGTTGATAGAACAAGCAGCATTGGTGAGAAAAACAGCTCTGTTAGAAAAGGTGGCATCGATGGAAAAGCCAAGCCAAGTATAGGGGGGGGGGCCTCCGGAAAAGGCTCCGGCCACGGCGCACATAGCCAGCCGCCCGGTTCGCCTAATCCGAAAAAGAGCCCAATCCTCCAGGTCTAAATAATGGCAGTCGCTAATCAGCGCGATTAGTACAGTCGCTGTAGGCTCACCACGTTGGACAGATTTTAAGAAGAGGGTTAGAGAACCCCACAGCTGCTGGAGCCGCCGCAAGACGCTTTCGCTCGCCTCCGCCCCCACTATAAGGCCGCCGCTCCCGCTGCCGAGGCCGCCACGCCACGCCGGAGAGTCCGAAGCCCCGAGCCGACGAGAGACACCGGTTTCTCTCAGCCGTTGGCTCGCACACGTCCCCCGAATCTCCATCCTCCTGGGGGACCTTCCCAAAAGCAGCAAGCAATCGGTCCCACAAGCTCCCGGGCGCTTTTTCGCTAGGTCGGCTAACGCGGAAAAGCCCCGGCCGCCATTCCGGATCTCCGCACATGCGCATCTTCCTACTTATAAACAGCACAAATCAAGTTACAAACAAGTGAGCTAGGTAAATTGGGACACTGCTCCAAATTCAGACCTGCCTACTCCCATCAGAACTGACGCAATCAGTGAGATCAAACAAAGAAAAATTTATCAATCCCACATTTTCAGGAGGTTTGGGAGTCTGGAGCAAGAAGGTACTGCTTTCCAGTGGCAGTATTGCTATCCTGGAACTGTCTCCCAACAGAGGACAGGCTGGTCTACTCCAGTGGTGAGATTCAAAAATTTTACAACTGGTTCTGTGGCCATGGCTTGCATGGCATGGCTTGGTGGGTGTGGCTTGGTGGGCATGGCAAGGGAAGAATACTGTAAAATCTCCCTTCCCTCCCGATCAGCTGGGACTCAGGAGGCAGAGGATAGATGTGGGCAGGGCAGTCAGGGGTGGTATTTACCGGTTCTCTGAACACTCAAGATTTACGCTACCGGTTCTCCAGAACTGGTCAGAACCTGCTGAATACCACCTCTTGTCTATTCCTTGTGGATATTCTGATGTTGTGAAAGTTCTAAAGATGGAGTTATTTCAGACGGCCTTCACTTAATTTTATTTTGTCATCTTAAATTCTGCTTTAATTGTTTGTATTTTAATACTAATTGGTATTGTTTTTATGGAAGTTGGTAGTGTGGAAGTAGGACATTTCTATATTCTAAGTATATTCTAGAGTGGAGGGATTGGATAGAAATACAAACCCTAAATCAATAAACAAATTGAACCACAGACCAGGTTATAGAACACTTGTGACTTGATTCACACATTGAGTAGGATAATAATGTAGCTTGTTTGCTTTTTGTTTAGCCTGCTGTGCAAATCTAGACATTATGGTTTTTAAAAAAACAAAACAAAACATGACTTTGTTCAATGTGTTTAAACCAAGGCACAGGATATTCTTCGATAATTACAACATTTTGAAGAAGTATTCCTGAAGCTGTACAGTCTGGGTTTTGTCTTTGTCTAGAAATAGTTCCTGATAACTGCCAGTCTTCATAAAAGAAGAAGGGGTGGGGAGACAGTTACTTTATGTATCACGTAATCTTAAATATAACTTCATATTTTCAGCAAAACCTGAGCCAAAATATATGTATACAAAAACACTACATAATTAATCTCCTACCCCTCCCAACATCAGAGAAATAAATGAATTTTTAAGAACATGTGATGATTAATTCTGGAGAATAACTGTAGTCATTGGTGGCTCCCAATTAAACTGTGGCTCAACTCTTAATCTCCTGGGGTTTGTGTGTGTGTGTGTGTGTGTGTGTGTGTGTGTGTGTGTACACTAAGGAACCATCTTTGCTTCTTCAGAACTCAGTGATTTGAGGATGCTGATATAATGCCTTGATATCGCTCACTGATCATAGATATCTATTTTGATTGGCATAGAACTAATACTTTATAATGACCCCATTATCCATAGTGTCCCTTTAGAGCAAGGGTTTTAATTCATCCAAGCTTATGTAGAGGAAGTGAGTCTTCAGGAAATGTTTATTTGATTAAGAGATTTGTCATAATAAGGATGCACAATAGGCGGAAAATAAAAGGACAAAATTCATGTCTGTCCACTTGTGTATGTATTCCTGGAAAGTACCTAGTGCATTCATGATGATTTTCATAGAGCAAAATATTTAATAACTTTTTATACAGGACAGCATCTGTTGCTTAAGCATGTCCATCTGATGCATGACATAAAGACCTTTTGTAATGTGGGAACCATGGAAGCTGTAATGACAAAAGTTGCTAAAATTGTTTACTGAATATTTCACACCTATTCTGTGTCAAAGGATGAGACATGGTGCATTTTGTAGATCAGGCGAGCCCATTTCTTTGAAATGGCTTTCCCCAAATTGGCACCCGCTGTACGATTGGGACTGCCAGTACTAGAATGCTAAGTTCTAACAGGCTAAAGATCAACTGGCAAAATGCTTAGACTTGCAGTGCCAGCACATCTGGAGAGCATTAGATTAAGAAAAGGTTTCAATGGGCAAAAACAGTTTGCCTGTCAACATCCCGTTCACTGGAATACAGTTAGGAAGCACCATAAATTGTGCTGATTATATAGTAGGTGTAGAATAACTAGGAGTGTAACTGTTGAGGGGGAGAATTATAACATTTTGAATCAAATGGGTTCTATTCATTCTGAAATAACTGCATATGTATTACCAATATTATCTCCCTCAAGGCCTCAGTTTTTTTTTTCATTTGAAGGTAAGGCTTAACTGTGTTTTATATCAACAGCAGATGCCAATTTGATGTAGTGTGTTAACTCTGAAGTGAACCTGGCTGAAGCCATCTTGTCAGTGGTGGGTTGCCAATTTTTTAAACTACTGATTTGAGCGGGCTTTTACGCGCTGCTTCTGCGCATGCGCAGAAGCAGTGGTGCGTTCCTACCAGTTCATCCCACTTCAGCCAAACCGGTAGTAGTTTGGCAGCCTTCATCGCTGGAACCGGCAGCAACCCAGGCCTGCCACGCTCCCGAAATGGTTCTGCGGGGGGCACTGTAAGCATCATCATCTTGTTTTTTGCGTGGAGCCTCCTGCTGCTGCTACCCGATCTGCAACCCCGATCTGGGCTGGACCAGGAGCAACCCACCTCTTCATCTTGTACTACCTCATAGTTGCCACAGAGCCGGAGAGAGGGAAGGGAGAGGGAAGGGAAGGGGGAAGTAGAAAGGGGAAGTAGATAGCCCAGCTAACAGTCAAAATAAAAAAGTTTTCCTGTGGGAACCAAGGCATTGCAACAGGTGGCTGGTGAAGGAGGAGAGAGACTTGCCAGCTGTCTTCATTGGACAATATGATTGGTGACCCTCGGAGGGGGGAGTTTTATTCTTTTAATTAGGTGAAAAACCACAGGAACCATTATAGTTGGTTTTCACCAGCTGTGTCAATATGATGGATCCAATAAACATATTCTTAGAGGAATCTACTTGCCTCTGAGTTCTGCTTTTAATGAGTGCATTGAAAGCATACTGATATAGTGGTTGAGACACCAGACTAGAAACTGGGACTGAATTCTTGTCCCACAAAGCAGGCTGGGCCAGTTGGCCTCTTTCAGCCCTAGAAAGAAGAAAATGGCAAAATGCTTCTGAAAACTGCAGGGAATACTCCAGGCACTTTCCAAGAAAACTGCAGTGAGTAGTACAGGCACTTTCCAGAAGTCAACATGACTCGAAAACACTCATTCACTCACCCACCAATCAACCCACCCAAAACAAACAGTAAACAATCTTATCCTGCATCTTTTCTTTTTCTGCAGAGCTTTGGTAAATTCAGTCAACTAATGGAACAGAAGTTGCCTTCAGAAGTTGTGGAAACTTCATCACTGGAGGCTTTCTAGAAGAGATTGGACTGCCATCTGGCAGAAATGGTGTAGGGTCTCCTGCTTGGGCAGGGGATTGGACTAGATGATCTACAAGCCCCTTTCCAACTCTCTTAGTCTGTAAAAAAATGAGGGAGGGCATTTTGTATAAAAGGCAGCTTATGAATATTTTAAAGAGAAAGAAAAAAGTGAAATATGATAGTCATAAGTAATATAAACAAAAATGTAAGTTTGCCAACTGGAAATGATGTTTCTTCTGATTGGCCATTGTTGTCATGTTCTTCCAGAATGATGGAACACTGAGCAAGCTATGAGAAAGTAGCATGAAAGCCACTAGTAATAGTTACCGCAAAGAACCATATTGATACAAACTGCAAAAAACCTGTTGTTGCTCTATAGTGCACATGATTTATGGAGGGGATAATTATGTTAAACAATTACAACATGGTGATCATATATTATCACAAAGCATGACCAAAATAATCTTACATACCTATCTACTATGATCAACAAAGCAAAGAAGACTGCTTATTTTACTTATGACTTATATTACATGTATTTCATATATTTGATTAAAGGCTATTAGTATTAAGGCTGAAGCCATACTGAGAGCAATGCGTTAAAAATTCTGAGAGTGGCAGAACATTTATTTATTTATTTTATTTTGTTAAGCTTAAGCACTGCCAGACTCTTAAATGACCCACAATTTAAAACAAGCAATACCATAAAATTATATAATAGAATATAAATCAAGAATATAGTATCCGTCTAAATAATATGCTATATGTCAGGATTCACCCCCAATGAAAGAAGACTCCGATGCTTGAGTTTCCTCAAAGTTCCATTTTATTAGAGATGTCATATTGGCACATCTGGGAAAACCCAAATCTGAAAGTTTCCAGGTTTTCCCCACTCAAAAGGAAGTCCAAGCCCCTGCCCAGCACCCACCTGTCCATCACATGGTCCAATCAGGCACTGTCCCAACTGGAGATGCCTCCCAGTCACACCACTACAGCTGCAGGGCAGGATGACCTTGACTCTCTGAGAAAGGAATGTTATTTTGACTATATCTACCCCACTCCATATAATCCCCCTTCCCAGTTTCCCACAGCAATAATTGTGGCAGGTCTGAAGGCCCTATGCAAAAAATGGTTTCCAGGCCTAACACTATAAATGCAAGAGTCACCTGAATCCAAGGCCTAAAAGAACAACCAAAAAAGTGATTTATATGCAGAAGTTCCCAGGTGAAATCTCTGACACTAACTCCTGAAAAGATTTCTGGATGGGAAGAACAATGTGGTCTAGTGTTGTTAAGAATGTCTGTTATTTTCCAAAATTGATTATGTGTTTTACTTTGTATTACCCATCCAATGTATAATTTAGAACTCAGTGATAGTATTCATTATTTTATGCAAATTCTTGAGTCAAATATCAAATTTAGAAAAACATATTACTTTCTAACTCTCAGGAATGTGGTGTCAAAATTACAGAAAAATCCAGCATGCTATGCTAAGAAGTGCCTGCAAGTACAGTTGGAAGAATTATCTTTCTTTCTTTCTTTCTTTCTTTCTTTCTTTCTTTCTTTCTTTCTTTCTTTCTTTCTTTCTTTCTCTCTTTCTTTCTTTCTTTCTTTCTTTCTTTCTTTCTTCCTTCCTTCCTTCCTTCCTTCTATATGCTACTAGATATTCAATGTTTTAAAGTAGATAAATGTTGACAATTGGAAGAATATCATGAACAATAAAATTAGAGTGCTGATTTATTTTCAAAGCAATGGTGGGATCTACCAAAACAAGATCTACAGCAACACGAATGAGTTTGAAATTTATAGCACTGATTTCTATCTCTCTAGAGGAACATAAAATATACTTACCTGGGGAAATTCCATAGAAATATGAAAAGTTTTGAAAAAATAAAAATAGATACATGCATATGTATATTTAAGAGACAGCTGTGTAGAAAAATAAATGTTTTTTTTTAAATCCAGAGTTATGCAGAACTTTGTAGAATTTATTAAGGTCCAAATGCATGCTACACTAGGATACAATACAAACTGATAATTCATCTTTAACCACATGGCCATGTTTTTACTTACTAATATTTATGTTTTGCAGAGTTAAGAATTTAATTAATTGACTGCAAGCCAGGGAAATTTTATCAGTTTAGTTCTATATTATATTAGCTCTGAGGTTGTAGAAATGGAGGAAATAGAGCACAGGTGTCAAATTCGCAGCATCATGTTGCTGTTATGTAATGTTTTGGGATATTTTTCCCATTTGCAGGAGCTGGAGTGGGTGTGGCCTTCACGTCATGCATCCGGCCAATGGGCTGCCAGTTTGACACCCCTAAAATAGAGGATTTGCATGGAGCTACCTAAATGAATTCTATTTGCCATATTATAGACTAATTGTTTGGTCAATAAGTGTTGGATTGCTTCAATTCTACCTTGGTTCACCTAGATACTGGGATACAGGCAGAGAAGCCTATTTATGAAATCCTCAGGGACTCATAAATTGTGCACTTGTTAAGCTTTTTTCTTACCATTCCTGTTCTCTGCTAGGCAGGTGATGTTAAATATAAGGTTGCTTAAAATGTGTACATGACTAATTCCCTTTAACCCAGCTTGATGTTCTAATCAGCAGTTGCTGAAAGATCGCCAGTGAAGCTCAGCCACTTACCATCATTTTCTTGATCTACAAAATGTCTTGGTTTCAGAGAAATCAGGATCTGGGTACTTCAATAAAGAGTTTTATAGAGTGGAAAAGAAATGATACTCCAAGCAGATAGGTCTTACACATGTACTAATGTTCTTTATTATTATAATGTATCAAAGCTCTACAAATCTTCAAAGGGCCTACTTCATTTTAACAAAAATTGAGCAAAGTTCTTTCCCAAAGCTCTTTTGTAAAGCCACTTCTAAGACTGTTGTGAACTTTCTTGTGTTGCTTCTCTCTCCATGCTGCTTTAGTAACTTCCTTCTAGTAGAACATGAAGCAATTATAGAAGTTATTAGATTTGGTGGAAAAGTGTTCTGAACATGTTCAACACAGAAATATCTTCAGGTGGTTTTTGGAACTGCAAATTGAAGCTCCAAGGCAATGTGAAGCATTTTTTAAAGGCAAATGGCTTTACCTCTTTTCATCAGTGAAGAGAATCAGGTTATTTAAGACATGCCAAATCCCTTTACACAGGCCAATAACTGAAGAACTGAAGAAGAGGTCTGATGGATCAGGCCAAACTATTTAGTCCAACATGTTGCATCACCTAGTGGGGTATGTCATATGCATTAGGAAGGCTCACAACATGGACAGAAGGGCAGCTGCCTTCTTTGGCTTTCTAATAGTTAGTTTCAAAGACAAGTTGCTGAAGATTTAGGAAGTCATACTGTGATTGGGGGAAATACCCTGATTGGGAGAGTTGTACACCGGTCTTAAGGTTAATTGGATTTTTGTCGATTTGCCACCATCATACAAAGTGTCATGTGGACACCTAGAAGCTTCTGATCTAATTAAGACATCTGAAAACAGGAACATCTGATTTTGAAAACACATTTATATTTTCAAATATAAAACATATAAAATGAGATCTGTTAGAAAACAGACAAGGCTGCGGGACTTCTTTAGTGTTGCATTTGTGTTACATGAAATATTGTGGGAATCCAGGCACAGTTGGGAGCCAGAGAGAATCTTCAGTTAAAGACCCAGGATCAAAAAACAAGATTAGTTGAGGGGAGATACCTGGAAAGACTATATTTGGGAAAATAGACTGGGGGTCAGTGAGAAAAGCTATAATTTCAAGAAGCTCAAGAAACAGTTATTTCCCCCTCTTTCCATTCTTTTGTCTAGGCTAAAAGCAAGGCAGAGAAGTGAAAGTACCAAAGCTGTGTAATGGAGTGAGAATGTGATAAGGAGAGAGGAAGTGAGATTGTAAAAAGTTAAGAAACTTTTCTACAGAAATGTATTTATCATTTGTAAACCAAGGTCATTAGAAATAAGCACAATTTATTTTCTTGGAAAGCACTGTAACAATAAATATAATTTCAGAAGAAACTGTGTATGAATCACTAGAAAGTTCCTGTCTCTTTTCCCATCCTCCAAACACCTAATGCTACTAAAAGTGATAGACGCTCCATCTATGATTCCCCATCCTTCTGTCCAACACCTTTTAAGATTATCATCAATGTTAATTTTGGTGATCATGACATGTGATGGCAACAAATTCCATTCTTTAATTATGTGTTTTATAAAGAAGCACTGATCATTTTCAGCCTACATTGCTCCTTATTCCTCAATTCTGACATGGTGAGGAAAAAGAACTGCTTATATCTTCTCTATCATGTATGATTTGCAGGGTAATTTAGAATCCACTACAGCAATAATCACTATGCATCAGCTATGGAAGAATCAGTGTATGCCTAAGCCCACAAATGGGCATAGTAGTCTTTAATGGTCATTTGAAGTGCTCAGTTTGTCCAAACTGGAAAAAAATATATGATGCTGCTAACTTTCTAGTAGCCTATCTTGAAATTAGTAATTAGCCTTAAAGAATTTCAGCGGCTATGACCAAATCTCAGTTTCTCATAATTATCTATTTCAAAGAATATCCAGTTCATTTCCATCTAAAAAAACAGAAGAATAAATATTATTCTAATGACTATAACAAGCAGTCTTGGGTTTATCTACATGCAATTAATTGAATGTGCTCTTTCCCCCCCCTTAATAATTATCTTTAGAGGCCAAGAGGTCAAAACCCCACTGACATCCTCCACACCCATTCCTCTTCCTCTTTCTCCTCCTCCCTTTGAGTTAGGGAAAGTTTATCAAAACTGTAAGAATTTGTATTCGGGTATTCTAACTCTAAACGTTAGAATTATGAAATCATAAAGACTTCTTCTATCTAGTTCCATTTATGTATACCAGAACTATTTTATCCAACGATGACATGTACATTTCCCAGAGTTGACAAAGGGAGATGTAACTCTGGGAAATAAACAGCTGATCCACAATTCTGTGGAACTGTGGTTACGGTCAGAAATTCTAAATATGGCACCTTGTTACTGTATCTGCAGAATTGCAGCTTATGTGTTAAGGGATGAGTCACTTGTCAAGCTTACTAAAATGTGTTTTACTCTCATCATCGTTAGAAAGAGAATATGTTCTGTAGGAGAAAAATATCACACAAGTATAAAAAGCTACACTTTAATTTTCTCATTTCCATCATTTTACCATGGGAGAACTTCAGAAATAAGAACTCAACAACCAAATCAAGAGTACGTAAAATATAAATCACCCAAAATATTTTGGTATGTCAAATCCCAGAAGAAGCTATAGGCTATAATAAAAGGTTCACTATTCCACTATTGTTTGATTGGCAATGTCATTGAAAACATTAAATAATAAAGAAATATTCCTTGGTAAAACCCAGAGCCAAAACTGCCAAATTATAAGTGCTTAACCTTGAAGTTTGGAGTTTGAGAGCTTTATTTTATTTTGTTTTATTTTCCGGCAAAAGATAATTTCTTTCCCCAAGCACTATGACTGGAGAAATCCCGAAGAATGATTCCATATGACTTAAAGGCAGGCCCTTTCCCCTCCCCTCCTCATTATAATTTGGAAGAGTGTAATCTTAAAGTACTGATTTAAGAAACACATTCCCTGCCTTTTGGCAGTTAGAAGGGCCAAATTGCTAATAAGTCCCTGATTACTTTTGGAAACTTCACAAGAATTCTACTTCACATTGTGAAAACGCAGAATCATTTTGAATCAATCTAATTCATTTTGGGAATTCATAATTTGGCTTAAGTAACAACTCTAATAGATCATTTCCACATGCACATACAGGTAGGTATGGATATGTCTGCCAGGCTCACCTTTATCAGTTTTTTTAACTTTATGTTCTAATAGAACATGCATGTGTACATATTTCATTACTACATTTAATACATTTAGTACTATGGACTTTTTAAAAATTGCTGCTAAACATGTTAAAAAGTTTTCAGCGTAATACTGCATTTAACTTTGTGAACCAGGAAGTTAACATTGTGTACATTTTCAGGCATCATTTTGTCAACCATTCCCATGACCAAGATGCTGATCCCCATACTATGAATTCATGCTTTCATCCATGTATTCTTACCTATTTGAGCCTAAATTGATTTACAATTATTAAGGCTCTGATATTATATACTCAAATAGGAGCCATGGTGGTTCAGTGTTTAGAATTCAGTCTTGAAAGCTGACTCACTGCTCACGGTCAGGAGTTCGATTCTGACTGGCTCAAGGTTGACTCAGCCTTCCATCCTTCTGAGGCCAGTAAACTGAGGACCCAGATTGTTGGGGGCAATATGCTGACTCTCTAAACTGCTTAGAGAGGACTGTAGAAGCACTATGAAAGAGTCTATAAGTCTAAGTGCTATTGCTATTCAAATGGACCTTTTGAATGGACAGTTTTTATTTGCAGTGTTGAACCAGTCATTCCAAGGATGTTGATAAAGGCTCGATTCTGCTATAAATCATGGGACACCTTTTCATGGTTAATCTCCCCCCCCCCCCCCAACACTTACATCTCTGGTGAGGGAGGAAAAAAAACTGTTGAGAGCATCACTATTTGCTAAAATTCTCTCCAAAACTGTGGGAGGAGAATCACTTTCAACGTAATTCTGCTCACCTCCTTTGTGGAATTTGTTCTCTTAAGAAATGGTGGGGCAGACAGACGCAGGGTTTAAGAAGATTTCAAACAGGGGTGCTCACCTCATCTTCCCATCCCCTCTGTAAGAGACAGTTCCACCTTCACAACAAGCTTCAATTGTCTGATAATCACCTCCTCCGATTCCATTAATCATCATGTGAGGAACTTAGAGAAAGATGAGGAAGTGCAACACATGACAATGAGGGAGAGAGAGAGAGAGAGAGATACAAGAAGATCATTAATGTCTTAATATCCTGTCCTGACATCTCACAAATTATCTGAGACTTCATAGCCAATGTAAACAGGTTTGTTTTCAACTCCCTTAATTGCCTGCTAATTGACAGCAGATGTAGGCTTTAACTTTCTTCCTCTGATAAGAACCAGCCTATTTTCTGGGCCTAGCATGTTTCAGATACAATTCCAGAACATATTCCTGGTTAATGGACAACAAAAGCATTTAAAGAAAAATACCAGTCAGATGACTAAAGCCTGATTTAGGCAGAAGTCAACTAGAAAGCAGCACAAAATTATTTACTAAAAGTTTTCAAGGTCGTTGTTGCCCTATTTCTTTCTCTCTTTCTCACTTTTGGGATTATTAATTACATTGAAAGCCATCACAGTTTTTTTTTAAATGGAATATTATCAATATTCTCCACCTATTTCTGGTCTGTGAATAGTTCAGTGTTCCGCAGATTTCCTTTTGTTGTTTTTTTCTCTCCACAGAAGGTACCCTTACAGTTCAGATCTGTCCTCTTGATGTTTAGACTACAACTCATACAGTCCTTGTCATTCTCCCTTCTGTCAAGGTGTGATGAAAACAGGAGTCCAAAACATCTGGAATGCAATAGGATGACTATTTGTTTAGTTTATTTATTTATTTAGTTTGTGAAACATGTACAAGATAACAGGTATAAATAAACGGGGAGAGTAAGAGAGGGATGGTAGGCAGACTGGTGCACTTATGCACGCCCCCTTTACAGACCTCTTAGGAATGAGGTGATGTCCACCTTAGACAGTTTAAGGTTGAAGCTGCGGGGGCTTGAGGATGTAACAATGGAGTCAGGTAGAGCATTCCAGGCATTGATCACTCTGTTGCTGAAGTCATATTTTCTGCAATCGAGTTTGGAGCGGTTTATCTTGTATCTATTGTTTGCCCATGTATTGCCCAAGGTTAAAGCTAAAGTAGTTGTTGACAGATAGTTGACAACTACAATGTCAGTTGTTGACATTGTAGCAGACAATTTTGTGTACTATGCTTAGGTCAGACTACAGGCGGTGTAGTTCCAGGTTGTCCAAGCTCAAAATTTTGAGGCTGGTGGCATAAGGGATTCTATTGTGAGCAGAGGAGTGGAGTACTCTTCTCCTGAAATATCTCTTTGTGCCATCCTGTGGTCACATAACTCCATTTTATGCCAGTTTTTACCAAAAGCCAGTATTTACCTCTGTTTTGGACAAAACCAGTCAATGACCTTGGCGTCTGCTTAATAACCAGGGTGTTCGCTAAATGACTCCTGCAAAAAAAGGTCATGAAATTTGGTCATTGTGTGATCAACCTGCTTTATGACTATCTTGACTTATGGCCATAATGGGCAAGTTCCATTATGACTATCACTCAAGGATAATCTATATGTGTTCTTGAAGAAATCTTTCTATTTGTGACGTAAACTTAAAAACTGCTTATGCACAAAAAGTTGAATTTGAGAAAACATTTGCAAATATATGGAAATTAATTGTATGTAGCAAAAACAAATCTTTAATTACTTAATTAAAACATCTCTCTTTACTAAAATGCACATTTGGGATGCAAAGACTGGTTGGAATAAATTTGAGAGGTTAAGAATATTTATTTTCATTTAAATTTGTCATTTTTTAAAGTCCATTATATGCTAATTATGTATTTATTTGAATTTATTATTATTGTTATGACTGTAGTATACATTTTAATATGTTTCACCATCCTGGAATCCAAATATAAATCAGTTGTCTGATTTTTTTAGATTAGTATATGTTGTGCATTTTGTCCACAATACATAACAATAACATCTCAGCTCATGATGGCGAACCTATGGCACACGGGTCACAGGTGGCATGCGCAGTCATTTCTGAGGCATTGCCCTGGAAGCTCCAATGTGGTCGCCAGCTGATTTTCGGCCTTGATTTTCGGCCGTTTTTCGCCTTCCGGAGGCGAAACAAGTGTTTAATTAAGATTAAACAACTCAAATTACTGCATCTAGTTTTGGGTACTGCATTTTAGCAAATATATTAACAAACTGGACCAACCACAATGATAAGGGACTTAAAAGAAAAGAGCTATGAGGGCAGTTTAGGGGCATTGCATATGTTTAGTCCAGAGAAGATAATGGTGAGATATAGTAGCTGTCATGAAGTATCTGAAGAGCTGTCATATAGAAGATGAGGCAGAATTATTCAGAATTGTATTGAGAATATGGGCCTGCCCTCCCCAAAAATAGATTTAAATTAAAGGGAAAGGCATTGAATAAGTTGAACTCCAAGGTCTCTTCCAAACCTTACATTGTACAAGCATATGTTTCAAAATTCAATTTTGGAAACTTGATAAAGTGAATCTAGTTTATCAGTCTGGTGCATTCTGATAAGTTTCAGATTTTACATATTAGTTAATTTCTTTTTTGGCCCAGAAAAGATTTCAGAAGCCTCATAAACTTCCAGCGCAACAATGAAGTTTATAATGTCGAACATTTCAGTTCATTTTTCATACCTCTCTTTATAGTTTTGGTTTTCTTATGCTTGAGGATGCATCTTGTCTTTATTTTGGCTGTGCTTGAGGATGCATCTTGACTTTACTTTGGCTGGTAGACTGTTTATATTCCTTCATACTATGAATTTGCGTTAACCTTTTCCTACTTTTGAACTTACTTGCATTACTGCACTTCATCAAGCTGAATAATACAAACAGTATGCTAGTTCAGCGATATTTTGCAGCAACATTAGCAATCCAAAAGAAAAATAGGTTCTACCTGAAATTCTAAATAAAAACAGAGAAAATTAAATTATTTGGACTGGTCTAGTTGAAGTTTCTCCTACACCATCCAAAATCTAAATAAGTGACTCAATGTTCCTTTCCAGAACTGTGGCTGTAACATCTGCCATTCATTTCTTCTGAAAAACCCTATCTGACAATTTGAATTTATATGTAAGAGTAATTTTGTTCTTTCTCCCAAGGTCAGCTTTAGGCTGTATCAGGAATAGGGTTTCGACTGCTGCTGACACTAATTTTTTGGAAAGCTGCCATGAGCTACAACAACACAGTTCAAACCTACCATCTGAGACCTACCATCTGAGAAGATTCAACTTAATGGGAGAGCAGAGTGGCCTTCAAATACAGAACACAAAGTGTGACAGATTACTGCAGTGATCCATTAAATTAGAACATTGACACTTCAGCATTTATAGCACAATGCCTAATGTTTTTTGTAGCTATTTCCACATAACAATAGACCAGGTATCTAATCCTCAATACTTTGTGAATTGAGAAAAAAGCTATCTAAACTTATAACCTCTCATTATGAAGAAAATATATGCTCTAGGTCAGGCTCCTATTAACAAATCAGGAGAAGCCAGAACAGGGGTCAGCAATCTGTAGTTCTGGAGCCGCATGTGGCTCTTTCATCCCTCTGCTGCAGCTCACCATCACCAGTTGGCTTCACAATTGATAGGGCTTTCGGTTAGGACAGGTGGAGGAAAAAGAATGCCACACTAGGAGGAAACTCTATAGTGGAGGAACTGGACTTCCGGTCGGCTCCAGAATTGAACAGGGGGCTTTTGGTTAGGACCTTTGTGGCTCTTTGAGTGTTTAAGGTTGCCAACCCCTGAGTTAGAATAATAGTATCAATTTAGTGGAGTTCTTTTAGTGGAGTTCTTTTAGTGGCTCTTTTAATGGAGTCCAGCTATTGCTGAGTGACATTTTTATATTGTTTTATCTATCCTGGATTTACTTTCCTGTGAAGCTGCACTTTGATCCATAGAAAAGATTTGAGTCATGCGTAGAACTGGACACATAACCACTTTTTGTTTCTCTCAAGGTACTGCCCCTAATGTCGTGTAAACTTGGAGTGTACTTTTCCTTCCTATATTTATTTCTAAAACTCTTTTTCTTATACATGTTCATTTTACTCCTGCTTTCTAAAACCATGGACTGCTTCTGATCAAAGTTCAGATGTGGATTTTGCAACAAAAGTAGTGATCAATGTAGAGCATCTCGGGCCAAAATTATGGTGAGTTTGGAGTCAATTAAAATAAGAAAAATAATACATATATTAAAATGATAAATCCACTAAGATATCCAGATAAAAATGCAAGTCAGAAGGCTTTCCTATCTCTTATTTGTTTTTACAAGGACAAACTAATTTTTCCATCATTGTTGAGTTCTTTTGCCAATCAAGTTGGAGGAAAGTTGCAGTCTGAAATTAAACATAAGCTTGTTAAATGTAAATGTGTATGTTTTTATAGTACTCTTGGAAGATACAGTTCAGTGAACCTAGAACATTTATTTCCCCTTTGCTTTTCCTCCAAATTGTAATGGAATAACCTTCTGTTATTCTTCTTTTAAGACATTGAGAGTGATAGACCATCTATATCACTTTTGATTTTAAAACACCCACTCGTACTGAAAGAAATATTTGATTAGAACCAGAAGGGAGTTGTTGTTTTTTTCAGAGAGAGAGAGAGAGAGTTTGAAATCCAGAGTTTATTTTCCATCATCACCTCTGCACACATACACCAGTATGAGCATACAAATATAACAGGAATTAAACTTTTTCCCTCTTCAAAGTGTTTGCAGCTACTTATTAAACACACATGTGGCCAAGATTCTTCATTTAGGTGGAAGGAGATTTTTTTTAAAAAAAATGTAGGCAGCCCATTGACCTGTCTGTTTGCTCTCAGGACTCTTTTGAACAGCTGTGAGAAAAGGAGAGGGAAAAAAAGAGGTAATTTAACAAGCCCTATCCAGATGTTCGTATGATACACACACACTGAATGACTTTAGCATGGTTTATTTCATTTTCTGAAATCATTTTTCACCAGCCTGTTTTCTCAGCTGGGAAGTTTCTGGTGTAGTGTTTTCAAAAAAATATTGCATTTGGCATTACAAGAAAACAGAGCCTTTAAGACATTAAAAGGACAATATCCTTGTTTGACTTGGCCCAGAGAAGCAAGGCTATAGGAATTTTACATTTTTTGTACCACCCAAAGAATAGGTAAAGGAAAATTTTCCACTCTTAAATCCTGGTTTACATGGGAATTTGAGAGTTGTTTAGCCTGAATTTTCCTCTCTCTTTCTGTTCCTACTTTTGCAAGTATTCCACATCTTTCTATTAGAATTAAAAAAAATACAACAATGTATGAACAAACTGTTAAAATGTTAGAAACAATCCAATCCCATTGTTGACCATGAAGTTGATTAAAAGCTTCTATATAATTATAATGATGATATAATTATATGAAATCACTAGCCTGTGTTAGACAGAAAAAAAGTAAGTTTTGGTCTCAACGTATGTGGAGGACACCAAATTAGTGAAAGTTCTATTTCCTGTTTCATGGGTTTTTAATGGTTGATCTTCAAGGTTTTTTTTCCCCCCAGTCTGGAGGAGAAAAAAAGTAGAGGCAAATTAACCAGAAGAGGCAAATGATGTAGATGTTAACTATAGGCTGAATTTGACAAGATAGAAACCAGCAATTTTAAGGCTAGAGATAAGCGGTATAAAATGTGTCACAAAATAAACTGCCAAATGCCTGTTAATTTGGAAAACTGGGAGGAAGAATTCCAAAGTTTAAATGGGGGGCCATTTGTAACTCTTACGTAAAGTTGATGTTTTTGTTTCCCAGAACATTGCACCACATCCCAAAATCATTGATGTGTTATTTGTGTCTGCAATGAAAAATCTAATTTAAGCCAAGTTACATCTCAGTGTCTTCTGCAATATAAGTGTATTCCCAAATAACAGGTTAAATGAACAGGGAAATGAGAATTATTGGCAAGTTGTGGTGAAAAACAGCTCCAGCTAGATTTCTTTTTTCCCCTCCATCAACTTTTTGGTGAGAAAGCAAATTATACCAGTGAGATTTGCTATAACTTTTATAAACATTTCTTCACACAAGTCTATATCAACCTATATGGGAGACGCTTTGTAGGGATTTATGTATTGAATAGTGGGCTGTAGTTAATCAAAAACTGAATATAGGATTATAGAAGTAGTTTAATTGGAAATGCTAACAATTAAACCTTCAAATATCTGTGGAGGTTTCTCTAAAAAAATCTAATTCATTATCTCTTCCCTTCAGATTCCTCCCCATGACTATAGTAGTGTGGGAATACAGTAAGTCATTATGATCCCCTCTATAGATGTGAGGATATGAGGTGGATGATATAATGATGACTGGCCGTTGAGGACAATATGCCAAGGGTGTCAAACTCATGTTGTCATGGCAGTGTCACGTGACGTATTGTGACTCCCCCACCCTACACTAAACCGGGCATGAGTGTGGCCATTACATGATGCATCTGAGCCACGAGCCACAGGTTTGGCAACCCTGCGATATGCAGTATGCAGCTAGGCATATTCTTGTTAGAATCACAAAATGGGCATTCATAAGCATTTTAAATGCATTTTGAAGATTATTAAAAGAATCTTCAGTTATATAAACTTTTGTTTTCAACCGTCAATCAATGAACAATGTTGTTTAAGTGCAAAAGAAGAGCAGGGTCTAGATTATGTAACAAATAGTAGGCTGAGCAGAGTGATAACAACACAACTGTTCATTGGACATTCTCCCAAAAGTTTAGTCCAACCTGCCAAGCATAGTCAACTCTGGTGCTTATGGGGCAGCACAGACTCAGAGACTTAATGGGTATATTCAGAGATTTTTTGCCCAGCAGATGGCAATCATATGAGCCTAGATGAGTAAAACTCTCTTTAAATGAACAATAATCATTTTTACCTTGGCTTAGTACAGATTCTTAGAACATAGGTATAGAATTGGAGATCTGTCATAAGGGATTAAAGGATGGTATATAAAGGCAAAGTCACAAGGACCAGATCAAACCTAACTTTTTTTTTATTAAAGTCATTTACAGTATGTATTTTCCTAAATAGATAATTTTAAAATTGTCAGGCAATCTTGGCATCAGTTACACTTCTTTGTGGAGAGTACTGGGACACTGTTACAAAGAAGCACTATTTGATGATAATTTTATCTCAGATGGAAGGGAGAAGAGTCTTGGCAAATGTTCTTAAAGTCAGCTTATGCATACCAGATGCAGGCTGGAATTATGCCGAGCCCTTGGTCATTTTAAAGATAAACGGAGACATTTAAATTGGGTGAGCATGCAAAAAATGAGACAAAGAGTTGCAATATCAGTGATGTAGTTTGTGCAATTTTATTTATTTACTTATTTTATTCATCTTGCATTTATTATTTTTATAAATAGCTTACTTTGGCAAATATTATCTAATTTTCCTTCCTCCTCACAACAATCTTGGGAGATGGATTAGGTTGAGAGAAAGTAATTGACCAAATCATCTAGCTGGCTTTCACATCTATGGTGGGACTATATTACTGATATAGGCTTCAGGAACAGGATCTTGAAAGTTTAACAGCATTTTCCATTTTCTTCCTTCCTCTTATTTTCTAGAAAATTAGGAGGACTCAAGCTGAGCTTTTTTCTTACACTTTCACTAGTCCTAGGCATAAAGCATGCTTACTTTAGAAAGTACACATAGAAAATGCTATTAGAGCTCCTCTTTCTTACACTCTGGTGATCATAGCAAGTTTTGTTTTCCTCTTCCCATTATGATCAAGATCTGTAATCTATAAATCAAGGCGGCTAACTAAGAATGGTATGTCTTACTGTGAGCTTGAGAAAATATTAATGATGGTAGCTGTCATCATGTTCTACATCAGGGTTTCTTCAAACTTGACTACTTAAGATGTGTGGACTTCAACTTCCAGAATTCTTCAGCTATCATGGTGCTATATGGGTTATTGCTTAATACAACTAGGAAACCCAGTTTGGTCTAGTGGTTACTGCACTAGGAGAGAAACCAGAAGACCATCAGCTCTAGTCTGCCTCAGACAGATTTGAATCCCCCTATATTCATCCAAACTTCTGATGATGGCTTATTGGCACTACTTCTTTTATTTTACCTGACATCTTTGTAACTATCAGCATAATATATGTGCAATATGTTCTCTTTGCTGAACATAATTACAGTTCTTTAATGTTAACATAATATCAGAGTATCAGTGTTGAAGGGACCTTGGAGTTCTTCCAGGGGTGGGATCCTACCGGTTTAACAACAGGTTCACTGAGTCCCTGTGTGCCAGTGGTGGGATTCAAATATTTAACAACTGGTTCTCTGCCCTAATGACCATCTGGGTAGGCGTGGATTGGTGGTCATGTGACTGGGTGGTTGTGGCCAACTCAACGTCACTCACGTTGATGGGCGCTTCAACTTAGCTGTTAAAATGTAATAGGGTTAACAGGAAAAGCAGTTTCTGTAAGCGAGGACAATAAAGATTAGGCTAGAAACAACACCAGAATGTTTCCTTCCTGCCTTCCTTACAGGATTAGCCCTGTAAAGTGGGAAAAAACAAAATAAGATTTCTTCCAACAACTGGTTCTCCAAACTGCTTAGAAAGTTAACAACCGATTCTCCCGAATACGTGCGAACTAGCTGAATCTCACCACTGCTGTGTGCGCACTTTAGAGAAGACTTACCTTCCGAATTATTGCTTGGGAAGACAGCTGAGGCTTGGCAATCCACTCTGCCATGTGGCTCAACTGAGAAAATAAAGGTCAGTAAAGCACAGGGGTGGGCAGGCAGGCGGGCCCACTTGCTCGTGGGAGGGAACTGGTTCACTCTCAGCTGATCTTTGGAGTTACCAGTCCACCCGAACCGGTCCAAACTGGTAGAATCCCACCCCTGAGTTCTTCTAGTCCAACCCCCTGCTCAAGCAGGAGACCTTATACCAATCCAGACAAGTGACTATCCAGTCTCTTCTTAAAACCCTCCTCCAGTGATGAACATCCACAACTTCTGAAGGCAAACCATTCCATTGTTCTACTCTTGCTAGTGAAGATGTGAGATTTTTTAAAAAATTTATTTATACTTTTTCAAGAAAAGGTTAAATCAGAATCTTGAAATTCTGGGCTGATAAAGTAAAAGTCAGATATGACCATTCTTTCTTTAAAGAAGACTGAAAATGAGTAAGAGGTGAGTAGAACATTTTGGAAGTAGGGATGCACACCTGCACACCACATATAGTAAAAACAATCAGTAAGTAGCTATCTGGCTGGAAGCATACTGAATAAATTAGACATTTGGGATTCGTGTTTTGCCAACATGTAAAAAAATGTCGAAACACAGAATGCAAAGGCGTGAATTACAGTTCATAATTAGAATAAAGAGCAATGCAATTGTGATTATATTTGCGTTATTGTGGGAAAATATTTTGATAACTTTGGATGCTTTCCAATATATTTCAGAAATGGCTAGACTCAAACAGCTGAGCATTGGAACCCAGGGAGTATTAGAGTCCATTTTTCTATCGTTAATAAAAAAAGTGTGTTTACTGAACTGATCGTCGTTTATACCCCTTGTATTGCAAACTGGTGTTAGAAAGATAATTTGGTCTGTGGCCCACTATTGGCCAGCTCTTTCATTCATTCATTCTTGAATTGCTAGATTTTTGTTGTTTCTGTCTTTAACTAGGTAAAGGTTCCCCTCACACAAATGCCTCTAGGGGGTGTTGCTCATTTCTGTTTCAAAGCCGAAGAGCCAGTGCTGTCCGAAGATGTCTCCATGGTCATGTGATTGACATGACTAAACATCAAAGGGACACAGAACGCTGTTACTTTCCCACCAAAATTGGTTCCTATTTTTTCTACTTGCATTTTTATATGCTTTCGAATTGCTAGGTTGGCAGAAGCTGGGACAAGTAATGGAAGCTCACTTCGTTACACGGTGCTAGTGATTCAAACTGCCAAACTGCTGACCTTTCTGATCGACAAGCTCAGTATCTTAGCCACTGAGCTACCACATCCCTGTCTTTAACTAGGTAGCACTTATAAAATAAAGGAAAGAGCAAACTGGTCAATCTTCTTATTTTTTCCTAATTCCTTATGCCCACTTTTAGTATAACAAATGCATTCTTATAAGTCGGACCAAGCAATATGAGACAATAGACAAATACCTTTTGTCTTCAGCCTCCTGACTGAAAATCCATAAGGCTAAAATGCAGCTACAGAGGTTTGTCATTGATTGGATAGGGAAGAAAGAAAGAGTGATCAATCTGTTCCCTGTGGGAAGTAGTTCAGCCAGTAGTGATCTCTCATATTGGGTTTCTTCCTGCTAGTACCTCAGATCATCTCTTGTGCTGAGAAGACTGGCTGGAGCAGAAGCAGAAGAGGACTTTTTAAGTCAAATGCATTCAGAAGTCATTTTTACCATTAAAATAATAGAATCATGGAGTTGGAAGGAAACAGATCTGAATCTATTCCCCTGTTCAGTGCAGAAATCCAAATCAAATCCTCCCCAATGAATAGAATAAAATAGAATAGTTTGAGAGTGTTGAGAGAATTGTTTAGCAGAGTTATGTTGTTTGGAGGAAAAACTGTTCTTGTGTCTAGTTGTCTTGGTGTGGAGTGCTCTATAGTGTCATTTTGAGGGTAAAAGTTGAAACAATTTATGTCCAGGATGTGTGTGGTCTGTAAATATTTTCATGACCCTCTTTTTGACTCCCAGTATACAGGTCCTCAATGGAAGGCAGGTTGGTAATTAAATGATTATTCAACAAGGAGGAACCCATAACCTTGGACCTACAATAAAACTATTCTAATTTTGGGACATTTTTATGATATGCATAATCAGAAACTTAACTTGAACATATTATTTGTTGCCCTGGCCTATGGAATGATAGAAAGGAGTGCCTGGCTTTCTTCTGCTTGACATCCTTTCAATACTTGAAGGTGTGATCATGTTCCTGCTTGGTTTTCTATTCCCAAGATTCAAAGCCAAATCTTTCAATCTTTCTCTATAAAAATGTGCCTGAACCTGTCCCTTTAGTCTGAATTCCTTTTAATGGGTTGCATCTAAATTGGATCCAATTAATGTGATGGGTTTTGACAAATGTAAAATAGGTTTGCTCTTACTTCCCAAGATTTTCAAATGTCGATTGATGTAGTTTACAATTGTATTTGCATCCCTACATGGCTTGATATCTATCAGAACAGCTATCCTGGCAAGTTTTTAAACAATATGTATTTTGCAATGATGATGTTTACCAATGAAATGTCTGCAAGAAAACAGCCAATCTCACAGAGCACAAAGGAACCCACAGCTCAATCCTGAAACCACAAATATTCTCTTCTATCAGTACTAAACATTTTTAGAGAGGGGATGTTGAGAATCCCCATGACAGATGGGGTTCCAAAGTACACCTCTTGGTGGCTGTCTATACACCCTGAAATAGTTGCCTCTTGAAGGATGTGGGGTGGGCTGATGATTTTAATTTCCAGGGCATTTAGGCGCTGATAAAAATGCTAATTAGGGTAAATGCTGATTAGTTTTCTGTAATTACTTTTTTTCAAGTAATTTATGGTTTGGTATATCTCATGGTGGGATTCAAATAATTTAACAATTGGTTCTCTGTCCTAATGATTTCTTCCAACAACCAGTTCACCAAACTGCTCAGAAACTTAACAACCAGTTCTCCTGAAGTGGTGTGAACTGTCTGAATCCCACCACTGGGTGTATCCCTGTAAATTGCATTGTCAAGTAGGTTTATTTAAATAGACAAATAAATGAAATAGTTTTTTTTTTATTAAAGTCACCCTGCATTTCTGACTTTTGTTCATTTTGTAATCAGCTAGTATTGCGACATCTTTTCCCAAGTAGTTCCAAAAGTATTCTTTCAAGAGGCAAGTAGACTTTCTGGTTTTTCTTTGAAGATATTTCACTTCTTATCGAAGAAGCTTCTTCAGCTCTGACTAGATGATGGGGAATGGAAGGATTTATACTCCTTGATTCCCTTGATTCCTTCCATTCCCCACCATCCAGTCAGGAAGAAGCTTCTTGGAGGAGAAGCGAAACATCTTCAAAGAAAAAACAGAAAGTCCACTTGTCTCTTGAAAGAGCACCTTTAGGACAACCATGACCTGGATGAATGAAAATCTCCATAGACTTTTCCCAAGTAGTATTCCCATTCCATACACTTTGTTTGTTTCCTAAATGGACAACTTTGCATTTGTCTCTATTACATTTCATTGCATTATTTTCAGCACCTTTTCCTAGGTTAAGAACAAAATCTTGAACTTTATTTCTATCTTCTTTTCTAAGGTGTTAGCTATCCCATCCAATTTTGCATCATTTGAGAATGTCATGAACATTCTCTCCACCTTTTCATACACCTCGTTAATGATAAGATGGGTACAGAACTGAACTTTGTGGTTTGACATCTGATCTTTCTCTATACTTCTGGTGAAGAACTATTGCTGATCAGTTTTTGAGTATGACTTTTCAACAATATAAACAACGTGTGTCATGCCATCCAGACTGTATCTAACTAGAATATCACTGGGTACTTTGCCAAATGCTTTGGTGACATTGCAAGACTAAACTTACTGAATGATTGAATAAAGAACAAAAATAACATTGGTCTGAAAAGTTTTGTTCCCATTAAATCTATATGGGCTTCTCGTCATCACTTTATTGTTTTCATGGTGTAGGTAATTTCTTATGATTGTAGGTATTCTTCTATTATTGTATCCATATTCTTCCCAGGACATCAACTTTGTTTTGCATACATATCTTTTTAAACTACTTTTTAATAGCAGAAAAATAATACTGGTCTCTAAGTGAATTTTTTTTTAATTTAAGCATTCTAAATATGAGCAACAGTTTGCAAAAAATGAAATTGCTTTCCTTCTCTTTGCTATAATAGAATAACATGGATGGGAATGTTTACATAAGGATTATGCACTGACAAAACACTGTGTGAGAGAGTATGTGTGTTGATATCAAAACAATTACTACAATAAAAGCAATTATCTACACCTTTCCTAGTTGGCTAGATATATCACTTTGAAAAGGTGTAGATAATTGCTTTTATTCTGAAAGAAGAATTATGATTGAATAAGAAAAGGTTATGACTTCCAGATAATATATTTATTTTCTCTTCAAAAATACAGATATATACATGTAATCCTAGACAGATGACCATCAATGAGAGAACTGTTAAGTAAACTTTGCCCCATTTTACGAGCTTTCTTGCCAAAGTTGTTAAATGAATCACTGCAGTTGCTAAATTAGTAACATGGTTATTAAGTGAATCTAGGTTCCCTATTGAATTTGTTGTTATCAAAAGGTGACCACATGACTCCTGGACTCTGCAACCATCAAAAATATGAGTCTGTTGCAAAGCGTCTGAATTTTGATCATGGGACCATGGGACGGCTGCAACAGTTATAAGTGTGAAAAATGGACATACGTCTTTTTCGTCAGTGGAGTTGTAACTTTGAAAGCTTATTAAGTCAAGGATTACTTGTAAATTATTTTCAAAACTGGAGTCTTTAAAAAATGAACTGTTGGTATGAATGTTATATTCTACTGCTAGTTGGCAGATCTTGGTAGTTGGTAAATTCTTGTTTTTGTTTCTTCTATGAAGAAATAAATGATGGTATTTCAAAGACATGGACTAAATATGGTAGAGAAGTCAAGCAGTAGCATCATCTGGTGTCATTCAGTCAAATAGGTCTGCAACAATAATAAAAAGTGCCCCCATTAAGTCAGATATTCATGATATACCAAACCTAAGGTTCCATGTTGTCTAATTTTCTGGCCAAAATGTTTACAAAGAACATTTCTGTGGAATCATGGAATATTGCTGAGCTATGAAATTCAATCTTTTTGTTGAAATGTTGAATTCCATAGCTCAGGAATACTCAGTAATCAAAGATCAATACATCAATTTATGCCACAAAAACAAAAAATACAAGAAGATTCTTCTTTCTGTAAATGAAGCATTTTCTTTAGTTGCTAGTATTCAAGTAATACATCATATTGATTTATTATATTCCAACATTTTTTATTTAGTGTGAAGCTAAAATATCTATAATCGAGTGGTCTGTTCATAAAAGCTTTCTAACAATAAATTTAGTGTAATTGGCAACTTAACATAATGTCAGAGTTCTTGGCACATAGTAATTCCTTACTGTCCCCACCATTCCTGAGCCTGATTGAAATTAGTTATCAAGACCAGGGTCCCCGCCTCATTCTATCCCCTGAGTATTCAACTCCTAATGAGCAAGGCAAAAATATTTCAAAATAACAGTGCCCAGTAATCAAGAAACCTTCATCAGGATGAAAATGTGTCAGTTCTGTTTACCAAGTTGAGTTCATATGTTTAGTTACAGGAAATCAAAAGGGATTAAAATATATCACCTTCCTCTTTCAGCAGTTTATATCTTTTCAGAATTTCACCAGTAGCTAAAGGTTATGTGAGAAAGTTCAAATTTGGAAATTACTGTAATATCTTGCATGGTATGTTGGATGTGAAGTGGGAGGAAAGAAACAGTGGGAACAAGATTTTGTTTTAAAATCAGCATACCCTTTCCTCTTGTGTCTAGTTAGTATTATCTGCAAACCTCCTATGCCTGCCTGAAGTGCAACTGACTGGCAGGAGTCTTCAATACATTTGATAGATTGTGAGGACATAAGTTACAACAACTAACAGAAGTTAGAAATGAAAGAGTTGAAAGGGTAGATTCCTCCCAGGTAGCTACATGGAATGATATTAATCCCATGGGATTCATCAGGACAAGGTGAAACTTGTATTTACTGTAGATACTGTAGAGAATATGTTCTTCTGTTCTTTAAAGATGCTATAATCAACAGAGCATCTAAATGGAGTTTGCAGTTATCATAAAATAAATACTTTCAGGAAGTGTAAACTTTCTGAAGAGCACAGCCCAGTAGTATTTTCTTAAAAGGTCAATTAAAGAATTTAAAACACTGAGATTAAAAAGATAGCTGGGAGGGAGATCACAACGTATTGGTTTTAACATTAAAACTCTGGAGGTTAAGATATTCATCTCTTTATACATATATTTGCATTATTGAGGTATCCCAACTTTGGAAAACCTCCTCTAGATGCTTCTGTCAAATATAGTGAGGAGGAAATCCACTAAGAAAAGGGGGCCTCATCAGTTATAGCTGCTGCTGTACCTTCAAATTTTTTTCAAGGCCATTCTGACCTTGTAAAGTTTATCATCTTTCTTTCTTTCTGTTTCTTATGTATGTCTACCCTTATTGATTCTTACTGCTTTCTATTCTGAGTTGAATACTTACAATGCCCTGTTTGCATTTAGGCTTCATTGTATTTTAATACCTTTAATACAAGTCACTCAGAAAATCATCAGAAAGCAAACTAACTGGCAAGCATGCTGTAATGGGTATTTAACATAATTTGATTAGTAAACTATAATAATTTCCTTAAAAAATAATTTAGAAAGAAAATGTTGCTAGCAAAAGTTAAATCATAGAATAAATCTGAATATCCTGATTACTGTTATCATAGCAATAGCATTTAGACTTATATACTACTTCACAGTGCTTTACAGCCCTCTGTAAGTGGTTTATACAGTCAGCATATTTCTCCCAACAATCTGGGTCCTCATCTTATCCACCTCCGAAGGATGGAAGGCTGAATCAACCTTGAACCTTGTGTGATTTGAACTGCCAAATTGCAGGCAGATGGCAGTCAGCAGAAGTAACCCACAGTACTGCACTCTAACCACTGTGCCACTGTGGCTCAATAGTAAAGAGGTGGTACTGGTAAAAAGGTGCACAGGTTAGAATGCAGTATTGCAGGCTGACTCTGCCCACAGCCAGGATTTCAATCCTGACTGGCTCAAGGTCTTCCATCATTCCGAGGTCAGTAAAATGAGGACTGAAATTGTTAGGGGCAAAATGTTGACTCCATAAACTACTTACAAAGGACTTCAAAGCGTTATGAAATGGTGTATAAATGTCAGTACTATTTGGTATTGGTATTACATATACTGTATATTGAAATATTTTTCTAATATGTCTAAACAGGCTTTTATAAACCTTAGAATGGAATGGAATGCTATTAGTACCGTTAAATGAATATGCACATACAGCATTCTTCTTTCTTTCTTTCTTTCTTTCTTTCTTTCTTTCTTTCTTTCTTTCTTTCTTTCTTTCTATCAATCATCTATCTATCTATCTATCTATCTATCTATCTATCTATCTATCTATCTATCTATCTATCTATCTATCTATCTATCTATCTATTGAAAGGGCATGGCAAGAGTAATTGACCAAGAACAATGACTAATAGGGATAGAAGATGTGTGGTCTTATCAAATAAATCAAATCAAATAAATTGATCGATCGATCGATCAATCATTGGCAGTCATTGATTATCACTTTGCCTAACCACCCAGGTCTAATTTGTTCTGAAAGTTTGCTTTTCAGTTATCAAGTCTTTTGGGTGTTTCTGATTTTAAGGTTCCACTCAGAGACATGCTGGGCCTCTGAACTGAATTGGCATGTGTTGCCGATTAAAGTATACAAGACTGCTTGGGATTGCTGATGAACTGAAGGAAACCTGGGCCACTGGCTCCAGTGTGAAAACAATCACTCTGAAATTTCACTGCTTCTCTAGAAGTGTTTTCAATATGTGTGCGTGTGTGTATGTATATATTTATATACATATATCCCAAGTTAATTGGGCTTTTACGCACTATTATACTTGTCACCATGCCAGGTTCTACATTTCATCCAAGGGTGAAATGAAAACTCCAAATTCATGTGGTTTTGAAACAATTTTAGTACAAGCATTTCAGTGAAAAATTATAAAGTGGGAAAGACAGGCTCCTGTATCTCATCTGGCTATGAAGGGTGCGAATTCATCAACCCTTCAACCTGCCACAAGAGACTTTCAGGATGTGTTTAAAACTATGGAGCACTTGCATAGTGTGTATGTGTACACACACACACACACACACACACACTTTGTATGTACAGTTCATAACCATTATGCATTATGATGATATTGTATACAATCAAGACAGGGGTGGTGGTTGCTGCTGGTTTTGCTACTGGTTCACAACGTGTGTGAGCTCTTCAATGGAAATTGTTCTGCGGGCATGCATAGGACAATTTACAGTGAACAGTGCATGCGCAGTAACTAAAATCCAACATGGCGGCGACATCAATGGCAGCTAGGGAACTGGTTCAGGGGCATGCCAGGCCCGGGTCACTGCCAGTTCTTCAACCCAGGCCTGAATTCCACTACCAGTTTGGCCAAACTGTGCCGAACTGGCAGTAACCTACCTGTGAATCAAGAAGTCACAACTGAGTGTGAAACTGGGCTCTTTATATGAACCAAAGATGTATGAATGATGCATATGCAATAGGACAAATAGATGTATTTTTTAAAAACTTAAATTGAAAACAAAGTATAAATATTCCACAAAGACCTTGAAATTGACTTTTCTTCTTTTCCTCCTTTAAACTTATTTTTTACTCAACAAGTCCACCAAGTCCTCCTTGGTCGTCTCATCAATCCTGACAAGAAGATTAGAGTGAGATAAAGTGTAGATTAATCAGAATTCATCCAAGAACTTTCATGACTAAATGGAGCTTTGACCTTGGATATCTAGTCTCTTTACAGACTGGCAGATTTTAAGAATTTTCTAAATTAAAACTCAGTTTTGATTTGTTTTAAAAGTGCACTAATAAAGGTGAAGAAAAATATATTCATAGAACATGGTAAAGTGTATTTTCTTCTTTCTACCTGCTTTTATTTCTGCCCTTATACCTTGTTACAAAGGGCTTCTGAAACTTTAAAGTCAGAAGGAAATATAAGCAAGTAATCATGTAGGGAAGCTGATGGCAAGTCTCCCATTGAAACACTAGATTTAATTACATTACCTTAAGGGACAAAATTTCACAGAGGGGAAAAAATACAGTGAAAAATTAAATGAAAAGGGAAAATGATAACAAGGTCGATTTTTTGCCAATTCAGCTTGCATGGTAATTGGCTTTAAATATTACAACTAATGAACAAACTATTATTGTTAGTGTTAAATATTTTTATCTATCTATATCTCAAGGTGGTGAGCATACCTAATGTCTCTGGTTTACCTCAAATGACACAACAGGATATCCACATGGTGAGTCAAAATAGCAATTGTGATTGTGTGACCGAAACCCCACCCCTTTGGATTGCCGTGCAGATTATAAAGGGTTGGGTATAAAGATTTCACATAATTTTGATTACTACCTTGATATTTTGATACTCTCCTATGCAGAAACTCCTAATTCTGCATAAGTGATTGGAATAAAGTTAAAATGGGACTGGCACATAGTTTAAAAGTAAAGTAAATGTTAGATCATTCCCGTTAGCTACCTACTTTTGGGGTAAGATCAATGAATGAATGAGTTGTGTTTCATGTACCAAATCCACAGGATATATAAACTGCATGTCAAGAAGGATTAGTTATGGTTGGTATCGAGGCATCAATGGTGACTTCCTTGTATGCAGTGAAGCCCATTTAGAACTTCAGACTATTAAATGGAACGTGTTTATTTCAGACAGTAAAAGCTATAAATTAAAATATAATACAAAATTATGTCATTTTTTTCCGGATTCCCCTCTCCAAACACACGTTCTTATTTACTGGGCCATTAGTTTCAATGGATAAAAAACAAAGAAAGAAAAAGATTGCATTTACAAAGGATTCTGTGGGAGTAAATAGGGGATGGATTTATATGATCATTCTTCCCCAGACTTCTCTGAAGTGTAAAAGACCCTGATTTATCTAAATGCAGTGGAGATGGAAAACATTTAGACTATACTGCATCTGAACTTGCAACACAACTATTGCTTCTACATTACTAACGAGTGAATTAGGCACATATCAAATGCCTGGACATTTTTAGTTATAATCCCAAATATGGGAAGGGCAGTGTAAAATTACAGACCGGTGTTTTCAGGTTTTCTATACATGCTCAGTGAAATCAGCAGGAGTTCTTTCTGGTTTAAAAAACACAAGAGCAAGGCTATATGGCCTTTTTGACAAGAATATTGTTGCATATAGCTGGAATGTGTAGAAAATATTGAAAAATCCAGTAACCAGATTGATTAAGGTAAGGAATGGCTATTACAGATTGGGCCCTTGTATATGGAAAAAGGGAGAGTATGAGGATAGAGGCATAGAAAATGACGTCCAACATAGATGATGTGGAACTAGGAATTTGTTCTGCCTTGTGAACTTTCCAAAGGTAGCCATGGGACCACTGTGTATATGGAATGCTGGACTGCAGGGGTTTATGGCTTGATCCATTGGGGGCCTTCTTATGTTCTCATTCACTTAAAAGATTTAAATTATTGTTATATTTAGAGGATAAAGTATCACTGGACTGGTGGGGGAAAAGCTATTTTTCACATCTACAGCAAGTATAACAGAATAAGATGAGCAATGATCCCTGGTGGATTTGATATACACAGAAACATATTTTGTTGAGGTTATTTTCTATGTCTGATTTGAAAAGCAACTGTTGAAGAATATGCTTTTCTACTTCTTTGTAAAGATGTATAAAGACTATACATTATAATGCAGTAAAATTAACTGTGTCAGCTGTGAAACCTTTTCATTTGTTGGATAGCTTATTTGTCTGTCAATATAAAAAAAGCCTAGCTTTGGCATCAGTTCCAACAGTTCTTGGCAGCCACCACCAGTAATGATTTGTAGACCTACACAAATTGGATGGCCGGTCAAGTTTCACTTTTGGGGAGGGCTAGGAATTCACAGGGGAGACTATTACAAGAACTTACTAACAGTTTGCATCAATTCATGCAAAACAGTTTCAGGTCTCACCTAATGTGTAACGTTTGAGAGTGCCTTTTAGTATAACAAAGCCTTCAGAACCCCATTCTTCAAACTTGTAATCTGGAAATGATGTGTGGCCTTTTCAGCAGCAAGCCATTATTTATAATGGAAGGGTCATTCACTGGGCAAGGTGGTCAATATGTCATTCAGGTGCTGTAAAAATCAAGCTTAAGAAATTCTAGAAAGGAATTCTTATTAGGTACATATGGCCTATTAAGGTACATGCATAATTTGTTGGATGTTCATGGCATATTCTGGGCTCACTTTACGAATAATACAAGGCTAAAATAACTTCACATAAGAAATACATATGATACTATGCTTAGTTTAACGTGGAAACCATTTATGGATTATAATTCTGTTCATGGATTTGAAATGCTTCCAAGGTTGAGCATTTCAGAGCAGATAGTCTCGAACATTTAATTCCATTCCATGGCAGCTCCAGATTTGGCTGAAGTACCTAACCCCCTCCCTCCCATCTCAAGGTGGGTTCCTTTTCTATGTAATTATGTCCTTCTGGACTGCCAGATAGCTGTTCTCTGTAGCTGCAAGTGTGTGTGTGGGGGGGGAGGGTTTAACAAGAGACTTGTCATTGACCCTTCAATAGCCCATGATACATAACCATCATCTTCCATCTTCCATTGGGCAACATTTCAGGTTCTGCCTAGGCTAGGTGAAGCATGCCTTTCCTTTCCATACAAATTCTATTAAACTTGAAACTATTAAACTCGAAAGTTTCACTTTGATTTCTACAAAGATGAGTCATTAGTTCTTTGCTTCAAAGTTTCCTTGTATTGTTCCTGGAACATAGGATTTGTTCCATATTGCTTTGATTCCTAACATTACAGTGACAATGGTGCCGTAGTGAAAAAAGAGAAAAAAATAGGAACGTTCTGCAGTCCCTAAAAGGAAAAAGTTGATAATGGTAGACTGGTTCTACATGTAATCAGCCAATGAGGGATTGACTAGTATAATCAATAATCTGGACCATAATTTCTGAAGCTGTTTTAGGACATAGCAGGAGACAAGCATAGTGGAATGGCACACAATGCAATTGATTGTAAAGCTGGGACTTCAGTGAGTGAGAGTGAGTCAGAATAAAGATTATAGATTTGTTTTCTTCTTTCCTGTCCAACCATAAGGATGTCCTCATATCTTGAAGTTTCTGTAAACTAATTTCTTTCCCTTAAATATATTGGTATAGAAGTCTCTCCCCCTACACAGATGCTATCTATTTCCATTGTTTTACTTTTTTTCTTCCTACATTGTCTGCTTTCGATTTTTTAATTAGATGTTTTTACAGTTGTAAGGGAAGGGGAAATTCTAGGCATCTGCTAATATCTGATAACTTTCCTAAAAAATGAAACAATGTATTTGACCCATGAGCTCTACCAGGAGAAGAATACACACTCTTTCCAAGTGTTGATAGCATATACTGCCTTTCATTTAGGACAGTTTTGTGTATCTGTGATGTAAAATCGTAGATACTGGGGTTTTAGTAGCATCATATGTGGCTTCTTGAATTGGTTTTGTTATGTTAGCCCTGTTAGGTATTGTTGCTATGGATGAGCATTTATTTGATAATTTAGTGCTCTGGTGGAGCTAGTGACAATAATGAACCTCAAATATGTTTACATTGGTAAAGAAAGGGGCTATATGTAGTCAAATAAGGAGATAAATCCTTTAACCATTCATCATTTGAGGTGGATATCTCAGTGCACAGTATAATAAGCTAGGCCATCTAATTCAGTCATTATGTTACTGATTTCAACTCCCAGTGATTCAAACTGCACAATTTGTGATTTTTCTGCCAGTAGTAGTTGCTAAGGTTAAGTTTATTCAAATGTTCTGTCTGTTGATTTTCCAAATTAATGTCTACATTTTGCAGAGAAAGCCATGTAATTTGTTATTTAGCCTCAGTGACACGGTGGTTAGATTGCAGTACTGTAGGGTACTTCTGCTGACTGCCGGCTTCTTGCACTTTGGCAGTTCGAATCCCACCATGCTCAGGGTTGACTCAGCCTTCCATTCTTCCAAGGTGGGTAAAATGAGGACCCAGATTGTTGTGGGCAATATGCTGACTCTGTAAACCACTTAGAGAGGGCTGCAAAGCACTATAAAGTGGTATATAAGTCTAAGTGCTATTGCTATGGCTATGTGAAGCTTGATTTTTTTAGTAGGGTACAACTAGTAAAATTACTGTTAAATTACAAAAGACTCCTTAATTTTAAAGTAGTCTTTTAAGCAAGGAACATAATCTTTCTAAAGCTCTCTTTAAAAAGTATCAGACATCATAACTGTAATTTTCAAGGGCTTATTTTAGTTCTCCTTTGGAAAATATTTTGGGAACACTAAAAAAAAACACCCCATTTTATGCTGAAAAATGTTTTCTGTGAACATTTGATACTTTTCCAAGTAGATCTCCAAGACTATCCATGCAGACTTCCAAGAAACTAAGCATACTAAGAGACACAAATGCAGAAAGATGTTCATGAGACCAGGAAAATCTAAATAGTAAGCTTTTGCAAAGTTGTTGATTTTGTCTGGTGTTTTGCAAGATCAATAGCTGGGCATATACAGAGTCCTGTTTGCAAATATAGCCAATCACACTAACACATCTTGGGTTTTTCATATCCAGAAAAGGGTAAGAATGTGGATTTACTGCTGGTTTCTCCCTGTTCAGACAGGAAGAGGATAGAAATAATCTTGTTTGTTCACTCATTTCTACTAAGAACATGACTTCATGTTGTGAAATGTGTCATTCCTTACAATATCCTCATTCCAAATATATAAAAATATGCTTGCAAAACATATGAGTGTTTTTGCAAAATACCATGCATTTAATAGGAACACATGTAATTGAAGGATAATTTTTTCAAAGATGGGAAAAATAATTAGTGCCATTGATATCTCTTTTATATAAATTATCATACAGGTCATCAACTTGGAAATTGAAAACCTACTTTGGGGGGAATAGTATTTTCCCATAAATTACAATAAAAATAGGAAGCTTGAAAAAAGTCTTTCTTTCTTTCTTTCTTTCTTTCTTTCTTTCTTTCTTTCTTTCTTTCTTTCCTTCCTCCCTTCCTCCCTTCCTTCCTGCCTTCTCTCTCTTTCTTTCTTTCTTTCTTTCTTTCTTTCTTTCTTTCTTTCTTTCTTTCTTTTTTATTCATTCATTCAAATTTAATCAGTGATCAGATTTTGATAGATCAATTACAAAGTCATTTCAATATTTAAAAGAGTAAACCAAAAAAAGTGAAAAAAAATCAAGTTACTCTGCTTTTTAAAAATTCTTTTTAAATTCATGTATATTATATACATATAGAGTTGGCTTACGTTGAGTTGATTTATAAATCTCCTAAAATAGGTGAGCAAGTGAATAAAGAATTAGGAGCGCAAATATGAATATAGCATCATAGAGTTGGAAGGGACCATTTAGCTCTGTGTTGCCCAGTCATGAACAGTGCTAAATATGTGGATTTCTAAACCCATTACTAAGAATTCTCAAAGATAAGTCTACATTTCTAGACGTTGCCAAAATTAGGAAACACTGATTTTGGCCATTAAGGTCTGTCTTAGGGCAGGAATCCAAATTGAAACATTCATAAAAAATGGCTCTCCATCCTCTGTTCAACTATTATAGGGCAGTGATGGTTAACCTTTTTGGTGTCAAGTGCCCAAAGCATGTACACATGCCGAAAACCCCAAAATGCAATGTGAGTGCTCCCCCACGCATGCGCCCCTTCCCTCTGCGCAGCCACACACATCGCCCATGTGTGTGCCTTTTCCCCCTTGCCTATTTTTGGCTTCCAGGTTGGTGCAGGAGGCTTTCCAGGCACAGGGGAGCCTTGTGTGGCACCCTGCACCTCGTTTTGGCTTTTGGGTTGGTGCAGGTAGCCTTCCAGGCCTAAAACAGGGATAAACACATGCATGTAAACACCAAATTTCAATGTACCCCGCCCTTTGCACGTGCACAGCAGAGAGCCAAAGACCAACCATTTGTCAGGAGATGTGCATGCATGTGCAGTTGGGCTGGGCTGGGGCAATGGCTGGCATCCCCACAGAAAGGCATCTGCATGCCACCTGTGGCATGCATGCCATAGGTTTGCCATCATGGTTATAGGGTTTCTTTCTTGAGCAGTAGGTTGGATTAGAAGACCTCTGAAGTCCCTTCCAACTCATATTCTGCTACCAAAACATATCTAGTAAAACATAACTATCTCCCTTGGCAATTGCTTCAACCTGTGAACTATTCTACTCTCCCCTAAATTTAATAGCAATCTGCTATTCTATTTCCAATCATGCACCCATGAACACTATCATTCTGTGTTCTACACACTGTTGACCACTTTCAGGTACTTGAGAAATGCAATCATATCCTCTTCATTTGCCTTTTTTTTAGATCAAACATACCTATTTTGCCAATCTTTTCTCCCAACTTAATTTACAGTCTCCTCATCACTCTTTAAAAACCATCTTTGCATCTTTTTGTGAAACATTCTTAAAGTATGGTGCCCACAACTGGATACAATAACTAAAATTATAATCCATCAAGTGCATGAATTAGTAGAAATACAGTTTACGTGATCTAGAATGTAATGGTGAATCTATAGCATGGGTGCCACAGGTGGCACACGTGGCCCCCTCTCAGGACAGGCAAGGTCTCATCCCAGTTCAGCTCCACCATGCATGCATGAGTGCCGCCAACCAGCTGTTTCTGGATCTCTGTCCACATGCAGGGGGTGAGACATGCCCCCATGCATGGGTGTGGGGAGTCATGCATGCATGCGCAGGGGGGGGAAGCAAGGGGGTGCAGCACCTCCCGCACCCATTTTTGGTCCTTGGAGGCTGCAGAGAGGCCTACTAGGCCCAAATAGGGGGTGGGGTGCAGCATGCCCCCCACAGCTCATTTTGGATCCTAGGAGGCTTCAGAGAGGCCTGATAGGCCCAAAATGGGGTGCAGGGGTATCACATGTGCATGCATGGGGTGGGGCACACAGGGGGGCATGCACATTGCATTATGGGTATAAACACGCATGTGCACGCTGTGGTATGCATGTGCTTTTGGCACACAACAACAAAAGGTTAACCATCACTGATCTAGAAGCTATAATGTTACTAATACACCTTAAAATTCCATGTAACTTTTAACAGCTGTGTCCTATTGCTGATTCAAATTTAACTTTTGATCAACTACAACTCCAAGATTTTTCTTATTGTTTCCAAGGCAGATTTTTCTCATCTGTACATTTCATTTCTTTTTCCCAAGCAGATAACTTTATATTTGCCTTTATTGCATTTCATTATATTATTTTCAGTGCATGTCTCTAATCTATCAACAGCATTTTGAATTTTGTTTCTAGTTCGAGATGAGTATTTCTTAAATTGTTCAAGACTGTGGAACAACAAACCATTTTGATGAGAAACACTCCTTTTTCCTTCTAAAAAGAAAATAATAAATATTCCAAATAAACGGATTTTAGTAATGGTATTTATTTTCCATTGCATTTAAAGCATTAATTATACATATTTATGGGAAATAGGAGCTTGCTTATGACAGTATATTTCATCAGCATCTGGACTGACATTTGGCAAAGAAACCAGAGTTGGCAAAACATGCAGCCTAGTTCTATATTTTGGACTTGGTTGTCGTGAGTGTTGAAAATCACTTTGATAAAGATATGTTGAAAGAAAAGATATAGCCTTGAATATATTTTCCTTTAAACAATGATGTACTTCATGTACTTCCATCCAAAAGTATGTATCATAGCCGATCTGCACAAATTGTTTCAATTGGTATCTGAGGAGTGATCTCCAAAATCTCTTCCTTCATGGATTCTTTTCGAATGGATCACTGGTGTTTTCTTTCAACTGGTTTGTGGAGCCCTACTGTTTTGCAGAATACAGTTTTAAGAATGCAATTTAGGGCAGAACGCTGGCCCATAGCATGAGCTAATTTGCTGATCTTCTGTCATTTGCAAACCTGATGCACATTCCTTTCAACAATGAGTGAATGAATGCCAGTCTAACACTTTCAGCCAGTGGCACCACAGTTTACTGCTTTGAGGAATAGAGATGTCAACGTTATGAATGATATTTTCTCTACATCAGCCTCTTTTTATGAGGCTGTCAGTCTCTAGTATTGACTTTCATTATGTTTGCCTTCTTTTGGTGCCTTTGCTAACTAGCTAATGTGTAGTGTTACAAACCATAATCCTACTACAATTTAGTTCTATCTACAGGTGACTGATCTCTTTCAGTATTCTCTTACCAACCAGGACTCTATTGAAGCTATTAATTAGAATATTCTTCCCAGGGATGCAAAGGTTCCTAATAAACTATGCCTTCTAGCATCTATAAATCTCAGTGAAAGAAAGAAAAGGGAAAAGCAAACATTTGTCAATCCATGCCAAGCCTGTATGGAAAAATAAAAGAGACTTTAAACAGTTTTTGAAAGTATATTTTTAAGTTGGAGTAAGACACCTTCTACATCCATAGCTCCTTTGCTAGATAATTTGCAGGAAATCTTGAAAACGATTGTCCTTTTTTCTTATTCTGCCTTAAAAAGATACAGGGAAATGTTTCATGAATGTATTGTGGTAAATCTCAAAATTTAACAGGATTAGGGTTAGCGTAATTTGATTGAAGAAGCCATTTTGACTAATCCTGAAATGTTTTGAACCAAAAAGAAAAAAGGCCAGTTACCATGACTCAACTTCTAGACAGTCTAAGAGATATTTCTCCAAGATATTTCTTGTCTATCCCTACTTACTCTCTTGCTCCCAAAGAGTATTTCACAGCAAAGAGCATCCATGGGATTCAAATATGTTCTTGTCTTCTTCATTTCACACATCCACAAATGCATGAGATCAGTGTGAAATCTTTAAACACATTTGCAACAGCTGTGTGTGTGTGTGTGTGTGTGTGTGTGTGTGTGTGTGTGTGTGTGAGAGAGAGAGAGAGAGAGAGAGAGAGAGAGAGAGAGAGAGAGAGAACATTACTGTAGTACTGTACTTCTGGAATAATGGCTGGTAAATCTTTAAACTGGAACAATATGACAAACAACAGGCCAAAGCCAAATATAATCCAGATTATGTTGGCAGAGTGCCCAGTCTTTAAACAATTAATTATAGAACTGTTTCAGATAAATGTTGGGTGAAATTTGCTAGTGTGCGGTAGATGCTTATGAAATGCCAGACAACCACAGACAATCTACAATGCTGAGCAAGATTTAACATGAAACTAGGTGTAAGGAAGGGTATAGAGCTAAGACGCAAGTTCTATATTCTAAAAACATATCTCTGAATCGTTTGAGAACTGCTAATGATCAGTATAGTCAGCTATATTGATCAACAAAGCAACGTGATGTAACGTATCCTACTATGAGATGGCAGCATCCATATGATCTCCTTTTCTTGTTTCTTGCATTCTCCTACAGGTATCCAGAACAGAACTGGGGTTGTTCCAGTAGCTGTAGGGGCAGAGGAGGGAGAGAAATCTATTCACCTAGAGGCACTCACTCATTCCATCAGTGAACAGACACAAATGCAGCTCACAGTGGCTTTTCTATGCCATTCAAAGAAATAAATGTGAATGGGGTTTCTTCTGTCAAAGTTAATGAACAATGATCAATATACAGTAACAATCATATTCTGGTCAATTTAACAAGGAATGAAGGCTCTGCAAAGTGTTCAAAAGTGGCACTTTGCAAAACAGGTGAGCATGACCAAAGCACTCCTCCTCAAAGCATAAACATAACCATATCCTTTTGGAAGAGTGCTTTGGATACCTTTTCCTGATTCTGGGCATACAGATCAGCTTTCCTTGGCTAGCACTCCAAATGGGAGAATTATCTGGCCTTTCAAGCAGCTAAATCTTCCAAAGGATTTTTTTTTAAAATCTATGGACCTATGGGAATATGATAAAATCCTGCAGCTGTGGCCACATCAATTCAGTCAAAGCGAAGTAAGGAAGGGGCTTGCCCGTAACTGGGCTTGTATAGGGACACATGTGTTTCTACAGTCTCTAACCCATCACTCAGGGCTGTGTGCAGCCCTTGAAGTAGAAAAGGATGCACAGCCAAGAATTAAAGAGCAGAGAGGGGAAAGAAAACAAGGGAGGAGGGAAATTCCATCTCCCCTTGTAACTGCCTGCATTTCTACTATGAGAATTTCTGTCACTTCAACTTTTGCAAATTCTAAGGTGATCTTCAGTCCATTCCCCATACTTAAGTTCTAAACTGAAGCCTGATCTCCTGAGGGACCTCCTGCGGCAGACCCTAATCAATAAGAAAACAACCAACTTGTTAAAACAAATACAGAGGCTAAAGGGCAAGGTCAGTGGCCACAGCAAACCTTGTCCCTTCCCAAATCACCTGCCAGTTCTTCTAAACTTTCTGAGCTCTGCTTCTTCAGCTAGTGGGTGGTGTTTGATTGATTCCTTTGTGCTGGGAGTCTGCAGGTTAGTATATTGTTGACACCCAGGGCTGCATGTATGTGCAGCACTGCAGGGGCTGGTCAGTCTCCAGTCAGCTAATTTTTCCCTTTTAAAGGCTTTGCCCTTAACTGGGAGAAAAATGCCGCCTGTTTGTTTAAGTGAGATATTCATGTACCCTTGGAGCTCCAGGTCATTGTAAATGTAACATAACTCCTGGGTTTCCTGTTAAAGAAAGAGAGGATATGTGGTGGTGGGGGGGGAGAGGGATAAGCTTTGAGATGTCTGTGATGTGCTGCCAATGTTTAAAGAAGATTCAATTTTCTGAAAGAGGGCTCCAGTGGCGACAGAGAATTAGGGCCGATTTCTGTTCCATTAAAGTCAATAGGAGATTTACCTTTGACTTAAAAGCTTGCGGCAGCCCAGCAGTAAGGTCAACGTGATGGAAATGGAAAGGTAGGTTCTAAAAAAGGAGGCAGGATTTCAGCTTGTTGCAGAGTGTAAGGCAAGGATTACAGAGAGCTTCATACTAGATCTTAGTCTGAGTGAATTGTTAAAGACGGGGACTGACCAGGTTAAATATGGTGAGTGGGGACAGATAAATCTCACTGTAGCTGAAGATCTAATCCAGCTGTGAAGCTACTGTGGGCCAAAATGCATGCAGGTACCTCCCATGATACCTGACAGGCCTCTTCTCCTATTTACTTTTGGCAATTCCCCCCCCCCCCAATATTAAATATTTTCAAAAGAAAGATGGTTAACTGCAAAGAAAAGCACTATCTTCCAGAACAATTTTAATTGTTTGTTTACTTATTTGATTTGCATCTCCCTTCTTTCCTAGTCAAGCAATCATGCTAGCTAATAAAATATAACACAGAAATATAAATATAAAATATACTTTATAAATAAATTAGACCAAAATAATCCTGTAGCTGAAAGCCTGCTGGAATGATGCATCGCCTGAGAGTGAAGACCAAGTATAACTGCCAAAGGAAGGCTAACAATGAAGCCGTCTGTAAAAGGTCCTCTTAACAACCATAGAGGTTTATAACACCAAATAGACAGATCTTAAACTATTTAGGGCAATGATAATTAATCTTTTTGGTGCCAAGTTACCAAAGCACTTGCATGCATGTGCAAATGCACTTGTGTGTGCCCCAAACCCAAAAATGCAATATAAGTGCCCCCTGCCCATGCGCCCCACCCCCTGGTCTGCATTTTGATTTCAAGGTTGATGCAGGAGGCTTTTCAGGCCCAAAAAGGGACACAGGAAGCTCACATAGCACCCCTGTGCCCCATTTTGGCTTCTCTCATGTCCCCAGTTTCTCCCCCTAGCGAGCCCTAGCTTTCTCCTCTATTTCTGCCACGGAGAGGCACCTGTGGAGGGGGGAACTTGTGGAGATCAGGGAAGGCACGGGCAGCAGAAATTGAGGAGAAAGGTAGAGCGTACTGGAGGGAGAACCTACGGGATCAGGAAAGACCCTGCTTCCTGTGCATGCACGGCAGAGACCTGAAGAGCTGGGTAGTGGAAGGTCCGTGCACATGCGCAGTGGAGCTGGGCTGGGCTGATGGCTGACATGCCTGCAGAGTGGGCTCTGCTTGCCACCTGTGGCACATGTAACATAGGTGTGCAATCATGGATTTAGGGCTTTAAAAGTCATTGCCATATTGAACTGTTCCTGGCAAAGAACTGATTATTGATGCAGAATTTTCAGAAAGGCATCATATGATTCTACTTTGTACCAATTAGCAGCCTAGCAGTTGCTTTTCATATCACCCATACCTTCCACACACTTTTGAAGAGTGGTCCCATCTTGGATGCATTGTAGTAATCAAAACAGAATGTAACCAAGGTGTAGGTGATTTCTGTCAAATCTAACCAGCTCTGAAAGTGACACAAGATTGTGCAAAGTTTTCCTCATGTAACCACCAGCTGCAGATACAATGATGGTTCAGGATCAAGGACCTCTCCCATATCTCAAACCTGCTCCTTAAGAAGGTATATAACCCTATACTTAATAGGCCGAGCTTCAATCTGCAACTTCAGTTTTGCTGATTTTCTCTCATCCAGCCCATGATCAAATTATGCAAAATCGGAACAACATCCATTATTTCCTTGGAATTGGAGAATAGGAATAAAATAGTTGAGTGTTATTACTTCAAAATTTTATACAGATGTTGAACAGAATATGGAACAAAATGGAACATCAGACCTTATATATCAATGGTTTCAAACACAATCACCATGCAGTCCATATGTGTGTGTGTGGGTGTGGGTGTCTGTGTGTGTCTGTGTGTATTTAGTGTCACAACTCCGGGTATGCCCAAATATGGGAGGAGGCCTACTGCTTCCTTTCTCTGTCTATCGGCTCGTCACAAGAGACCATCCAGACAGAAACCCAATATTTTTACTGTTGCCGTTGTTACATTTGTAACAACACATACAACACACACACACACACGTGTGTGCATGCGTGCGTGATGAGAGCTAAATAGCTTGAAATAGATCTATACTAGTCTCCCTTTATTTATCAGCACAAATGCAATATATATACTGTACGTACGTATGTATGTATGTATGTATGTATGTATGTATGTATGTATGTAGCCAAGAGTTTACCAATCAACCAGATTGAGCAGAATTGGCATGCTGCAGATTCCATCACCCAAAGAGTGTCAACTGGCAGGGACTAGAAGGAGAGCTTTTTCTGCAGTGGCGCCTGTTCCGCAGAACATTCTTCCTTTGCAGATTAGAATGGCCCCAACTCTGTTAGCCTTTTGTAAGGTCCTAAAAACATGACTATGTTCCTGCACCTGGAGTGCTGAATGTTTTAAGAGCCTTATTTCCTGGCAGTATTGCTAAGAGGGCAAGTATTTTTGCTACTTATAGCTACTTATTATATATATATATATATATATATATATATATATATATATATATATATATATATATATATATATATATATATATATATATATATATATATATATATATATATATATATATATATATATATATATATATATATATATATATATATATATATATATATATATATATATAAAATTTGGATGTTTATCATGTTTTTTAAAAAAGTGTTTGTTTTCAGTATTTTAATTGTAATATATTGTTTGAGCTGTAAGCTGCTCAGAATCATTTGCTGAGATGTGCAGCTTTAGAAATTGAATAAATATTATTTTGTACATCTCAAGGCAACGTGCATCCCTACTTGATGGAGAAGACTTCCCTTAACCACAGGGACAATCCTATTCTAAGATCATTTCATTAGTCAGGAAGTGTGGAACCCAAAAGAATGCAAAAAGGCCAGGGAAGGCAATTCACCCCAGTGACCTTTTGAGAACTGAATTATTTTGCTTGAAAAAAATGCTTCCCTATCTTGAATATCTTTTTGCTGGAGCTGATCTACAGAGTATAGAGGAGCAACGATAACTTGTTCTGTGAACAGAGGAGAGGGAGAAGTAAGCATTCCTGGCTGCCACTTCTGCCGTGGAATCAGAGATCAAATGGGTCTCACTCTATACATTGTCTGACTCATTCTGAGACTAGAGAACAGATTGTATGCCATGCAGTTCTTACGCTACCCTGATGCAGTGGTGGGCTGTTGCATGGTTGCCCGGGTTTGGGCAAACCCTTAGCTTTGATCACTGGCTGGGCCTGCCCACCCACCCTTGTGCTAAGCTATCCATTTATAACTAACTTTCTAGCTCGTTCCCTCCACCCTCACTTCCCTGCTGAGTTTCACGCCACCCCTGCTTTACTCACCGGAGCTGGATGAGTTGATTACCTGCTTCTTTGAAGCTCCATTTCACTCCCAAAGGGGTGCGTGTGAGCGAAGCTAGCATGTGTGCATTGACAACCAGCAAACTGCTTGTGAACATAAGTGCAGCCCAACTCTGCATGATGCCCTCAGTACAGTGGAGGAAGCTACCCTGTCATTTCTTTTGAAATAAGATTCAACGGTCAATTCAGCTGATTTTGTCAGTGCAATGAAGCCAAGTTGTTGGGTAGGTGGACTGAAGAATCTCTTTTTGTCCTCTGCCTTGGGATAGCCAATTTCTGCTGTAAAGCAACTTTGCTGGGAACTGCATGATGTTAACAGAGAATGCTATAACTAAAGCTAGTGGTATTAGTAACTTTTGCAGTGTTGCTCAACTGAATATTTAAAAATATACTTTATTCCAGTCGATCAATCTTCACTTCCCTTTCCAATTAAAGAAAGGCTACATTACAATTCCACACTAAATTTTGCTCTGCCAATCTGCTTGTTCCAAGTATTTGTGCATTAAAGACTCTTACTATAACTAGGGAAGAAAGCAACTAACCCTTAGTTAAACAATGCTGATTACCAATCAGTTTCAAAGCCCAGCCTTTACAACCCAAGCTTATAAATTTAGATTAGGCATCCTTGATGAACTCCACATGCCAGAAATGGATTGCTAGGAATGGGTCGCCCACAAGACAGGCCACAGTTTTCATGTTCGCTTTAATGGTCCAGTGACTGGCAAAAAAAGGACTGCACAGTCATCTAATTAGCTTTAAGCAAATGAGATCCACGTTTATCTTCTGATTGCAGCACAGAAGTGAATAACCATTACTAGATAAAACAAAATTTAGAAAACAATAAACAAAACATTGAGATGTTGTTGGGAAAACATTATATAAGGCTGTCGTCTCTGTTTAAACAGCGTTCATTTTCTCAGCTTACAATCCTTAAAAATATCAAGACCTCATGCAAGATTTTGAGTTTGGCTGGGAATGTGTTCACAATTGGCTCAGAGTTACCTTTCCCTGCCAACTGATCTTGTCAAGCCAATTCCATTGAAAGGGAGGGAACAAATGGTGGGACGGGATGGTTGGCTTAAGGCCAAAAGTCCTTCAAATGTCAGAAGCCTCCTTTCCCACTAGATCAGATGGGAATTAGTGTGATATGCCTCTTCCTCCAACTCATTCAACAAAGAAATTTCCATATATATGAATGCCAGCAACAAAGGAAAGTTGTGAATACATTCTACAGCATTAAAATATATTTCCATTTATTGGGATTTTTTTTCTTGAGGAACAGAAGAGATTACAGGGAAGGTTCTGAGAAGAATTGTTGATAAGATTTCTCAAAAAAAACCAGTCAAAAGGTAGGGAAGCATAATAACCTTGTTTTGGTTTAAGTGAGATTCTTATTTTCCCAATAATATGCATCACAGCCTATTTCCATATTATTTTACCAATAGTCCCCCAAATAGCTAGAAACAAATTTGAACACCAATATTGCCTGATGTTTTCTGGGGCAGAAGCAAACAGCATTGTCTTTGTTTAATACTTGGAATAAAAATCCATCAGGGAACTGCTAGACCCATGATGGCAAACCTATGGTATGCGTGCCAGTGGTAGCACACAGAGCCCTCTCTGTGGGCACATGTGCCATCGCCAGCTGGTCTTCATGGGAGCCAGAGTGCTCAAAAATGGACTGAAAATGGCTTCCAAAACAGCTGAAAATGGCCTGAGAAACAGCCAAAAACGCCCAAAAAACAGGCATGTGCATGCCGGCCAGCTGGTCTTCTGGTTTCCAGCACTCCGGTGCACACACATGCATGGCGAAAAGGTTCACTATTACTGTGCTAGGCTGTATGCTAGACTGAGAAGATAGAGGGGAAAAAATCATAAAAGAAAATGTTAGCAAATCATTTTCATATAACTGACAAGAAAACTATATGGAGGTATCCATGCAACTAACAGGAGCTGAGTATTATGTAGTGGGCTTCAGTAGGCAAGAACCAGACCAGCATAGCTGCAACAGCATTTATTGAGGAACTGCAGGCCTGTGATTTATACTCTAGGCCCACAGGGTCTTAAGCAATAATGGAATTAGAAAAAGCCCCCCCCCCAAATATAAATGTTCTACATTTCCCTCCAAAACAGTTGGGGACATCTAAAGGTTAGTTTCACTTTAGCACAGTTAACAGTTAGGGTCATCTAAAGGTTAGTTTCACTTTAGCACAGTTAACACAACTATATACATGCAATACATAACACTGAGCTTGACTTGAAGATTATTTTACTTCATACTTGACCTTGTTGGAACTGATAACCAATAGCATACATTTGATCACATGTGCTATTTAAGTTTATTTCCTCTATGGTTTCTGGCCAGGAACTCTGAATTTACTTTTTTCCCCTCCCAGTATAAACTAGAGCTTTTGTAGAGTTCTAGATTCAAAGCTAGAACTACATTTGGGTGTGCATGATGCTAATAAACCAGCTGATAGGAATATCTTCAAGTAGCTGATGTGGAATTCTTGGGAAAGTTGCATTTGGTTTTCCTTTAAACTTTGGTGCTTGAGAAGACACTGAGTAGAAATAATCTTGATGCAACTGTAGCCACAAATAAAAAGACTCAATTTGTTGTTGTTTTTTTGTTTTTTTGTTTTTGTTTTTGCCATTAAACAATTCTGATTCTGGAAAGGTGTTTTTTTTTTAAATAGAGCTAAAAAATCAACTCTTTCCGTTCCCACAAGGCAATTGCTCAGCTTTTCCTCATCACAAAAGCAATGCCATTTTTAAAAAGCCAGCACAGTAAGTTCATGCCACTAACAAGATTTGTGTTATTGCAAACATACGAGCTGTGGTTTTGCCCCCTCCTATCTGCTAAAAGGAAAGGAGAAACCACTTTTGATGTGTTTCAAACTCTGTTGTTTATTTTTCGTCATCCAGCTACCAAAAAGGTATCATTATTTTATTTTATTTGTAAGCTTGGCTCTAACATCTTTGCAGCAACAAATACATACAACAAACTCCAGGAAAAATGTCCTTGGCTGTCTCCTTCCCTTACTTCCTGTTATGGATATATGAATATTTAGTAAGTTCATATGTGGAACTACAAGCCATTTTTTTACCCCTTTCCCATCCCTCAAGTCCATAAAGAGGCTAATGTACACATTTCCCAGGTTATTGACACACGTTTTTTAGGATCTTTGGGGAAAATCACAGGAAACAGATGGGAAATGTCTTTCCCCAACCTGGTTCTAATGCAATATGTACTATGCCTATTGCTGTTAAATAAAAACAGTGATTTTTTTAAACTAGAATTACCAGAGAAGAAGGAGTTAAACCTTGCCTTCATTGTTCAGGTCATCACATTAGAAATGTGGAAAATCAGGTGAGGCTTCAGAAACTGTAGTAACCACATTTTGGGTTCATGTATCTTTATTTGCTCAACTTCTTTCTCCAAATTCCAACCCATACTGCACCATTTCCAGTACGTATATGGATGGGTCCCAGATCTGGTTTATAAAAGTTAAATGACCTAATCAGTCTCAGACTAGATCAAGCAAGGTCAAAAGCACAGGGGCTGAGATTAGAATGTTCTATTACAATATCAATGTACAGTTTGCCACCACTTGTCCTTCTGGTTTTCTTTGTTATTAATAGCTTCTCTAAAATTTGTAATGAACTTCTCTTATGAAGAAGTACATCCTTAAATGTCTGTCTAAGCCTTCCTGATGCGGCATTGGTCTGAATAAAACCGAACAATGAGTCAAAAGCATGATCATTAGTTCAACTCATCTCCAAACTGCATTTGATGTCATCTTATTTTATGGAACTCTCTAAAGATCTACAATATCAAATTAGCAACTTTGGAATCAGAGTGGGAATTCTCACCATAGTTCCTTCTAGCTGAGTGTTTTTGTAGTCATTTAGAAAATGACAGCTATATATGGCCACAAGTCCTCATCTCCTCAAATGTGTATTTTCTGGTGCCATACAATTGCTGAGTAGCCAAAAGTACAGTAAGAGTCCCCACATTGCATTCAAAACCTGTTTCCTGCTTTGGATCTAAACACTGAATATCTTAGAGTACTCCAAAAAAACCTACCAGCCGTTTTTATTTCCATTCTTTACTGTTTCTTGTTTGTTGTAAGCAAGCATAAATCAAAATGCAGATTTCTCAAACATCTGTCTGAACTTATAGGAATGTGACTAATTAATTAAAATTGTTTTATAATCAGGCCCGTTTTTCAAATTTAGCTCACTTGTGTTTTGGTAAAGCCAAAGATGTACTTAGTGGCCAAAATGAAAATATATGTGACTCTTTCACACTGTGACCACTAATACTTATGTTTATTTGCTATGAGTCTACACAATTTTTAAACTGGAGAACAAAGAGGTCACAGCCCTATTCTCTTAGAAACTCTGTCTGACCTTTCTGGGATTGGGAACCACAAACTGTTACTCACTAAATCATTTTCTCATTTTGGTAACATCAAGTTGTCAGAGTGGAACTTTTGGTCCTCTAGAAAAGCCTTAGGAGGTCTAAGGATTTAAACTGGATTCTGTGATACATTAGAAATGCAAAAGGAAGATATAAGAATGTTTGGGTGCATCTTCACATCAGTTGAGAAATAATGCAATGAATGTCAGAACTTCAGTAGAAAGGTGAGTGATAAGCCTTCTCTGTTAACCCCTAAAATCCACTTCAGAGGCTTTGAAAACTGGGCCATAGAAGTGGTGTGTGAAGTGGTGTGCACAGTTCCATTTATGCAAGCTGCGGGCGCGCACGTGTGCAGCTCAATTTGTATAAGCTGTGGGTACATGTGCCCACTGCTCGTGCAGCACTGTCACATCTCTCTCCCCCTCCTCCCCCCACCGATCTGCAAAGCCAGAAAGATTGGGAAACTCTGGCTTAGATAATAGAAGAAAGAAGAATCCTCAGAAATTGCAAGAGGGCAGGCTTTATATATCATTCAAATAAATGTGGAAAAGGATTCAACAGGAATCCTTACCCTGGTATAATATGCTTTTACATTTGCTTTTACTCCTAAAAGTAACAGACACCATTTCAATATTTAAACATTCTGCCCCTCTAAGCCACCTTCAATTTACTAACAACTTTTGAAGGTCCTTGGCAGAGGTGGTATTCTGCCAGTTCTGCCAGGTTCTGGAGAACTGGTAGCAGACATTTTGAGTACTGTAGTTTGGAGAACTGGCAAATAGGCTGGCTCCACCCCTGCTGCCTCCTAGCCTCCCAGGTGATCTTCTTTTGATGCCATGAACAGAAGATTGGAGCTGGAAAGCAGGTTAGTGGGATGGGGAGGGAATGGTGATTTTGCAATATCCTTCCCCTGCCATGCCCACAAAGCCACACCCACAAAGCCACACCCACAAAGCCACACCCACATAACTGCTAGTAAAAAAATTGAATTCCATCACTTGTCCTTGGGGGTTATATCCAAAGCTTTCAAAAGCTCCACAGAGCCCTATGGTTTCACCTTTATTACTGGATGTAGTTTGAGGGTGTGAAGCAATATTTTATATAGCCCAGGTTCAAATCCCAGTAAGGGTATGGCTAGCTGATGAGAGCTAAATAGCTTGAAATAGAGCTATACTAGTCTCCCTTTATTTATTTATCAGCACAAATAAACACACACACATATATACACACACACACACATATATATACACATACACACACACACACACACACAAAAGAAAAACCTGTGACACATTGGGATTCACTTCTTTTTCTATATACATATTGCATTTAGACTGAACACACTAGATGGTCCTATCATCATCATCATCATCATCATCATCATCATCATCATCATCATCATCATCATCATCATCATCATCATCTCACAAAAGAAACCCATGACCATGGGAATTCCTACAATGGCCAAAATGGTAAGAAGGAAACTGGTCTGAACAGCATGGAAACTTTAATGCCACAGGAGTAATGGTTCCTGGGATTTTAGGTAATTTTTTAAACTTAGTGGATCTGATGTATTTTGATTTTAAAAGTGTTATAATGCACTGGGAACAGAAACAACTTCTGATTTCCTGCTGATTTTCCCATTGACTTTGTGAGAAACAGTAGGATTGGAAATCATGATCACATGGCCACAGTTTACCATATCACACTTCAATGTCCATAATGTTGCATGTGCAACTGGTCTGAAGATATTTGAAATTCCTCAGGAATAACAGATTGGAATTAAAAATTATAAACAAACAACAGACAGAAGATATTTATTTTTATTACAGACAACATTTAGTGGTATATGTCTCAGAACTATCTATTTGGTTCATAAACATTTAAAATCTCTATGCTAAAACATCTGGCAAACAACTGTTCTCATGCTCATCTCTGACAATCTTAAAATGCTACTATGCTGTTCATCTAACCCCCACTCCCCCCCAACTTTCATCCAATAGTTCATATTGGTTCCTAAATTCTATTTGAACAGCTCCATCATTTTACTGAAGTGGACGCATTGGAGAATGATTATGCAATTATTAGCCTTGCCCTCATTTTTTAATAAAAGACATGTCTCATTACTAATTGTGATATTTAGAATGCCAAAAGCCTATGCTCAGTCTCAGTGGGACTAAATACTTCAACCCTGAGACAAATTCTGGGTCCTAGTATTTGAATATCTTTTAAACTGTTGAGGTTGACTCAGCCTTCCATCCTTCTGAGCTTTGGAAAATGAGGAGCCAAATTGTTGGGGGCCAATATGCTGAGATATTACTGTAATGTAACACAGAGCAGTATATACAGTAATTATAAGTGCTATTGCTCTTGTTATAATGCCTATCCTCTAGAATGAGGCTCCCTCTGAGATCTGGATGTTTCCCTCCTTGGTGATATTCTAGATTGGCTTAAAGACCTGGCTCTTCTCCCTGACTCTGGGCTGGAGTGGTTCATGTATAATATATTGCTGTTAACTGGATCTTCCGTCTTATTTGCTTTGCAGCATATTTGGATTATAGACATAGATGATAGATAGATAGATGATAGATGATGATAGAAAGATACAGAGATGGGATTCTACTGGTTTGGACAGGTTCGGGTGAACCTGTAGCTCTGAAGATCAGCTGGGAGAGAACCGGTTTGCTTCCATGAACAAGTGGGCCTGTCCACTCAACCCTGCTCTTTATCTACCTTTATCTTCTCAGCTGAATCACATGGCAGAGTGGATTGCTGCACCTCAGCTGTTTTCCTTTCTAAGTAGTAAGTATATTCTAAACTACGCACAGCGCCCAGAGCATGTGTCCTGGTACGTGCGTGAGTGAAGTACATGCTCAGTGAATCAGTTGTTATACTGGTAGGATCCCATCCCTGGATAGATAGATGATAGATAGATAGATAGATGGATGGATGGATGGATGGATGGATGGATGGATGGATGGATGGATGGATGGATGGATAGATAGATAGATAGATAGATAGAAAGACAGACAGATAAATAGACAGACAGATAGACAGACAGATGACTGATCAATGGATAGATGTTGCTCCCCTCTGGGAGGAGGTTTTGACGTATTTCTAGCAGGACTACCAGATTCTGTAACAGCTTTGTTCCCTATGTCATCTGACTGATAAATTTGCAAGATTCGTTTTTCTTGCCATGCACATGTATACATCTAGACTAGACTGTGTTGATTCTTTTTGACATATAACATATGTGGATATGTGCATACTTTTGTATTAATTTATTTTGTCATGTTTATGTAATGTATATTGGAACTGGAGATTTTTTGAGAGCAGTATGCAACGAAATTTCATTTTAATGTATGCTGATTAGTGTACATTTAAAATGACAATAAAGTTATTCTAAGTTATTCTAAGTCTATGTCAGATAGATTGATTATACATAGATACAGTAGATCATCAAGGTTAGGAATGAGTGCCTGTGTCAGGGTTCTAAATAGCATCCAAAATTAAATCAGAGTCCAAGGCAAAGTATTGCTCAAGTTTCCAATTTTATTAAGAGAGCCATATTGGCACATCTGGGAAAACCCGAATCTGAAAGCTTCCCAGTTTTCCCCACCCAGTTAAAAGTTGCCCCCACACCCACAAGTCCATCACATGGTCCAATTGTCTACTGCCATGCTGACAGTTCCACTCATCCAGTTCTGGTCAGATGCAGAGGTGCAGACACAAAGGATGACCTTGGCTTTCTAGAAAGGAATTTTATTTTGGCATTTAACTCCGTACTATCCCCCCTCCCATTTTCTCACAACAGAAAAGGCATAGTAGAATAATAGAAAGTGTGGCGGGCCAAAGATCCAAAAGAAATATGGCTGCAGGCCTGACAGCCTGTGAATCTGGCATTATATGCTAAATGAGGTGATGCGGTAAAGTTGTATGATGAGTAATATCTGCCCATGATACTACCATATTTAATGTTGTTTTCATACTATTTTAATACAAATTGGGTATAAATGCTATAGATTAACCCTGCCCTTCTTTTTATATGCCATCTTGGTGACATTTGTGAAAATACAGTGTATAAATATATACTGTATATAACTATAAATGATTGAAAAACAAATGTATAAAGTGGAAGAAACAAGCCCACAAATAAGATAAAATTAAATAAACATGTGTGATTTATAAGGCAGCATGTGTGTTTTAAAAGGCGATGTTTACTGCCAAAACTATTTGCAAAGCTTTCTTTAGTCATTTGTTAGCTAGCAGTACCATGGGATTATTATTTTTTTCTGTAATTTAGGGGTAGCATTTTCATAACAGCTGAAATACAGCTAATATTTGGCAACAATCATGAGAGATGCTTTTATGTTAATTGCACAGCATGTGCTAGCTCAGAACATTTTGCCAAGTCTTCTCAGAAATGCAAAGATCAATTTCAACTATAGGGAACCTCTGCCATAACACAGTTGAAGCAGGTAACAGCACTTAGCTGACTTAACCTGGATTCTGAAGTTAAACACATTTTAGCCAGGTTAATACATCCAAAACTACTAGAGAATCCCAGTGCTATAGAACAGACTGGGAAGTCAAAATAATGTCCTGAAAGAAAGCAATAGAAAAACATTTCAAGCAGTTGCCAAAAATATGCTTGGACATGTCAACAAGGTCTCCAAGAGTTCAGCTCAACTGGAAGGAGACTATACCTTTAAGTTTAGTCATAATAAAATGTGTTAAATGTTATCACATGAAAATAATCTATAACAAAAAACGACAAGAGGGAAAATACTTTGAACATTTTAAAAATACATAAACAAAACAAAAATGAAAAATTCTTGGTTCTTTATACCTTGAAAAAGCTATCATTGTTTGGTCATAATCTTCCTTGCAGTGCAAAATAGACTGTATTTTATAAATAATTATTTAATATTGTATAATATATTATAATACTATACATGTATACATACATACCCACACTCTGTGTGTTTGTGTCTGTGTGTGTATGAATTTGTTTGTGTGTAATATATATAGTGGGATGTATTTACTAATTATAGTAAATGCATACTAATTGGTAAATGCATACACAACAAATCTCCTTTATTCTTCTTAAAAATAAGTTTCTTTTTTCTGCCATGCATAAATAAGTAAATGTTCATCTCTTTTCCTCGCCCATAGACACACAGAGACACACAGAAACACACACAGAAACATATACACTATATTGTATGTATCTTTGTGTATATATGTTTGTGCATGCATGTTTTTCTCAGGATCGTGTACTAAATATATGCATGCTCCATTTGTTTAACATGGGCTGAAGTTTGAGACTTTTTGTGGTTTCCTCAAGTTTTGCAAGAATGCCACAAATAAATCTCTGTTCAGCCCTTGAGACAGCAACAGAATGACTAACTTCTCCAGCACAAAAAGGATATGTAGAATAAGATGTTTTTTTCAACATTTTGAATTTATGCTTTGAAGAAAGAATGGTGGTGGGGAAGTTCACCTATCAGATTATTCTTAATGCATTGAAAAAAAGGTCATTCAAAATTGTCTGCCCTCTCCCCCCAAAAAATATTTTAATAAATATTGAATACACCTTTTAAAGGGTTCCAATTTGGCATGAGCTGAATTCTGTAAGGGGCCAGATGAGTATTGACTAGGTATGAATCCAATTCCTTAGAGAAGAGGCTAGTCAGGGGAAAAATAATATTTCAGTCATTCAAAATGATTTTTAAATTATTTGACAGGTTAAATGCATGAGTATAGTTGAACTTTGGAACACTCCCTTCATTTAATAATATTATGCCCCAGCTAAGGTCAATTATTATCTTATATGTACAGTCATGTCAATAAACTATATAAAAAGCTTAGCAATAAGATGCACCATAACCACCAAACAATAACCTCCTCCAAAACACCCTTTCAATAGTTAGAAATCAATAACAGAAGTGGACCTTCTGCCTATTCTAAAACTATTGTATGAAGCAAATGCTGTGTCATAAGAAGAGAAATTGGAAAATGATCCAATACCATTTCTCATTCCTGCAGATCTACCCAAAAGTTAAGGAGAAAACAAATCAGATGTTGTTAAGCAGTTGGGAGAAACTCTAGGAGAAGACAAGATTCTTGGTCTGCAACAGGTGACCTAAATTAGCTTCCTGAACTTTCTCAATGAACTTCTTCATCACCGTGGACATCTCTTGAAGGCCAACGGAGATACCAAGTTGTTGGAAATAAATGAATAAATCCCCAAATTTAGCGAGGCCACAGTAACAAAGTCTTTAATGGCATTCATTTGAAAATAAAGACTACTCATTGTTAGCCAAACTCAACTAAATTGCTCATGATGAATTACATCAAATCAACATCTTAATGCTGGCATCACTTGGAAATCAAGTAACGGTGCTGTTAAAAGCAACATCTTTTTTTTTCTTTATTCCCCTTGCTGCCCACATCCTGTTTTGTTTGCTTAATACCCAGTTTGGAAATTTCTGTAATATGTGCATACTTCTTCATTAATTGTCTTGTTTATTACAGTTCAGTTTTATTTTCACAACAATCATATGTGGTAAATTAAGCTGAAAGCTGGTAATCAGCCCAGTGGCTTGCAGTAAAGCTTCCCTGGGATGAAATTAAATTGGAATGAATTCAGGTTTTCTGACTCCTAGCCCAGTCCTGTTACTGCTCACACTTCTTGTTATTCTTTGCAGCCCAATGGAACATTGGAGATAAATTACATTAAGGGACTCCAGACTCTAACTCTCATCAGCAGGATAAACTCTGAAAACTAAATGGAATGGATTAAAATTGGGTATTCAAGAAAAGCCAAAGAAAGTCTTAATGGAAATGTTTCTTTACCTTATAGGTAATCCTTACTCAGTAACCACTCATTCAAAGACATTTTCAGGTTATGAAAGCAAAGGGAAAAAAAAACTTACAACCAGTCCCTAAAGTTGTGGCCATTGCAGCTCTCTCTCACACACATACCTCAGTTGTATGATTGTGATTTGGATGCTTGGCAATTGGCATGCATTTATGAAGATTGCAAGGCTATTTGCAACTTTCACAGATGGGTTCTCACAAGCAAAATCCATAGGGAAGCCAACACAAAGTTGTAAATCATGATCACATGACATCATGCTTAATGACCGCAGCTGATTTGTTAGCAAACACAGCTAGAACTGATGAGCTGATGTTGTAAGTTGGGCATTGACACATGACATTTTGCTCTGTAAGTTTATCAGCCCCACATATGACCAGGCCCAATACATTATTATTAATGCCAAATATAGGCAGTGAACACAATCAATACTCATTTTGTCCTCCTATTTTCCCCAGAACAATCCTGTGAAGGGAGTTGGACTGGGAAAGACTAACTGGCCCCAAGTCACCGAGGTGGGTTCATGCATTAAGGAGGCCTACAACTGACAGTCTCCTGGTTTCTAGGCAATCACCTAAACTATTATACCAAATTGGCCCTCTCAATATCATAATTGGTGAGGGGGGACATGGGATTTTAAAGATGTTGACCTTTTCTTAATAAAGATTATTTTTCACTGATAACAGAATACCGAAGGTATAGATTTTGCTAACTTACATGGCTAACAGTGGTTATTAATAGGGCAGGGAAATGGGTCATGGATTTATATTGAACAACAAGAACAGATGAATCAGAAAAGTGAGCTGGAGAAAAGAAGACGTTTCCTACCTTTTGAATTGACTACATCAGTGGTGGGTTTCAAATTTTTTTACTACCTAGTCTGTGGGTGTGGCCTATTTGGTGGGTGTGGCATAGCAGTCATCTGACTGGGTGGGCATGGCCAACTTGATGTCACTCATCAGAGATTCATGGATTGGATAAAATGCGGTGAAGCTTACTTAACAAAGCTCTTGCTTAGCAACCAAAATTTTGGGCTCATTGTAGTCAATGGCGAAGGACTATCTCTGCCTTCCTCTGCATGGCAGCCTCATCCAAGTAAACTCCTTCTCTTTTCTGACAATATTGCTCTCTGTTAGAGGCACCAAAATAATCCAGTCAATGTAACGTTTCCTGCTGCAGCATGGGCTTGGACTAGATGACCTCTGAGTAGAGTTCTAGTCCTAAATTGCTGTTCTTTCTTTCTTTCTTTCTTTCTTTCTTTCTTTCTTTCTTTCTTTCTTTCTTTTTCTTTCTCTCTTCCCTCTATGGGAAGCAACCAACCTCCCCCTCAAATAAAATATTACTCCCAGAAAGGATCATTCCACATGCCTGCCAGATAGATAATGAGATAATGAGCCTATAGAAAATTTGGCTCCATTCACAAGCAAGGAATAATCCAAACCCTTTTAGAAACACAAAGCCCATATTGCACAAACCCCAAAACTTCAAAAACATAGAACCATATAAAAATCCTACCTTTTATTCAGATTGTTGTTCCGTTGACCGAGAAACAAACTGCTGAATGTCACTTTGCAAACTTCCTTTTTCAATCTAAAGCAGGTTTCAATTTAAAGTTTGCTGCATTAAGACTTGTGGACTTCAACTCCCAGAATTCCACAACCAGCAAAGCAATCTTGACAACTTGAGAACTTGTGGACTTCAACTCCCAGAATTCCACAGTCAGGCATGCTCAGTTCTGATTTAAAGCAACATCATTTTTTTCTACTTTGCCGAATCCTGATTAAAAAGTGAGATTCCTTCTTTCTTTTTATTTTTTCTTTCTCCCTTCCTTCCTCCCTCCCTCTCCCTCCCTCTCTCTCTTTTAGTTTTTAAAAACTCTTTTCCCTTGCCTGAACCGGCAGGGAAAAGGGGCTTAAAAGAAAGCTTCTGATGGAGGTTTGGGGGCGTAGCCAAACCAACGGTCCGGTCCGGTTCGGTAAGCCAGATTTTCACTACCTCTTTTGGTGTACCAAACAGGACCAGGAGGAACCCACCTCTGGATTACATGTACATCAGTGGTGGGTTTCAAAAATTGTTTGAACCTATTCTGTGGGTGTGGCCTCCTTTGTGGGAGTAGCTTGCCACCCATGTGACCGGATGGGAGTGGCTTGCCCATGTGACCGGATATGAAGATGCTGACAACACTAGTCAGAACCACCTTAAATTACCTCACACACAGCACTGGCATGCATAAGAATATGATGTAAACTTGTTTTTTAAAAGGCATCTTTGGTTTGTGTTAAAACAACTTCAGCACACGCAATGTTCTGATTGCACCACAAATGCAGTAGTCATCCTTACCTTTCACATAGGCACTGAGTTTTATAAATATGAGCATGATAGTGTAGAGTAATCATATCCAAGGACCAGTGGTGGGTTTCAAAAATTTTTGGAACCTCTTCTGTAGGTGTGGCCTGCTTTCCGGGTCCACTGGTGGAACCTCTTCTAACCGGTTCGGTAGATTTGACGAACTGGTTCTACCAAATAGGTGCAAACTGGTAGGAACCCACCTCTGATGTACATGCATTACGGATCTATTAGAATAATCCAAGAAACAAGATTTATGGACGAGAAGAAAGTACAGTTTTCCAGTTTTCTTTTTTCAAAGTCATTGACACGGTCGTATCTACGCAGAGAAGAGTGTTTATGTCTGCAGATACATACAGTTTTCAATTAATTTTCAGAAAGCTGCAGTTGCACATCAGTCATGGGGGATTATAATAACATAAATACAGTATACAAGGATATATGGAATGTTTAAGGTGCAGTTCACAGACCCTGGGAGTGGGACAATATATCTTGTAAATTTCCAAGGATGAAAAATCTCAAAGTGTTTGTGCCATCCTACCTAAGGTAGAATGAGATCAATGTTGCCTCTTTTTCTTCATCCTGAAACCTAGAGGAAAGATAGGTTAGTTGAACAGCTGCGCTGTGTTGTCTTCTCTTCTCCCACTTTCTAATCAGAAATAAAGAAAAAAACAAAGCTAGCAAATCTGAAAGAAGAAAAAATGAGAAACATTTCATTCTATTCACTTACATCATTGGACCTTGCTGGTATGCAGTGTTCCTTTGTTCAGTCTTCTAATACTGCATAAGCAATAAGCATTGAGTTTATTGACTGGAGGATAATTATGGCTTTACATTGTTGTAGAATTCATCTGTGATTTCATCAAGTCTCTCTCATTTTGGGGTTAGCATCCTTGCAGTCTTTTAGAAATAATTAAAATGCTGTTCCTTATTGAAACAGCAATGACCAACCCTTACTTTGAAGACTCTCTAAAAATTAGAGCTAAGCAGCTTTTTAAAGACCTTACAAATCAATGGTTGGCATTCCTTGAAAATTAGGCTTGTTGGAATGTGATCTTGTTTTGATATTCTAAAGAGTTGAAAGGTTAGGGACTGCATATCAGAGTTACATTCTATTTGGCTTGTTTAATGTTTGTAAATGTTAAGATTGAATAAAATTGGGAGGAAAGAGATTACATTAATCCACCCCAATTATTTCTTGTTTGGTTATATTCATTTTTTTAAATAGAATCTCAGTAGAAGCTCAGTCAGTATGTATTGGCAAATAAAATGTTTCCCACTTTTGAAGACTAACTTCCCACATTACCACCACTGCTATATTCTCAAGAGGAAAACACATTTTCATGAGAAAATATATATATTCCCCACCCCATTCCCTCCAATGCTTGCTCTGGGTTTTAAAATCAGGTAATATTTCTCAGAGTGTGGTCTGAGAACTAGACTTGCCTGCCCACCAGTTCCTTCCTGGTGGTCCCCTAAATATTTCCTTTGGGGATAAGAAATAAACGGATGAAGTTGAACAAGGGACTGTTTTTCTTTCTAAAATCCAAAAGTCATCTCATGTGTAAGAAGGCATTTTTTGACAGCTGGACAGCCACCAGCTATTATTATCAATCATTGGTAACATCTGGATATTTCCTCATTATGTGCTAAAACAGCTTTATTCTAGTTGGTTTTACATCAGAATTTCTAGACTACAAATTCCTGACCGTATGGTGGTGAATTGATTGGGAGGTCCAGCTGAGACAGACAAGATTAGAAGATTATTTTAAAATCTTATGCTAAGCAAGGATTTCACATTGTGTTGTGACATGGTTAGGACTGTGATAGGAGATCATCAGAAAATGATGATAGCTATAGTGGAAATACTGAAAACATCATATATAGAGGCAATAAAAGGAACTTCCATATCATTGTACTTGACGTGCCAATGGAGACACTAGGATTTGAAGAGTATTTTACCTTTCTAGGCTAATACTAACTCACAAACAAAATTTCATGTGTACCAGCATGCCAGACAATGCCTTTCTTGAAAAAAATTGGGCTCTCCATTCCACCAATTTAAAATAATCAGGATAATGTTGATTGTGAAATATGTGCTTTCGTTCCCCATAAATTCCTTGGCTCTCTGTAGAATTAGAAAATAAAATATTGTGTGGCTTCAGTCATCAATTTCATCAGTTGTCCTTCTCTTAAACGTGTTTCTTTTTTCTTGGCTACACTTACCATGGCAGCCATTTTGTAAGACTGTCCATAATATGGTCTCAACAGTCTCAGTGTATCTCACAGCTTTCTAAACACCAAGAAAGTTCATTAAGCCACAATGTGGTTTGGATGCTTTTTGGCTTTTACAATCTCCATTCATGTTTGTCTTTCTTAACTGTGCTGTTTCACTCTATATTCATATTGTAGAATCAGTTAGCCATTAGCTGCTATTGTATTGCAATTCTGCTACCAATTTGGCAGGGAAAAGTCTACAATAGAGATTTAGTTGTAGTGTATTTAATCACACTATCTCAGGTAATATGGCAGCTTCTACCTTCCATCATTATATAAGGACCATTCTTCAAACTATGAACAATTTGGCAGTGGAATGAGTTACCCTTCTCTTACTGGATATATTTAAGGAGAGGTGAAAACTTCACCCATCTTGGATACTTTAATTTGGGCTCCTTCACTGAGGAGAGGTCCTGATGGTCTAAAGCAGTGCTTCTCAGCCTTGGCAACTTTTAAGCTGCTTGCCAGCATATAGTGGGAGTTGAAGGCCACACATCTTAAGATTGCTGAGATTGGGAAACATTGATCTAAAGACCTCCTTCCAATTCAAAATATAGTCTCCAAGCTAAGAATATATATTTGCCAGATTAGCTGACTGCCTTAATAAATGGGAAGGGCTCCTTATTCAAATGAGCATCATTTACTAGTTTTTATAGTTGTGAAACACATGGAATCAACTATAGCTGCAATATTACATAACAAAATCCAGAAGCAGAAATATTGCACTAAAACTTAGAAGCATCTCTTTCTCACCATTTGAAAAAAAGTCTGTTATTTGCCAATGAATAGAGAGATGGGTAAATATCTTAATATTGCTTTATTAAAATTTAGGTCATCAGCAGGGTTTAGCTTAAATTAGCTTTTGGCCTGCCAAGTTGACATCCTTTGTTTAGATGCATCCAGCCAAAGTTCATTTATTTGTTTGCAAAACAATAACCAACTCTGCTTCTGCATTATGCACATTGCTAAAAAGTAACACCCTCCCAAATTTTGTCTGTCTCTGTGTGTGTGTGTGTGTGTGTGTGTGTGTGTGTGTGTGTAAGTATGTATGATTTTGCTATTAACAGGGGTTTCATTAAATCAACTGCTCTGTCAGTTGAAACCCCTGACCGAAACTGAAAGAAGGAGAAATGAAAGAAATGATGAGAGGAAAAATTCCATTTCTTCTTAAATTGAGTGGAAACATCTTCAGGAAAATTAAAGCAAAAGCTGAGAAGAGCAGAAGGAGAGCCGAGGGGAGGGGGGAGCAGGAGAAAGGGGGAGGTAAATGACAGCTAAAACCCCTTTCTCTCTTTTGTTTTCAATCTTCCTTCCAACATGCTCCTGGTAAAATCATTACAAAGGCCGTTTATTTTTAAAATTGAAAGATTGGGGAGAGTCATAATGAGATATTATGTGTAAAAAGTTGCACATAAATTTCCTCCTGTCATATTTTGGGCTCAGTTAACGCATCTCTTTGGCAGGCCAGAGGGAAGCTGATCACTTTAGTATAGATTGTTTGCACACTGGTAATATTGCCAGGATTGAGCTACTGGGTGGCTGACTTGGCTACATGTTGATTTAGAAATTAACTGGGCTTTTATTGGCCACAGTAAATTGTGTACATTTATATATATATATAAAAAATGGTTGAAACTAGGTTCTGTTCTTTTTCAAAAGATACCCTTATCTGTAGGTTGTTGGTTTTTTTTTTTTTTTTTTGCTGTTATTCTTGTCTAGTTTCAACTAGGAGATGGTTGTCAAAGACACACAGCACTGCCAAACATATTTTTCAGCAATGCCTCATTTCTTTTGATATACATTAAGTTGATGTTATCCCACATAATAATTATGATGGGCTGTTCTTGTCCTACAAGTGCTATTTTAAATGCATATGCATTATATAGTTCCAGCAGTAATGATTTTCTATAGGCTGCCAAACATTCAAAGGTAGTGTTTATCTGAAAGGTTGTCTGACAGTCAGATCATTTATTTTTAAAAGGGAAGGCAGACATGGAAAAAATTAGCAGTGAATCCAAGCAGCACTTGTTCAGTCTTATTAAACTCTTGATCCCCATTTTAAGAAGAGTCAGTGTTATTCATTCTACTCTACAGTGAGTAACTGCATGGCTTTCAGAAACAGGAGAAATATACATCTGATTTCCAATTCATGTTCCCTAAAAACTGGTATCAAGAGACCTGTCGCTTCTGATGTTGTGGCTAGGTCAATCTTGTCTTCCATAAATTTGTTCATTTGCCATTCAAGTTCTGGTGACCATCAAAAACCATCAAATCAGTTTTGCAGTAGGCTCAAATTCAAATTGTAGAGGAACAGTAACAGGATATGAAAATTCCAGCAGTTGTTCCAGTTTGATAAAACTACGGATTTAATCTATTTAATTGTCATTTTTAGTAGATATATGCTACATATTCATAAAGCTAGCTGTTAGTTATTTCCAAAATCTGTTCGTCTATACGATCTAAATTTTCATATTTTCAATTGTCAAGCAACACTTTCTTTGAGTGATCATATTAATGAGTGATATTTTTGGTGCAGGACTATAGCTGGAATATGCAGAATAAGGAGCAATTGCCAGCAAAATGGGGATGCAAAGAAAACATATGAAACACCAAATCAGCCATCCTCAATTTGATGCCATCCAGATGTTTATAAAATACACCTTCTAGAATTCCCTCCAATAGAAAGTGTACTGTATTAAAGAAAGCTACAAATAAAGTAATACAGTATTGTGTTGGGTTGTCAACTTGCATCGTCACGGCAGCATCATGTGATTTATTGTGATTTCCCCCTCCCCTTTGCTAAACTGGGCATGAGTGTGGCCAGCATGTGATGCATCTGGCCCGTGGGCTGTGAGTTTGAAAGCCCTAGTCTAGTAGACAAATGAAAAGGAAACCCAATTGCACAATTGCAAACTTTTATTCAAGCCAAAATCTACCTATACTTGGAATATATTTCCAAGTTTTGCAAAGAACTAAGAGCGAAAAGTGTATTGTATATCGGTAATTTCCTGAATGAAAGTAAAGCTATTTATGGCTCTACCAGACTAATTCTGCACAGGAGAATTTGCAGACCTACTTATAAAGAGTTAAAGCAGAAGGACACCAACCCTCAAAATATATTATTTTCAGCAGCCCTGCTGTTCTAGAAGGAAGGTCAAATACTTGTAAACACTTGACTGGAAAGTCTTTGCGACTTACCTCTTTTATATTTATTTCTGTAAAATCTAAGTGTTACCCTCACTGTTATACAAGGCTGTAGTTTGGTTTGCTTGTATGTATTATATTGTTGTGTTAATGATGTCAGCATGCCTTTTGTGTGCCCCCTGAGAATGAATTATACATGAAAGTTCCAAAATAAATCCTTAAAGGGAAAATATGAAAAATATATTTGGGGAAAAATCTTGCAAAATATGTGGGCATTTTATAAGGTAAATATGTAAACATTTTAGTTGATTTTTTTTCTGCTTGCAGACGATCCTCAAATTTTTATTTGAGAAATCAAATAAAGCTGAAGACAATGAATTCCCTCTTTCTAGAGGAGAAAAAAACATAAAAATCATACCTTTAGTTAGGAGAAAATCAATCTTAGCAAATAAATTCCTTTCTGTGTAATTCAACACTAGGAGCTTCAGTTATTCCTTCAGCGTGAATCATTTATTCCAAAATCCAAATTAAAGAGGCTCCCTACATATTTCTTTTTGCCAGTTTAAATAAGAAAACTTTGTTCTTTCAGCTATATTCGAAGATATCTTCACCCTTGTAGTCTGGGTGATAAGAAAGTTGCCATCTTTTGAGACAAATCAACAGTTATATCCATGGCATATAATTTGGTAATTTATTATCTGGTTAGTAATTATTAAGTTTCTGGAAGTCATTTTATTAGTACTATTATTTGTTTGGGAAATGAAAATTGCATTTGTTTCATTTGTTTTCCATTCATTTTTAAACCAAATTCATAAACAACAGATTCATTATTATTACTTTTATATAGGTTTTATTTTCTATTCATTTGAAGCTAATACTCTGTCACTGCTATGCCAGTGGCTTCCATTCAAACTGTAATTTTATAGCAATAGTCAAAGACCCTGAGTTTTACTTTGTACATTATTATTTTTTTCATTCCATTGGGAAAAAGCATATATCACAAATGTTATGTGCTTTCAATACCCATTATTTAGTAGAGCAATACCATTATTAAGATAATTTAAGAACTACAAAATAATTGTATGCTTTTCAGTTACAAGAATTCTTAATCACCCAGACTTTCCATTGCAACTTAAACAAATTTTAGATGACACCGGTTAAGCTCTCCTTATGACTTACTGGCCATTCATTTTGTGGAATTACAGCAATTCTCTTTTTAAGAAGGCAAAGAAAAACGTAACTATTTCTTAAGTAAGTAGAACCGTGTTCTGTAGGTCCAGTGGTCAGTCTGGACTTCTGTTCACATGATTCTATCTCTACAATATGAAGTCATGATTCTATTAGAAAATGGACCATATTCTAGTTATAAAAACCTTAACGATCATCTTCTAAGAGCTCCAGTGTGCAGTACTGCGGGCTACTTCTGCTGATCACCGGCTGCCTACAATTTGGCAGTTCATATCTCACCAGGCTCAAGGTTGACTCAGCCCTCCATCCTTCTGCAGTGGGTAAAATAAAGACCCAGATTGTTAGGAGCAATATTCTGTAAACTGCTTATAGAGGGCTTTAAAGCACTGTGAAGCGGTATAAAAGTGTTATTGCTACTGTTGAGGCCTATGCTAATTAGAAAAAGCTAATTAGCACTGATGAAATAACTAACTGGAAGCATTTGAAGACTGTATCTACACGCAAATAAGAAATGCTTCTTGTAGCTACTGGAACTGACCCAGCAGATAAGGCTTCAAAGTGACATGAAGCCAAACATTGCAACACCTTTGTTTTACTTTTCAAAACAATGGGAGTGTCAGTGTTGTGAAGCAGATGTATCATCAAAGTAAAGCATTCTTTTGAAGCGTTTGCACAGCTGTCCTAGTGTTAAAGAAAATCCAGTTTACTATAGTGATTAAGGTATCAGGCTAGAAGCCAGGAGACTGTGAATTCTAATCCCACTTTAGCTGTGGTAGGATTCAATTTTTTTTACTACCGGTTCTGTGGGTGTGGCTTGGTGGGTGTGGCTTGGTGGGTGTGGCTTGGTGGGTGTGGCTTGGTGGGTGTGGCTTGGTGGATGTGGCTTGGTGGGTGTGGCTTGGTGGGTGTGGCAGGGGAAGGGTACTGTAAAATCTCAATTTTTACTCCACTCCCGGGGAAGGTTACTACAAAGTCCCCATTCCCTCCCGATCAGCTGGGACTTGGGAGGCAGAGAGTAGATGGGGGCGCCACCAGCCAGAGGTGGTATTAACCGGTTCTCCAAACTACTCAAAATTTCCACTACCAGTTCTCCAGAACTGATCAGAGCTGGCTGAATACCACCTCTAAACTTTAGGCATGAAAGCTGGCTGAATGACTTTAGGCCAGTCACTCTTTTTCAGCCCAATTTACCTCACAGGATTGTTGTTGTGGGGAAAATAGGAAGAGGAAGTTTGTATGTGTTCACCATCTTCAATTACTTATAAAAATAACAAAGGCAGGATATAAAAATAAATAAATAAAGCACTGCTGAAATGCAGACATTTAGTTTCTTGAAAGAATTCACAGACTGTTTAGCCAGTAGCCAATAGCCAGTTGATATTAAGAGAAATTATTCCTAATCTTTCAAGAAATTTTAATTTCAACCCATTGATTCATCAATTTTCTATTAAACAAATATAGGTAATACCTTGTCCCTTCTTAATAGTCTAGCAAATGCAGTTTGAGAATCTAGATGTGTGAAGGGATAAAATCCAGGTCTTCTCTCCCCTGCTCACAATTCATTTTTGGTCATCTTCACATTTTTGATAGCCTTACATACAATCTTTTACTTTTCTGTTTTCCAGGATAAATCTATCTCTTATCACCATTTTGTACGCAAAAGCCCTAATCATATAAAGACTAAAGAAAAAAAATGCTATTCTTTTTCAAAAGTATTTGCTTGGCTTGCTCTTCATGCCTTTAACTAACCTCACCCATTTTGGATCATATGCATAATGTTGTCCGAGTCAATCATTCATATCTCCTCCTGCCCCCAGTTAGGCCCAATAATCTGTGATGGATTCTATCTATGGGCAATACAACAAGTCTAACTGCTACAGTTGAGTTTCTCAAATTAAAGAACAACAGAGAATGCAGTTTGTTTTCTGAGATATTAGCAATAGAGAGCAGCCCTAAAATGGGGTGAGGAAAATACATGTGTTCCCAATCATGGCCCACAGAATGCAAATGTTTTCTTTTTGGAACAATCAGAAGAAACCTCACAAGGATTTTGGCTTTTCTAAATATCTGTGTAATAAAATAATAACAAACAGCATCACACAAATGTTAACTCCACAGCCTCACACCACGCTCTAAGAATTGTTTGGAGATCATAGAGTCTCCCAAACAACAACAACAACCCGTGTGCAACCTTTCACCCTGGGCCATATGAAGAGAGGAGGCCAGAACTAAGGAGCTGCAGGCGGTAAACATCTAACCAATTGTGTCATACAGATTGGGTGGTATGTTTTCCCCAGTTTGTTATGGAATGTTTTCAAGTGTATTAGGTTAGAGGATTTGGAGAAGTCAAGCTTATGTGCATTTAATGAAGAAAATAAATAGGAAGAAAAATCATAGAATGTCTGTTCTAAAGGGTGGTAATAAGCAAGCCCCTTTCATGTGGTCTAGTGTCTTGCCAAGAATTTTTGAAATAGTTGCAACAGAGAAGCATATGAAATCATGATAATAAAGGTGATGTAGATTGCTTTCTGATTACTGATTTGCAGCTTTGTTTGTCTGAGGCCTACATTAGTGAGGAACTCCACAAGAAAGGTAAAATAATGTTTCTGTTCTCTGGAATTCAGGCACCAAGCTGCAGAGAAGACTGCTTAAATTGCCTACTGTTCCTCGATGGACAGGGATGAAGCCAAGTGTACATTGTATTTCATGGAATGGATTTTTTTTTCTTGCACTGAATTTCCCATTATTTATAAATACAAGGACAGATACATTTCTTTCTCTAGCCATTCTTCTGAAAATATACTTCATAAAACTGTTAAAAAAACACAAATATACAAAACCTTGTCATATTTGCTTAGTCTTCAAGGTTTTATAAGAGGGTATTTTTTGCTTTAACAGACCAAAAGCAATCTGTAACAATCAGTGGTGGGTTGCAGGTGGTACTCCCCGGTACAGGCATACAGGAGCCTGCCTGGAGCACCAGATACCATTCCAGTACAGTGCTCCGTAGGGCCCACTTGCCCACCTGAGGTCCTTACCCGTCTTTTAAGTCTTTGGTGCTTCCACACACACCACATACAGCACCTGGAGCATCTGGAGTGTTGTGGAGGCTCGCAGAGGGGCTAAGACGCATGTGCAAACCCACCACTAGGAACAATAAACTATCATCAACAATAGAGTTGTAATGTACCTGGGAAGTGGAAACATAGATGGGAAATGCAAACGTTCATACAGTAAATATTGATAGCTGTTTTTAGGACTGGGTAATAAATGAATAATTGCATTTTACAACAATGGCAGATTTTTTTAATAGGACAAAATAAAAACAAAATAAATCAGTATAACTTTTTAAGACATACATTTTAATATAAATTCAAAACATATTGCACATTATTTTGCAGAAATAAAAGCATTGAAGTCTTGTTGGTTCCCTCATCCTCTATGTGGGCTTTCAAGAATAGCAGAATGCCAGAGTGGGAAGAGACCTTGGTGGTCTTCTAGTCAAACCTCTTGCTCAGGCAGGAAACCTTATGCCATTTCAGACAAATGGTTGTTCAATCTCTTCTTAAAAGCTTCCAGTGTTGGAGCACAACTTACAATTCAATTCAATACAATAGCAGAGTTGGAAGGGACCTTGGAGGTCTTCTAGTCCTACCCCCTGCCTAGGCAGGAAACCCTATACCATTTCAGACAGATGGCTATCCAACATCTTCTTAAAGACTTCCAGTGTTGGGGCATTCACAACTTCTGGAGGCAAGCTGTTCCACTGATTTATTGTTATAACTGTCAGGAAATTTCTCCTCAGTTCTAAGTTGCTTCTCTCATTGATTAGTTTTCACCCATTGCTTCTTGTTCTACCCTCAGGTACTTGGGAGAATAGTTTGACTCCCTCTTCTTTTGGAACACTGCTATCAAGTCTCCCCTAGTCCTTCTTTTCATTAAACTAGACATACCCAGTTCCTGCAACCGTTCTTCATATGTTTTAGCCTCCAGTCCCCTAATCATTTTTGTTGCCCTTCTCTGCATTCTTTCTAGAGTGTCCACATCTTTTCTACATCATGGTGACCAAAATTGAATGCAGTATTCCAAGTGTGGCCTTACCAAGGCATTATAAAGTGGATTAACACTTCATGTGATCTTGATTCTATCCCTCTGTTTATGCAGCCTAGAACTGTGTTGGCTTTTTTGGCAGCTCCTGCACACTGCTGACTCATATTTAAATGGTTGTCCACTAGGATTCAAAGATCCCTCTCACAGTTACTACTATTGATCAAGGTACCTTCTGGAGGCAGATCATTCCACTGATTAATTGTTCTGTCAGGAAATTTCTCCGAAGTCCTAAGTTGCTTCATCACTAGTAACAAACAATCTCAAATCAACACCAACAACTGTAAAGAATTTTTAAGCACACTAAGTTTCAGATAATAGGAGATGGGTAAACTCATCTTCAGAAGTCACTTACACAACACTTATAGGTATTGGCTTTCAGTACATGGAAACACACAAAAAGCTTATATTTATGCCTACATCCTCTAAGATTTCTGTATTCATATCATTCAACCAAATACCTAGAAACATCCTCAAACATTATAATCAGTTGCAATCAAACAGCATAAATAAAGTGCAAACTACTCAATGAAATCAAGAAGACTCATCTCATAAACTCTATTCCGATGAAATATAATTGCCACCAGAATTTGAGGTTGCTGAAATGAGTTAAATAAAATAAAATTGTGCATTCATTTATAAAATCTACCCATGTTTGATTTACGTTAAAGCAAAGTATAACTAATTCAATAAAAAGAAATATGAAAAACAAATCTGAATGAATTTGCTTTTATTTTTCATGTTTGTTTTTCTAGCTGGTAGACCTGGTTCCTATCACATGCATCATAATGTCATTGCACATGAGACACACTCCTTGTGCAATGATATCTATACCAGAGCCTAAACATTTGACAATTTTTGCATGGAAAACTCAAAACAGAAAATGGGCAGATAGGGGTTTCCATTAAAAACTAAGAGAAAGTTATAAGATTCATTTTTATTGGCTTCTGCATTAGAGACCTCTCATTCATTCTGCCAGAACTAACTACATATGATGGTGCTGGCTACAGATTGAATCCAATTGGGATGGAAAATATTTAAATTACAAAGATGAGAATATAACTAGATAAACCATTAAAAGCAAAGGGAAGCACATGTCTCTAAAATATTTGTTGTATGCAGAAGCTATCCAGCAATACTTTTCTTTGAGGTTGTTGGATGAAGACCTCCTTATTCAGATGAAATAAGTGGTATTGTAAGAGATGGTTCCTTTACTCTAAGTTTTAGAATTGGTAACTAATGATTATCTCCCTCCCCCCCCCACACACAAACACTATCCTTATCCTTCTATTCCCCCACTAGATAGTGGCAGGCAATCATTTCCTTACTCTGATTTGCAGTACATGTTTTGATTGCCTTTAAAATTAACCCCTTGGAAGGAATGGCAGTCATCTTCAAAGCAACCAGAATTATGAAAAGAGCAAGGTTGAGTGAAGTGCCAGTTTCCAGGATACTAGAAGATTGTGAATTCTGGTCCTTTCTTAGAAACTAATCCAAGTTATAGGACTGCTGTTGTATGGAAAATAGGCAGTAGCATTATGTATGTGGCCTTGAGTTGTACAGAATAAAGACAGGATAGAAATCTAATAATAATAATTTTAAAAAAACTAACTTGGCCTTTTCTTCCATTTGGAAGATGCTCATCCAGCAGTTCTTATAGGAGCTTATGTTCTGAAGCAAGACTGAGTTGATTATTTTACAGAGTGAATCCTGCTCAGTTATCTAAGTTTGCTTTAAATTGTCCTTGGGTGGATCAGCAATCCATTTGTGGGTTGAAGAAGTCTGAATCTTGCTTCAAGTTTTACCAACTTCTGTAGGGAAAGGAAAGACAGAAGGTTAGAGCTTACTCTGTCTTACCCAGTGCTTCTATAAATTTGGAAAAGAAGCAAGTTAAATATCAGTCTCTCTGTTGATATGCATGTTGAGGGAAAGGGATGGAATCCAAATTGCTTAGTTTTGGTTTTTACCTGAACTTTAGCCAGTGCAGAAATTTGAGTCGGAACTCTTTTTTTCATATATGGTTCATTTCCCAAAATTATTATTTAGATTACATTGGCTATTTGAATATGAAAGAGAGCAAAACTTTCGTGTTGTGTTATAAAACATCTGCTATTTTCAGATTCTTGCTTTCTAGATTCTAAACCATATCCTGCCTACAGTATTGAAGTAAACCAGGTGTAAGCGGTTTGAATGGTTGAGCCAAACCACATCTTACTGAGAGAAACTGTCTTGAAGTTTCTGTCCCTGATAGACCGAACCACTCAACCATTCCCAGGTTGTTTCTGAGAATGTTTACAAAGGCCAGCAGCCCAGAAATGCTGAATTCAAACCCTGAAAGCCACTCTTACAAATTAAACCCTGAAAGGCAGATTCAAAATATTAAGCAACAGAATCTATCATCTAACCAGAGTAGCCACTCTCCCAAATACTACATGTTTGCTTAACTATTTTTAAATATGTACAATATTGCTTTGAACTCAGGTGATTGATTTGCTGTTACATTAAAGAATGAGAAGAAACTTCGTTTTCCCATAATATTTTGCCTCGCCAGTTCCTTTTCTCATAATTGTTAACTGGCTTTCTTCAAGTAATAATTTTGCTGATCTATTTTTATTTATTTAGAATAATTCTCATCCCTGTTTGCAGCATATTTAATATTAGTACAACAATATCACTAGTAGTACAAACAAACAATTCAATAAAAACCAAACAAACAAAAATCCCCACAAGGCTCAATCCAAAGAAGTTTGTAGAAATATCACATTATCTTCTGCCATATCTTTGCTGATAATGCAGTTTTTGTTCTGACATTTATCTGGATGTGAGACAGCTAATACAAGAAGGTTCAGGAGGCTGATTTGACTCCTATAATGTATAAGATTCTGTCCCTTCAGTTCCAGACCTCTAAAAGTGGAAGGGGACCTTCAAGCTAACAGATAACAGAAGAACAAAGTTGGAAGGGACTTCAAAAATCTTTTAGTCCAATCCCCTGCTTAAGCAGCTGCCCATATACCATGTCAGACAAGTGGTTGTCCAATCTTTTCTTAAAAACCTCCAGTGATGATGCACCCACAACTCCTGAAAACAACCCTTTGTGTTGATTAACCCTAACATGAACAGAATTTTCCATGAGATTGAAATTTCTGTTCAAATAAGGATGCATTGTTTATAGTTAGTAGTGTAATTGCACAATTACCCTCAAGTCTGAATTATTTTACTTAAGATTGGTGTGAAGGAAATGCACTACTGTTAGCTGGCTGGATGTGTGGCTAGAGAGATAGAAATCCAGAGAGCCAAATTGCATGTAGTGGTTCTGCAGAAGTCAGACATGGGCATATAATAAGAGATATCTTATATCTTGTCTGAGACATCTAAATTTGAGAGGTTACCAAGGCCACTTTTTTTTCAACAGGAATTTTTTGGGTTAGGTGCACATATTTGAATTTAAGCATAGACATAGGAACAACCTATGATAATATAATGTAATGATGTCATGACACAAAAGTTACATAATTACCTTGTGATGTTTGTGTTGTTATCCCCACCCACCCTCACCCCTTCACTGTTATAAATATTCATAATTTCATAGCTTTTATGCAGATATTGGGCACCAGACTTTGGATCAGGGGTAAAATTCAGGAGGTTCTGAAATTTTGGCAAATACCACTTCTGATTGGCCCCAGAGTGGGGTGGGAATGGAGATTTTGCCGTATCCTTCCCCTGCCATGCCCACCAAGCCACGCCCACAGAACCGGTAGTTAAAAAAAATGAATTTCACCACTGCTTTGGATCTTAAGTCTTATAGGTACAGGAGAAACATTGAGAGGATGTTCCAGCTGTTGCTTTTCAATTTGGCATCAAGGCTTTGGCATTAAGGCTCACAAAAATGTTACATCCTATGTCAACATTAGAAAAGAATAAACTTTCTAAGCTTGTCTAACACCTATTTTCTCTATTTCTTTATTATCACCCATTCCAAGTTGCCTTTTATATATTGGGCTACAAAAATTTGGAAGACTATTAGCTATCATAAAATAGTTGAAGTTTTCTATATCACTTTGCCATCAGACAGTGAATTCTGCCTGGTGCAGGAGACAGTAATTTTGGAAGATTAAATTTTGTTAAAAGAAACAGACAAATTAACTTGACCTTCATGGAAATGTTATTTGTTTAACATTAAAAAGCATAGATAACTGATGGATTTTGAAAACTAAAGGTAATATGAGGCAGATTGTGATATCAACTGTATCTCTAGAATGCCATTTTCAATGAAAGAATGAAGAGAAAGGAAAAAGAAAAAGAAAAGGGGAGAGCCTATCCTTTACCTTTCCTCTTGTAATTAACACACTTCATTTTTGGATTACATGATTAGAATGGCAACTACCAGAAAAGAGGCAAAAAAAACTGAAGAAGAGAGGAGATGATCATTTGAGCAGTCTGCAGAAATCGAAATTATATCAGAGTTTCTTAGAGAGATAGAAACATATTTAGATAATATGGCATTATTGTAGTTGAGAAAGAATGTATGTTTTTTGTGAAATTCAGAGTGATTCTGGAGGATTCTGGTGAAGGCATTCGAGAAAAAAATAATTAAAACTATTCCATTTCTGGGTGGAAAGGAAGAAGCAGATGCAGAAAATGTGTTTGTTTGTTTGTTTGTTTGTTTGTTTGTTTGTTTCATAAGCATGAATTAGATAACAGATATAAGTATAAACATGATTATGTATACATGAAATGAATACGAATACAAGGAAATATTAGGACAGGGACAATAGACACACTGGTGCATTTATACATGCCCCTTAAAGACATCTTAGGAATTGGGTGAGGTCAACAGTAGACAGTCTAAGGTTAAAGTATTGGAGGTTTGGGGAAGAAACCACACTATCAGGTAGGGCATTCCAGGCATTGACCACTCTGTTACTGAAGTCGTATTTTCTGCAATCACGTTTGGAGAGGTTTACCATAAGTTTGTATCAAGTGTGTGCTCGTGTGTTGTTGTGGTTGAAGCTGAAGTATTAATTGACAGGTAGGACATTGTAGCAAATAATTTCATGTGCTATGCTTAGGTCAGATTGAAGTCTAGGCATAAGGTATTCTGTTGCAAGCAGAGGGGTGGGGACTCTTCTCGTGAAATATCTCTGGACTTGTTCGATTGTATTAATGTCTGATATGCAGTGCGGGTTCCAGACAGATGAGCTGTATTCAAGAATTGGCCTAGCAAAACTTTTGTATGTTCAAAGACAATTTGCAAGATTTACAAAATTAAGAAATTTCCAAGGGATGTCCTCGTGTACTTTGTCAGAAAGAAGACAAGGAACCAGCAGCATTTCAATACAAGATTGAAGATTGATAACACAGATGTAATTGTATCTGAAAATAATTCCATGCATAAGAAAACAAGTATTGCTTTAATGTACAAAGTTTTCCCAGGTCACATGGTCAGCATGCTATGCCCACCTAGCAGTTTGGAAGCATGCAAATGCAAGTAGATAAATAGGTATTAGTTCAATAATAGCGTTCCATGTACCTCGTTATATAGTCATGCTAGACACATGACCATGGAACTGTCTTTGGACAACACTGGTTCCCTCAGCTAAGAAACACAGATGAGCACACACATTTATGACTAGACAGGGGAAAACTTTACCTTTATTTTTATAAAGGTTCTTAAAATCTATGTTGGAAAGGTGAACAATAAGAAGGCTCAATTTTGATGGATGCTTAGTGGATATGCAAAAAAGCTAGAAGATTTGGAAGTCAAATGCATATACTGATTCAGAGATTTTAAAGATTAATATACAACTGAAATTAGAACCTTTCCACTTGGAAATGATGGACAAAGAGTTGGAAAAAGAATGGAATTTTGTTTTTACATATAATAACTGAAGCAATATTATTACACAAATAAGGATGGAAAGATTTGGCAATATGTACAACAGAGGAATGATTGCTGAAGATTGCTGAGATGGACAAATTGATTAAAGAAAAGACAATATAATTATTGCTGACTGGAAACCTGTTATGGACATTTTGTGTAAAACAAATAGTTTTATAATCTATGGTTCTGACAAAGGTTATGTAGGACAGTTTATAAAAAGAAGAGAGTTATGATTTAACTTTTAGAACACAAGCTATACATATAATTGTACTTGTAACTAGTATAAAGATCAGAAGTCTATATCTTTTCTTCTTTTCTATTTTTCTTCCACCTTTTTTTCTTCTTGCACTTTAGTATTCTCTTTCCTTTTTTCCTTTTTTATTACTTCCTTCTTTATTTTGGTTTGTATTAATTCTTGTTTTAAAAATCTTGCAATAAAATTAGAACAAGAGAGAACTATTAAACTTTAGCTGTGATTTCATTTTTCTAAATGAAAACATCCTGAAACAAGTGTCTAGAGCAGTGATTGCTTCTGAAAACTGACTGCATTAAATTATGGATATTTGCATGTTACTTCCTAATCAGCATTCACAATCTGGCTGGACCTATGCTAATATTATGCATATATTGAACATAGCCAAGGATTAATAAATGCATCTGAGCATTTATAGTCTCCAGTTCAGGCATGTCAAAGAAGATTTTTCTCATTGCTTTTTACAAAAACCAACAGATTCCTTATCCTTGCAGTATATGTGCAATAAAGAGCTCTTTGTAATTCATTCTGCATGTTTTCATTCAGTAAAAAGCCCCTTATTGGCTTTTTTTTTAATACTACAAAGCAAATGAGATTATTGCTTAAATTGTCCCATCGCCATCAGCTTCTGTCCTCTGGCTCATTTCATTTGCAGGTTTCTATTGTGTTTTGAAGAAAGGAACAGGAATAATAATACACAAACCTAAAAAAAAAATTAGCTTCCCCAAATAAATCATGCTAACAATAAAAGGAACATTTCTGCAGGGTGACAATTTGTGGTGGCTTTTTATGCTTCTAATTATGATGATCTGTGTCCATCCCCCCGTACACTTTATTTATTTCCTTTTGTCTTTATTCTACTGCATTCTGAGGTTCTTGTAACATACAAAGCTTAAGGAGACTGGAAACATTGTCTAAAAAGGAAACCATCCCACCTCCATATTAGCCTGGAAGGACAGCATTCCGACTGGATCCTATAAGCCAGTAGCCTTCTACAAGAAAGGTTTTTGCATTTTGCATTTTTCAGGCATTCACCTAAATCACAAGTGTCAAACTCAAGACCTGGGGGCTGGATCCAGCCCGCAGAGTGCTTAGATCTGGCCTGCAGAGCCACCCTGGAAACAGGAAAGGACTGGCTTGCCTCTGCCAGTGAAAAAGGAGCTCAGGAGGGCTGCAGGCAGAGCTCTGTTTTTGCTGGCAGGGGGTTGCAGGAGGCTGTTGCAGCTGTAAACAGAGCTCGAGAGCTCATTTTCTCTGGCAGATCGCTTGGGCCACCATAGGTGCCAACCTGAATGATGTCGAGCTGACCATATCCATCCTGGCCATGCCCCTGAAGTCAAACATAAGCCTGATCTGGCCCTCAATGAAATCAAGTTTGACATCCCTGATCTAAATGCATTAAGTAAACAGAGATCAGCTTCCCTCCATTCTTCTTCCACCAGTCATGTTTTAAGCCAGGAAGTCAAAAGAGAGATTGCATGTCTATTTTGTTTTTTGTTGAATGTTTGTTCAATATGTGATCTCTCTATGAGACCCTAATCAAGCATGCTTCCCAGTTCACTGGGAAATCAACTTAATCTCACCCATGCTTTAATATATGCTTATTATTAAACTTCCCATAAATACATACGTTTTAGAGAGACATATTTTTTCCAGATCTACATTATATTATATTATCTTTTTTGGGGTGGTGGTGGAAACCTGTGACATTCCACAAAGAATGCCAAGTGAAAGATTTTTTTTAAATTATTTGCATAGTTATAATGACCCTTTTAAATAAATTATTTGAAGTTGAACATCGTTGGATAGATTTTTGTTAATAGCAATAGATAGAATAGTGAGTGATGTAAAATTCATTTTTTATGGAAAAATTCTTTCCTCCTATATCATTACCATGCAAATAGTGGCAGAGAGAAATCTCAAGGGCAAAAGGTTCAGAGATGTGCAGAACTCTAAAAGTTTTAGAGATGTTTGTTACTGAGGTCTGATGGTACATTACAAAAGCTTCTTTGTTTGAGAAATGGTTTTTGTTGTTATGTGTGAGCAAACACTCAGTTTAGAAACAACTACCTCACATTTGGATGATATAGACAGATCAATGGTGAGATTCAAATAATTTAACAACTGGTTCTCTGCCCTAATGATTTCTTCCAACACCAGTTCACCAAATTGCTCAGAAAGTTAACAACCGGTTCTCCCGACTAGCTGAATCCCACAACTGAGTCAGATATATATGAAAGCTAACTACTACTACTATACTACTACTACTACTACTACTACTACTTCCTCCTCCTCCTCCTCCTCCTCCAAAAGAATTAGCACTCTGTAACATTTTTATCCATAGCACAATTCAGGAAACACCAACTGTGGAAATTTGTTCAGCAATTTGTTCAGATAGACATCTAAAAGAAAACAAAGCAAAACAAAGCCACACCTTCTTCCTGAAGTGGTCACAGAAGAATCTGTGGTAGATTCTGTCTCTACAAAGAAGATCCTAGCTTTCAAGGATAGATTCTAATGAGGTTAGAAACCATGTTGGACACAGGTTTCATTTACAACACACATTTAGTAATTTGTCTCCTTTGCCCCTTGAGTACTTGTAGCTTTTCATATATATTCAAATGAAAGCCTTCACTCATGCCCAATGTTTAGAACAACCCAAATTCCTGATCATCATAATTTAGTTGTATATGCATGGTACCTTGCTAAAAATCATTTAACTGCTTAGCTATTGAACCATAATATTTGTGAGTTTTTGATGCAGTAGAGACTAAAAGCATGCTTTCAATAATTTTGTTCTGCAGTTGAGACATCATTCACCCACAGAGTGCTCCACAGAGTTTGCCAAAATAAATGGAAATAGTTGTGTAGAAGAGTTCTGTCCATTGTGTGGTATATAAGTAAGAGTTAGCTGGGTTAGGAGAAACATGTTGCATGCAATGGCAAGGGGTCCTTACCAAGTGTGCATGTTAGAAGAAGGAAAGTTAGGGTCAAGAATGAATAAAAACTAATCCAGTTCAGAAACTTGATGTAATTTAATCTAATTTAAAAAGCCACATTTTTCAGCATGTGTTCATCAAATCACCAGACTGAGATGGAAATATCTAATTTGATTCACTGATTCTGTCTGACCTGATTGCAATTCAGAAATTTAATAGAATATTCAGGGGAAAAAATGCCTTTAGATTGAAACTCTGAATCATGTTTCTGCACATATCTAAAGATCTATGAAAAAAATCTAAATAGGATTATCAAAAACAACTTAATAGAAGTTTAGTTTGAATATATTTTAATGATTGAAATGATTAAGGTTGATGTCTTGAAATCTGCATTTTCCAAGATTTAGTGTGGCTATTTTTTTTCTAATTCTTAATCTGCATGGTCCTGATCTGGGAGTTCCAGAGTGCAGTTACCTGGGGAAGGGTATTTTAGAACAACAAATTTGGTAATTAATAAAAAATGTAGCTCTAGTCTCTACTTAATTCCCTAAAGTTTAGCTTTAATCAGAAGAAATAATGATTTGGTGACTCATTCTACATTGGGCAAGTCAACCCATTGCTTCTACCATTAAAATTGCATAAGTCTAGCATTAGTTCTATATCAGGTCATTTCCCCAAACCTGAGCATAATCTGAACCAACTATTTTCAGCATTCTCACTCTCTTCTTTTTGATTCCCTTTAAAACCTGGCAGCATCTGTCAATAAGCCATAAGTGCCAAGCTAAGAAGAACTGCTGTCATCAGATAAAAAGGCCTCCAAGTCCACTTCCTAACAACCCATTTTAATAACAAGAGCAATAACGGGATTTATTATGCATGCGCTCTCCGCAATCATTTCTGAAGAGAAAATTAGTTTGAAGCCTTGGGCGACAGTTGAACTCTCCAAGGCGCTTAAAATAAAATAAGGAATGGAGAGGGAAATATATACATAAAAAGCATCAACGGGGGCGGGGAACAATAACTACTGAGCACTACTGAGCACTACTGAGCAAGAGTGCAGTGTGAATATTTATAGAGATAAGCGGTATAGTAAACTTTAGCTGTTGCTCACAGTGCTGTTTCTCCCTCCCCCACCTAAGTAGAGAGTGGAAGAGCTGGCTTTTTCAAACTGAATTGGTTGGTTGGATGGTTGATTGGTTGGATTAGTTAGTTGGTGCTAAGATGCTTAGTAGCCTTCAACACTGCAGATACCAAGGCAAGGGTCATCATAAAGCATTAAATGTGTGGCAAGTGGAGCCCTGGCACTCCTGTGTGCTCACATGCAGATATATTTCCCAAGGAAAATGGCAATAAATTCTGGATGCCTTTACCGCAGGTTGTAAATCTTAGATGTGTTGATGGAGAGTTAAGAATAAAGACAAATCTTCATGCTGCAAGCAGGGAAGAATGGATTAACCCTTCCCTAGAGCAGGAACCAATAAGGAGCTTTCCATGGCCCATATCATGTATGATTCAGGCAGCCAAATATTTACAATTGATGGGAATACTTGAGAGTAATTTTTAAAAGACTGAAGACATTAATTCCACAGGTTATTGAATTTATTTTATGTGAGTAGAACACCTAAGATTCCGTTTTCTAGTAGATACTAATCTTGTTCCTTGTAGAAGTGTGCAGATCAATTAAAAGTTTCCCATGTTATCAACTCATTAATAAGATAGCATACTGGGTTACTGAGTTGTCTTTACATCAGGAAGAGTCTGGTAGCACCTTTTTTGACTAAAAGAAAGCTTTTGGCTTTTTAACAAAATTTGTTAGTTGGAAAAGGTGCTACCACACACTTTCTGATTTTTTTCCCACCATAGACTAACACAGCTGTCCTCCTACAATGACATATCTTTATGAATTTTATTTTTAAAAAAATTCTGTTTCGAAAGCACATACATTGGAGAAATTCATATTTAAAACATCCATAGTGTGAAAATCAACTGAACAAAAAGAGTAATTCTATTTTTAAAGGGTTCTTGAGGACTTCATTTTGATTTATTAATCAAATCTATAAAGCTACCCATCTTGTAGAAAGTAATTCTGAGTGGTATACAACAAACCAGTAAAAAAACAAAACTATAAAACAGCCATTATCTATTATAATAATATAGCAATTAGTTTAAAAACATTAAAGCCATAAAAGCAAAACTAAAAAAGAAGATAATGGGAAGAGAAATATTGATAATCAAGGTGCCCTCTTACTAGTTCACCCACTCCCTAGAGTCTCCAGATCTTGAGAGACATTTGAAAGATCCAAAATAAAGAGGCTGATCTCATTTCTGGGACAAGGGAGAAGATGCTATCATGTAGGTGCCACATCACAAAATTGCTTAGGGCCTATGAAATGAAGATCCCTAGACAACAGAACGAATCTGGTAGGACAAAATCAATTTATATTTGCACTAAATGAAATATCATACTATTCAGACTTGCCCTAATTGTGGCCTATATGTATAGAAATACACATTTTCAGGGGGGGCAAAATAGATAGCTTACTAACTGAACACAGCAACATGAAAGTCCTGAATAAAACAACATCTATAATAGGTATAAAATGAAAGACATCTGCTTACCTCTTCTATTAATGATTGCATTATTGCTGTACTGGTCTTTGCCAGAAAACATATGATAGTTGATTTAATGGAATATGCATTTTAATATCAATAAATATCAATAGTTAGTACACTATCCACTATCCACAGCAGTCATGCTGCATTTTGTAATTTATATAAATTGAAGAGAGCATTTATTTTTGAGTCTTTCCTTAAGCATCCCCATAGTGTATGATCTACAGCTCATTCCTGTGACTGAAGAATAATCTATTACAAAAGGATAATGAATCTTAATCCAACCAAATAACTTTTCCTATGCAGTGTAAATCTGAAAATGCACAATTTACTATTAGTACTATAATGCAGCTCTATTCCATGTTGTCAAAATATATTTTTCTAAACTTTTATTATTTCTGCTATCATTCCTTTACTGTTTTCCTATGATTTTTTTAAAAAATAAATACCTTAAATTCAATTACAGTAATAAACCAAGATAGAGAAAAAAATGTATATTTTAATTTGTCTTTTAGCCATTAGCCTGAGTGAAATGACAAAAATCACACCTAAGCTCAATGGCCTGGTGGCCTTTCCATGTATCAGACCATTAACTTCATCTTTGGTTTACATGCCTATGGATATTCTCAATCATCCTGGTTGTCCGGTGTTGAGGATTCAGTAAATCCTCCACTTACGACCGGGAGGCCAGCAACAGTCTAGGCTGCGCCCTGATTGGCTGAGGTGCAGCCTGTTGCTAGCCAGCCGAGACAACCTGATTGGCCAGGGTACTGTGTCAGCAGTTGCTAGACGCTCCTAGGCCGCCCATTGGTCCTTCTATTCTAACTTGTGTATATAAATATCTTGGCGCAGAAAAGATACTTTTGAATCGCTGTCATCTTCTCTTGAATAAATCTGTTGCTGTTATTGAAGTCCTGGCTCTCGTGTCATCTCTACCCTCGATCCATTAAATCCAGTTTATATGTTCAACAAAAAACAAGGAAGTGGGAGGTGTATACTCAACACATCTATAAGCCAATCGTTTTTGAAAAATGACATCATGATGTAAATTCATTATGATGAATTTAGTTCCCAGTTCGTTGTTACCTTTAAATTTTTTGTTAATTGACAACCACTAGAAAAATCATCTGAAGTGTTGATTACATAATAGTCTACAGAGTACAGACTCTCATCTTTCTGTGTGTAAGTCTTACCTGACACCCTGTGACCTTCCTTTAACTTGCAAAGTAATGATCATGTTGATTCATGAGTTGTAGGGAGCAGCAAATTAGATGATCCTGCTAGTGAAGCAGGAAGAGATTTTTTAAAAGATTCTCCTGTATTCTAAAATCTCCCCCTTGCACTGTTGTCTTTAAATGTCTGCTTTGGATTAAATTCTTTGCAACAGTAAAGAAAGAGAAGGAAAGTTAAACTATAAACATTATTGCTTCTTCCGTTTCATTTTCAATTGGGATATCCCATTGAAACCCATGTCTCATCACAACTGTAAGTTCCCCTTCTGTTAATGGAGAATAAATCTAGATCCAAATATTATAATATGATCTTGCATTGCCAGGTCTTGTATAAATGTGAAACAGGCAGGCCACTCTCTCAGCTCATTTGAATGACCATTGAATGACATTGTTCATTTGGCACTTTTCTCATTTTAGCTTGTTACATTTGTGTAATAGCAACCTTCCCTTCCACATATACTCATATGTTCATCAGTTGAAAAGAAAAGAACTTCAGCTGATACCAGGATTTTTAGTCTTTACAGTCAAAAGGTCATCTGAAATTTGAGACATACCAGAAAGCTAGCTAAAGATTTGATTGCTGACAGACACACCCTGTGGAATATGATTTATTGCCAAACTAGATATTCAAATTACATTTGCCCAATGAGAAGAATGGAAAAGACACCAACGTTATTGGAGGGGACATTGACTCAAGATGCCTTCTCGGGCAAACATCTGCTAAAACAATGGAAGATGACTGAAAATATTCTTTATGAATTATTTCTAGAGTGAAAACACAAGGAATGAGTAATTCATCCCTTCCTGCCTATGTATACAGAACAGTGGTTTGCATGGTGTATTTCTCCAGGCAACAGTTACTGAAGCACTGAAAATATAGTCCAAGTCCAGCTCTGTTATCATAACTTAAAACTTGTCATTCATTTACTTCAGATGAGATTAAATGTATGGGTATTGTCCAGAAAACTTCTCTTAATGTATGAGTAGAACCCACAGAAAATAGTCCGTAACTATTTTTAAATAATGCTTCAAACCAAAACACAAAACGAATGATATATGAACAACTAGAAAAACTGGGTTTTGGAAAAATTTATGTAGACGGCTTCCCATCTGGTAAAGTATAATGTAGCATACGGTACTACTATTTCCCACTTTTTAATGTCAAACTGCCTAGTTCAGGTTTGGATTTAATAAGATGGTTGTTTTAAATATCAATTGATTATTTAAAGCCTTTTTAGTTATAAGTGCCCATTAAAAAGTACTTAGAAATACACCAATCTGAAGAAAGAAGTGGCTGCTGAACATTCCTTCCCAGATTCATCATTTTGTGCAAATAAAATAAAATAAAATAAAATGACATTCTTGGTGCCACTGGGTAAAGTGAATTATGATTATGGGTTGTTTCTTCCTTTACATAATAATATACCTTTTGGAAATGGGTTATACAGACCTTACTGAACAGGGGGAAAATCTTTCTTAATATGTTCCATTTACACTGGGAAATGTGATTTAAAAATGCAGTGGCTGGTTTTAATGTAAAACTCATACACTAAATATGATAAGGTAAAAGACAGCAATTTGTAGCTCATGCAAATGTAAAAAAAGGTCAAATTAAGCCTGACTCCCAGTAAATACTTTCTTGGAACAGGTGAGGAAGGGACTTGCCTTTTTCCAGGAAACATTTTTGATTTCCCAGCAGCTCTAGGACTTAATTAAAACAAATCAAACCCCCACATTCCACACACAAACACACACACACAACTCTGCCAGCTGAGATGGATAGGTGAGGACCCTTCACTATGTCATCTTATATTCATATTAAATTTATTTTTTAAAAGTCTGTACTTAGCTGAAGCTCCTAAAGAGCCTTGAAAAGAGAAGAGACAATGTGGTGATAGTGTTGGATTCTCACAATCAACTATGTGGACATTATCTATGTTTACTGTTCCACCTTTGACTGTAGATACTTTTATATAACTAGTATAAGGGAATTCACCCCTTCAAATATGATGATAGTTGTCATCATCAACATCATCATCTACATCAGGGGTGTCAAACTTAATTTCACTGAGGGCTTCATCAGGGTTGTGTTTGAACTGGGGGAGAAGGGAGCATGGTGCATGGCCAGCATGATGTCACTCATGTTGGGGTTCCAAGCATTCCACTAGTGAAAATGGGCTCCCAAGCTCTGTTTTCAGCTGCGATGGTCTCCTGCAACCCTCTGCCAGTGAAAATGGAGCTGGGGGGAGGGGCATGCACAGGCCTTGTGAGATCCATCTTCAGCTGGGATGGCCTCCTGCAACATTCTGCCAGTGAAAACGGAGCTCGGGAGAACCACACACAACATTTATCAACTCCATTTTCACTGGCAGAGGCACCACAGGCTGGTCCTTCACTGTTTCCAGGGCAACCCCGTGGGCCAGATCTAAGCACCCCGTGGGCTAGATCCAGGCCCTGTGTCTTGAGTTTGACATCCCTGATCTACATTAATTCTTCTTGATTCATATTAAGCCTAAATGAAGTATTTTGGTTAAACAGTGTCTCAGGAATGAATTTGTGTTTATATGGTATATGTAAAAGTAGAAATAGAGAACTACTTCCTTGCTTATTTTTAAAAAGCCTTTTGCAAGAATTCAGGTCAGATTTCTGATTGGAGTGATATACCTCACTCTTGTCAGATAGAAAAGAAAGGGATAAGAAAACTCTCCATGAGCTTCAGCTTTACAATCCATAAGGAAGTAACATAAATTCTGTGGCATTGACAACTCTAATAATAGGCTATGCGTTGTTATGACTGACACTAAAATAGTTAGTGTTTTTGTTCAGTCATTCAGTCCCATCTGAGTCTTCATATCTCAATAGTCTACTGATGATAATTGTTGTTAACTTATTGAGTTCTGTTAAACTTGTGGTCATTGATAGTATTTAACCATCGGCTTCCATTTTTCAAGCATCAATTTAATCTCCAAAGCCACCTGTGGCCAAAATATTTAAACTAGTTTCATTATTAATTCTACTAGTCATCTGTCTGGTTTTACTTTTTCTTGTATTGACTGATTTGTTCTTCTTGCTATCCAAGGTAGTCTCCAAAATCTTCTCTAGCAGCAAGTTTCAAAACCTTGAAAGCATTTCTGATAATCCTCTTTCACAGCCAAATTTCACAAAAGCATAACAATAGATGTGATTCTGGTCTTATGTCTAGAGTTTATTATTTGGTCTATATTTGCCAGTCTTTATCCCCAATAAGCAGACACCTCTATTTAATGGTAATGTCCATCTGTGAATTTTTGAGTCTGTAAAGATCAGGTTTGTTACTTACTTCTATTGTTTTTTTACCTACAATATTTACATTGGATTGGTATTAACACTTGACATAATCTTAGAGAGGTTGTGGATGCATGTGGTGTGTGTGAGAGAGCGAGAGAGCGAGAGAGAGAGAGAGAGAGAGAAAGAGGGAGGGAGGGAAGGAGAGAGAGAGAGACCAGTCTGTTGCATTTCACCTTCACAAACCTTTCTCATCTCCAGCTACCAAAGCAATATCATCTATTGGATTATGTAAATCAAATTTATATTAATAAATATAAATTTATTTATATTTAAATAAGTACAGTAAATATCCATTTTTAGGTATTTCATTTCAATTCTTGCAGCTTTATTACTAGATATATTTTCTAGAGACCGTTTATATACACTTCCCAAAATGTTTGGTTCGAACTTGTTGATCTCATATCTGTTATTCTGAAGTCTTCTTTTTATAGTTCTGTATTTCATGCAGTCTCTTTTTTTAGATCTTTTATTTCTGTAAAGATTCCCTTGATTTCAGTAATTGTCTTAAATAATTGTCTTTCTTGTTCTGTACTTAATTCACTGCATTGCTTATTCTCTTTGGCTCTCTTTGTTCTTCTTTGAAGTCAATATTTGGAAAGTTTTCCTCTATTGTTCCTTTTGGCTTTTTATCGTCTTTTATCTGCTTTCACTGTATCAATAGATAGCCTGCCATCTACTTTTAGCAATTCAGAATATCTTTACTTACTTTGATGAATTTGAGCCTAGACTTCTTCAGGCATTCTGTTAAATATAGTTCATTACATCTTTTCTTTACCTCATCTTCATGGAATATTGCTGAGGCTGTATCTTTAAGGCTTAATGATTACTTCTTTGATTTAAAATGGAATTGTGCAGGAAGTTCATGATTTGAACTGCAGTCAGTACCAGATCTTGGTTGTGTTCACTTGGGTTATTTATCTTTTCTTGTGAAATTTTAGAGTCCGTTTTTTCCAGTGTTGTCTGTATAAGTGATATCCAAACTGTCTATGCATAGGCTGGGTTTTCTTGTTATTTCAGATGCTATTCCAACTTTAACATTTTAATCATGTATGATGAGTACATTTGGGCATGTGTGCAGTGTTGTATGGACTAGTTTTGCAAAGCAAGGGGCAACTATTCAATATGAGCTTCCTCTGATTTGTGGTTAGACCATAGAGTTGGATGACCCTAATACTCAAACATTTGCCTTGGACTCAGATTAAAATCATTGTGTTACTTTTGGGGTTGCATCCAAGTACAAAGTTTAGAATTCTTCTGTTACTGATGCTAACCACTCTGTTCCTTCTAGGGTTTTTTTGGGGGGGAGGGTGTATTTGTACACTGTAGGAGACCTGATGGCCATATTATATAATTCTTACATAACTCTTTTATGGTTCCCATTCTCCCAGTTATAGAGTTTTATATGGGAAATATAGCATTATATTGAAAAACAAAATGGAAATCAATAAAATAAATGTTATTGTTCAAGACAAAATAATGAGGTATTTACAAATTGTATGAAAAATTTAAAAAGTGTAGATGTTAATTGAAGAAATATTAACAAATATATGTGGTTTGTTTTTGGGGTGCCTTCATGGCTTGTTTATCTTAAGCCTTAATTTGTGCCTGAAAATTATGTCTGAATATTAGAATAACGTCATTACTTTATTGCTATAAAACGCAAAACATTGGAAGAGTGAGTGCAAAAGCTACAGGAGGCTTACTTTATTTAGTATTCTTGGGAAAGTGTTTGGCAGAATTGTAATTGAAAGGGTAAAAGAGGTAAGAATGTGTAAAATTCATGAAGTACAATATAACTTTGAGCCAGGAATGGAGTGTGAAGAACAGATGTTTTTCTCTTCAGCAGGTCATGGAGAAATATACAAATGATACTATTTATCATTTGATAAATGAATAGGCTTTGAATTATGCAATGTGTTGTGTGAATATGGAATTGAAAGTTGGTTGTTGAGTGTAATAAGAGTAGTCATAGCAATAATGGAAATAAAGCATCTGTGAGAATAAATAGAAAGCTTTGTAAAAACTCAACATTAAACAGGGAGTAAGGCAGGAATGTGTAATGCCTTCTTGGTTGTTTAATATATGTATACCTAAATGTGTAAGGAATGCCAGTGTTGCTGTTAGATTGGGAACCTGAATGTACTTTGTACATAGAAAAATACAAGGTTTTGGTAGAAAATATGAATGATTTGCAGTAAATATTAAAAAGGAAGTTCTCCCAGAGTTTCTTTACCAATATTTTATTAAAAGGGGATAGGATGAAGTTACAACGGTATTAGCAACTTAATTCTCTTTATCTTTTAGAATTCAGTTGATTTCCCAGGTGCCTAAAGTGGAGATTTTTCTCAGTGTTATAACAATTAGCTCCTGCATTAACTCATGAGGAGGCTATTTTCATGAATAATGGAGGGATGTCCAGCTGATTAAAATGTAACTATTTCTCCTTTACCCAGGAACAAATTACCTTTTAAAAGAAGCAAACTGCTATTTCTTTTTGCCAATTTTGTTATATGGATGTGAGAAATGTGTACTTGTTTGTTTGTTTGTTTGTTTTTTACTATTGCCACCTATTCACCCATGGCGACTCAAGGCAGCTTACAGAATATAAAACCCCATTTAAAACAATAAAACTAATAAAAAGAATTAAATAAATTAATATAGTATAATATAATAAAATCACCCCCACCCCAGTGAGAGCAGATCACATGAGCCATTTAATGGACTCTATCCCACTCTGGGTTCCCCAGGCCTTCTGGTAGAAGCAGGTCTTCAGTGCCTTCCGAAAGAGTATTAAAGTAGGGGCCATTCTAATCTCTGAGAGAATGATGTTCCAGAGACAGGGAGCCACCATGGAGAAGGCCATTCTTCTGGGTTCAACCAGGTTTATCTCCATCAGGGATGGGACTGCAACATTACCTACCTCTGCACTCTGAGGGGTCAGGTAAATGTGACCAGCATGAGACAGTCCTTCAGGTAATCTGGTGCCAAGACAGCCTCCCTCAGCAACCAAGAAAGAAACCACTCAACTCCATTTTGCAGAATCAAGAGTACTTTTACTGGTTATGAGTAGATAGCAGCTAAGCAGAGCAAGATCTGAGGCAAAAGCACGCATAATCATAAATATCAATGTGACCCAACTCCCTCCCCCTGGCAACCCCATCCCATAGTCCAATCCGCACAACCCTCAAATGTCATGTGGGTACCCCCTTCAAAAAGCATCATCAGGTTGGTATGCCGGCCAATTGGCCTTGGTGGGCAAATCCACTATCTGCAGCATGAGCAGTAGATGATGAGAACAAACTCCCTTTTACACAATCACTCCTGTGCTTAAAACTTCCCCTCCCAAATACCATGCCTCCCCCTCCCCATTTCAATGACAGCCGAAAGCAAGTAGTGAAGCAGAGGCTGACACCTGGTCCCAAGCCATGAAAGACTTTAAAGGTGACAAACAGCACCTTGAATTGCATCTGGAAGCACATTGGCAGCCAATGCAGGAGAGGTGATACACCTGGGTCTTCACAAAACCATGCAGGCTGCTGCATTTTCCACCAACTGGAGCTTCCGAATGTTCTTCAAGGGCAGCCCCATGTAGAGCAATGATCAAGATGGGAAGTGACTAGGGAATGAGTGACTGTGAGTTGGGATTGTTGGTCCAGGAAAGGGCATAACTGGCGCACAACCACAGTTGTGCAAAGTCCCTTCTGGCCATGACTGCCATCTGCTCTTCGTGTCTAGGAGAGTCCAGGAGAACCCCCAGATTATGCATTACTGTTTGAGGTAGTACCACCCCATCCAAGACCAAAGGTGGCAATTCTCCATGAGCCAACAAACCCCAAACCCAGAGCCACTTGGTGTTGCCAGGATTTAGTTTCAACCCGTTACTCCCCATCCAGTCCCTAACAGCCTCCAGGCACTGCAAGAGGGAGGACACAGTATGACTTAACTCACCACGGGCTGAGACATACAGTTGAGTATCATCAGCACATTGGTGATACAGCATATGGTGCGGATGATCTCACCCAACAGCTTCATATAAATGTTGAACAGGAGCAGAGAGAGTATCGAGTCCTACAAAACCCCGCAAAGCAGTGGGCGAGGGTTGGATCCCTCCCCTCCTATCAACACTGACTGAGAGCAGCCACAAAGGAAAGAAGTGAACCTGGATAGTATATTAGGAAAGATGTAAAAAATTGCTTCAGTAGAAATGTGGTGCTTAGAAAGAGTGAGAAATCTATGATTGGATGGCATTGATGAGGTCCTAAAAAGAGATAAGTGAGAAGTTTAAAGGACAAAAGGCAACATATAAAACATTGGCTGGGTATAGCAGCAGCAAGAACAGCCCAATATTTTAAAGTCGGGGATAGGGCTTGCATATATTGCTTTAGTTTTGCTTGTTTATATTAGCATACGCTATTTCAGTTTTATTTATGTCAGATTTGAGATTAGATAGCTCCACACATTCTTTCCCAAAGAAAATGGACATCTTCTTCATAATTTCAGCTACTATAGAGAGCATTTTTTTGAATAAATGAGAAGAAATTACAAAGTATTATAGTGAACATATTAAAACAGATTGCAAGAAGGTGGTTTCCATCTGAGATGTTGGAGTTGCAGATCCAGCTGTGATGCTGATGTTTAGCCAGGAATGCTTTTTCTACCCTCGTCTGCTACTTTACAGGATTCTTCTTCAAAACAAAAGTCAGATTACCTTGGTTCATTTTGTGCAGCCCTTCAACTGTCATATGAGAAGTGGAGTATTCTACCTGTACTTTGAGTTATATGGGCATTTAGAATCTGCAAATGGAGTAAAATGAAGTTTGAGAACTAATTCATGTGTTTACCAAAGTTATAAGATTATTCTTTCCATGGTTGGCCCACTATGTAGTAAGGAATTCATCATATTCTCACTTGGAAGAAGCATTCTATTTATTTTATGTGTTAGGGTGGAAGGTGGGAGTGAGGGAAGGAGGTGAGTATTTATACCAAAAGCTCATCATTGCTTCAATTAAGTGATAAATTGGACCATGGATTGTCTCCAGCATGTTTTCTGAAATGCTTACCAGTCATTGATCTATCTGGAAATAATACACTGAAGTTTTGTTTTGCTTGGCTAAAGGCAAACTAATGTACATATAAATATTATTCACATTTATTAACTGAATGGCAACCAACATCTACCTAGGCACATTAATGCTAGGGGATTACATGGGAAGTGGAGGATGAAATAATTTTACTAAAAGGCAAACAACTGAAAGTATTGAACATTCCTGTAGGGCTTCCTTCATTTTTCATATATTTCTCTGGCTGGGTGAATTATTGTATACCACTTCTATAACCTTTGATATTCATTTCTATTGACTGTGAAAAAAGTGGTCAAATAAGGAATACGGTTTTTTAAAGGGAAAGTTGGGCTTGGAGGAGGGAATGTAATTTATGATGGTCCAATTCTTAAAGGCAGTTTGGAATTGCAGTAAAAAAATTCTCAGATAGCTGCTAATTGCTATCTTTGCAATCTGGAATCTTTAAGTGTCACAGGAGCCTATATTGCTCTCTTGAAGGTGGGGGGAGAGAGACTTAGCTGTCTTATTTTTTAGGGGAGGCTCCTGGGGTCAAGCAGTCACAACTATAATGGCTGGACAGAGTAGAGCAAGTAAAGTTTGTAGTCAACCTTTCAATGCCATAAAAGTTCCTGAATAGATTCTTTCACCCAATAAAAATGGAGTCATCTTTCTCTTCCTCCTATGCTTAAGAAAAATTTTCCCAATGAAATGGTTCAGAAAAGTGCATGATAAAATTAGGTCAGACAGATGTTGGTTGCTGTTGAAGGTTTTTTTAAAAAAATATATGAAATAATATAGCATGATTGCATGTGGAAATTCTGGACAAATAAAAGCTCCCTAACATTGGAAAGGGGACCACTATTATTATTAGTAAAGGTGTTATCTTTCTGTTTTATTTATTTGTTTGTTTGTTTATTAAATTTCTCTGCCATCCATTTCATTGATTTTTTTTTAAGCAAAACTTTTCATTTTCCATTTTCATAACATATAATCACATGTATACTATTACATAGCCAATATCATATTGTACTAATTATTAATTACATCAGTTCGTCTTGCCATCAACTCCCAGAAAAAAAAAAAGAAAAAAAAATGAAAACCAATTATTGGCTCCTCTGCTCTCCATACACCCTGTTTATGCCTTATCCATCCCTTTCTTCTGCCTGTCTCCTCCCCCTCCCTACTTCCTTTCTTCCTTCCATCATCCTTTTCTTCTCTACTTCCCTTCCTTTCTCCTTCTCCTCTCTCCTCTTTCCACTCCTCCTTATTCTCCTCATCTTCCCCCCCTTTCCCTCTCTCCTATCCATCTCTTCCTATCTTTCTTCTCTCTTCTATTTCCCACTCTTCCTCTCATTCACTTGGTGTATTTCAGCTTCTGAGCAAACTCCATTCTGTGCTGATGGTATTTATACTTCCATTTCAATATACATAACATATCTTAGTTTTAAAGAGAAAATAAGAGAAAACAGTATAAGTGTACAATCATATTATTTTAAAACCTAACACCCCTCCTCAAGCCTAATATACTTCCCTACCTCCCACCTTCACCCCCAGCCCCCCCCCCAACCTTCCCTGACTTCCCAGAACCAATACACGGTATAAATCTTTAACAAAAACAGTTTAAAATATATTTGAAAAAAAGAATAAGAAATTAATAATATCTTTAAATTGAACTTAGCTTCTCCTTGCTAGGCTAACACTAAACAATTTATATCCTTCCTAATCTTATCCTTAATTCCCTATCTGGAATTTCTTAGTCCCATATTTATTTTGAGTATAATCAATCCATTTTTTCCAGTCTCGTTTATATCTCTCATTTGAGTAGTCCTTAAGATATGCAGATATTTTAGCCATCTCGGCTAAGTTTGTGACTTTCAATGTCCATTCTTGGATAGTAGGCAAACCTTCCTTCTTCCAGTATTGCGCCGACAATCTAGCTGCAGTTATCAAGTGCAAAATCAAGTTAATCTCTACAGTTGTACAGTTGTATAAGTAATTATACCTAACAAAAATAACTGAGGGGTAAACTTTATCCTTTTTTAAAGAACATTTTGCATAATCCACCATATTTTTTATCCAGAATGCCTTAACCTTTTTGCAGGTCCACCGATATAGGAAAATATGTAGCGTCCCTAGAGTCACATCTCCCACACCTAGGTTGTAAATTTGGATACATAGAAGCCAACTTTTTAGGATCTAAATGCCATCTATAAAACATCTTGTAAAAGTTTTCTCTCAAGTTTTGGGCTTGTGTAAATTTTACGTTTCTTACCCAAATCCTTTCCCATGTATCCAGCATTATTGGTTCTTCAATATTTTCAGCCCACTTTATCATACAGCCTTTAACTAATTCTGTTTCGGAGTCCATCTGTATTAATACATTATATAGTCTTTTTATATGCATTAAACTTTGATCTCTTATCTGTTTAAGTAAATTATCCTCGACTTGCATAAAACCAATTTTTTGATCTGTTTTCCACCTGGCCTGTAGCTGTCCATACTGGAACCATGTTTGGATTATCTTTTCCTCTTTTAATTCATCCAAGGATTTTAGTTGTAATACACCTCTTTCTAGGGTAAGAAGCTGTCTGTAAGTAATTATATCCTGATTTTGTACTGTGTTCATATTTTCTATTGCATGCCTAGGAATTGCCCACATGGGTATCTTATCATTTAATTTGTAATGATATTTTTTCCAGACCCGCAGTCTGATTGTTGTTGCTAGTTGTAAAGTTGTGTCCGGCTCAGCATGACCCCATGGACAACATTCCTCCAGACCTTCCTGTCATCTACCATCCCCCGGAGTCCATGTAAGATTATGCCTACTGCTTCAGTGACTCTATCCAGCCACCTCATTCTCTGTCATCCCCTTCTTCTTTTGCTCTCAATCTTTCCCAGCATTAGACTCTTCTCTAGTGAGTCTTTCCTTCTCATTAGGTGGCCAAAGTATTTTGTATGATTCATAATGAATCAAGCTGATTTTGACCCCTTTCAAATCATATATATATAATTGTCACCTGTAGCACAATCCACTGACAGGCTAGAATTCCACCTCTGGCAGAATCATGAAATTTCCTAGAGGTTGCAGAAAAGTGGATGCTGCACCATTTAGCAACATTAGGTACCATGAGCTTGTCAAAATACATCTGGCGTGGCTTGTCCTAAAAAATGATCCTCTGTGAGGCCATCATGCAAGTTCCATTAACCACATCAAAGAACTGTTTTAACAGAACATAGCAGCAGTGTGAAAACAGCTTGGCTAATGGGATGGTGAGCAAAGTATTTCAAGCTTCCATTCAGGCCCTAGTAATTGCTCACCAGACACTACAGGACAAGCTGCCTGATAAAATTCAGAGTCTGTAATGAGGCAGACAGGCATGATAACACAGCAATAAATCACAGCCTTTACTGTATATTCCCTGGACAGATGGCAAAGGGGTTTCAGTCAGAAGTCAAGATCAAACCTGTAAGTAAGCATCATGTTACAATCTCATTCACATCTGAACCTTTGTCTTCTCTGTTTCTTGTCCTCTCTCCACTGAAGGAATATATTCCCTGCTCTTATAGATGCAATCTAAGGAGATCCAAATCGAATGAACAATGTCTTTTGAAATTGCTCTGTAATAATTATGTACAATATTTTTGTGCAAGGAATTTACCCTTATAATGGTAGATTCATTGAGTGTATGTGGATATCAACAGCTACAGTACTTGTTTGAAATCAGAGGTGGAGAACCAGCATCTTTCAGTTAGGGAGAAAATAAATCCGATGCTGATTTCTTCTTATATTAAATATTTAAGCAGTTCCAGCTATCAGTTGCACAGAGAACAGGAGCAAATTGAGTCTGCTAGCTGCTACTATTTCCCCTCCACCCCTAGAATAGTTAATTTACAAAAGATAGGTGTGCTTAAATAATGTTTTACATGAGAAGACTACATTGAAAAGAGCAGATATTGGGGTAGTTGGATCAAATATTCTAATTTGCCGGTAATTTTGAAGAAGCATATGCCACAAGCGTATACCACAATTGTGATGATGATGATGATTTTGGCATTTTTAATTGTCCTATGCTAGATTAGATTATATAACATATAATATTATATGGAATAGGAATAAAATGTGAGAAAAGTTTAAAATGGATTTGCACATTCTTGCTTCATCCAGTTTTTCTTTATGATTTTTCTACGTTTTCCTTCTTGCTTTCTTTTACCTTTGTTTACACAATGATCTATCACAGGGTGTCAAACTCAGGTTGTGAGTAGCACAATATTTTTCCCCTTCCCTAAACCGTCCATGGGCGTGGCCAGAGTGTGACGCATCTGGCCCGTGGGCCATGAGTTTCATAGCCCTGATCTATGCTATACAATTATTTTCATATGGTTTGTTAATTTCTTTCCACTGATAATATTGTTCAGCAATTTTAACATACTGTACATATACCATAAAATTTATTCTTCAATAAAGAATGGGATTAGTGGAAGCAAATCCTTTATAGTTTCCTCTATATCATATCCCATATTAATTTTTGTGACTTATTAACCTTTTAATAAGTTACAATGAGAAGAAATTTGTTTGGTTAGGGGGAATCTCAACAATGTTTACTCAACAAGCAGTGGGATTTGAAGAGCAGTTATTTTTTTAACCATCTCAGAATTATAACATGCAACTATTAGTATGAAGTCTGGCAGATTTTATCTTCAAAGAGAGAACAAGGACCTTCAAATATTATCTAAATATATAAAGATTAAAAATGGTATATTTTAAAGAAAGAGCAAACATAAATGCATTGTGGACATTAAGAAAACCAAGCCCAAATCAATCAATTAAAAAATTTTCAAACTTCTGTTATTCCTTTTATATTTCATTCGTTTCTAGTATGTGAGTTATATCTTTGTGGAAGGCCAATGTTTCATGGTTCTCCCAAAGGCAACTGGACTTTTTGGTTTTTCTTTGAAGACGTTTCTCTTCTCATCCAAGAAGCATAAGAGCTGAAGAAGCTTCTTGAATGAGAAGCAAAACATCTTCTAAGAAAAACCAGAATGTCCAGTTGCCTCTTGAAAAAGCATCTTTGGGACAATGCCTTGAATGCTTTGAAGATTTTTGAAGACTCAATTCAAAGAGGCAATCTGATGAAATATAATCACACAAGTTTTTGAAATTTGGTATAATCCTAATATTCCCTGTACATTTTTTTAACATGTTTAAAGATATATGTCACAATGAAGATTGTGTTGGATTGGATGTTTGTCTGTCTGTATGTTTGTTTGTTTGGTTTATTCATTCATTCATTCATTCATTCATTCATTCATTCATTCATTCATCCTTTTATATTTGTTTTGATTCCCAGCAAATGTCTGGAGTAGTCCCTACAGTTTTCTTGGCAAGAGTGATTTTTTTCCTTCATCTTAGAGCTGGCCTAAGTCACCCAGCTGTCTTCATACCTTAAGCAAAACTAGAAGTCTTACAGTCTCATTTAGTTTCTAAGCTTTATGCCTTAACCTGTACACCAAATTGGCTCTCTATGTATAAAATTACTATGGATAACTTCCAGTTTAATTTGCACATAAAAGCCCACTTAGTTCTTATAACCCGATCAAGACAGGCAATTCAGCTAGGAAAATATATATGTTTAAAACTCTTTATTAAACATCAGCAACTATTTTTTGATGTGGCTTTTTTTGCCCCTGCCAGGGGCAAAGTCTTCTCTCTTTTAAGAAACAGATATTAAAGCATAAAATTATAGATTCTAAACCATGCTTTTTTTGTTTTGGAATTTATATTTTATTTCTTTGTACCTAGTCTCTTGAATAATTACATTTTATTTTAGTTGCAAAATTTTCTCTTGGGTAAATTGCTGCCTTGAATCACTTGCTATAAAAATTGAATAAATAAGTAAATTGAGTAAACCAATCAGTCAATAAATAAATAATGCTGTGTGATCATTCAATAATCACAATTTCAAATATTCTCACTGCCCCCCTACATTGAAAGACAGCCTTTTATAAAAGAGACTCATGATATCTTATATTCTTCTCAAAATAATTCATAAGATGGGACTGAGAAAAAGGTAAAAGGCAAATAGGATGGGAGGGAGTAAGAGCAAGATAATTTTTATTATTATTATTTAAGATGCTTAAATAAGCATTTTGAACTCTAATCATGAATCAAATAGCTTCTGCTCTTTTTGTAGTATAATTCAATTATACTAAAACAATGATTTTTTTTTTACATTCCCTTTATCCATTATGAAAGTTAATATTTTCCATTCCCAGGTTCAAAATGAAGTCTCCTAATTAAGACAATACTTATTGCTTTTGTCTATGCTTTTATTTTAAATTCTTTGTGCAGGGCACTCATTTTCTTATGTAATGCCCATTGTGTATGTATGATTTATCTGTCTCATCAAGTTAAAATCCATGACATAGATACATTTTATTTACTGATTTGATTAATATCCTGAGTTTTCTTCAGAAGCTCTGTCTCTTCAGCAGAGCTTCTGCTTTTCCAAAGTTATATGATGAAAAGCATGTGCATGTCTGGTCCATGTAAATATATGCAACATGTTACTACGGGCTTTTTAGAAATGGATTTTAAAAAAATCTGCCTAGGCAATTAATATGGAAGGGGAGAGAACTGAGTTTTATAGCATCACTTTGCAATAATAGAAGGAAAAAAGTGTCCAGTCTGCAATTCCGGAGCTCTAAAAACAGTCAGTATAGATAGTTTTGAATCAGATGATCAACAGTTAACCTGGCCACTAACAAAGCAATGTAGTGTGTTCCTCACCTATTTCATATACCCTGCTTCCCGGAAAATAAGACCTCCTCAGATTATACGCATGCATTAAATAAGCCCTCCCCCCAAAATAAGCCCTCCCTGAAAATATTGCAACACAGCAGCCACCATAAGGCGACCACGCTCGCTGCCTCCTATACCTCAAAAATAATAAGACCTTCCACAAAATAAGGCCAAGCGCTTATTGGGGGGGGGGGGGTCAAAAGAAAATAAGACCCTGTCTTATTTTGGGGAAAACATGGTAGGTGTTTCTCTTTTTCAAGGTTAACATGAAAGTGCAATGTAGAAGTAACTACAATACTCCACCTCCCCCCCCCAAATAAGTATTCATTCTTTTGTAGGACACTTTTCCTTTCTTTCCTCCCATTGTGGCATGGAGGTGGATGATTGCTTGATAGGGTTATTTCGTTGAGAATGATGAGGATGGTCTAGATAGTGTGTAGAGGTGTGTGGTGGCCTGGCCATTTTACTGGATAACCAGCAATGATTATACCATTTACCTGGGCCAGCAAGAAGAACAGGAAGAGTGGCAGTTATTGGAAGTGGTTTTTCTCTAGATAGTAGCTGAGTCGGACTTTGTTGGCCAACAGCCAACAAGGTGGAGGCTTTGTGGAGGCTCCCTTGTAAGTAGGCAGCATCCCACAGAGCTCACTAGGACTGTGGATCAGTTGTCTTTGCTTCAGCTAATGAGCATCCTGGATTGAATTCCAGAGGACTTAGCCCCTGCCCTTCTTCTTGAGTCTACCCATAGATACTACTAACAGAAACTGGGTGGTATAGGATAAGAAAGTGGTGGCAGCTTTGAGATTCTGATTGTTTAAGTCCCTGATGGAGTTTAATTCCCCAGTAGCCAGACAGCAAGGAACAAGGCAGAGGACTTGTTGAGGGTGGGTGGGGGAAGCTGCCTTGTATCTTGTGGCTGCCTTCCAGTGGCCATGTGGTAAGGGAGCTGTTTTGGTAAATTGTCTTGCTGTCTTTCTTTAGGAATGAAATGGCTGGCACTTGGATTTAGACATTGCAGAGACAAGACATTTTATATGGTTTGATAATTGGGTTGGGGATTAGATATGACAGGGTTCTTCTTGCCTTACTCATTTGGGAGATGGCAAAAGGCTGGGGATGCTGTTACTCAATCCCTTCAGAGGGATAGATCATTTCTCTGCTGTGTGGATGAGGGGGGGCATGTATAGCAACAGCACTTAGATTTATATACTGCTTCATAGTGTTTTCTAGCCCTCTCTAAGCAGTTTACAGAGTCAGCATATTGCCCCCAACAATCTGGGTCCTCATTTTACCCACCTTGGAAGGATGGAAGGCTGAGTCACCCTTGAGCCTGGTAAGATTCAAACTGCCAAATTGCAGGCACTCAACAGTCAGCAGAACTAGCTTGCAGTACTACATTCCAACCACTATGCCACAGTGGCTCATGGGGATGGGGGTGAAAGAAAAGGTTTGTTTTTTGGATGCTGGAGAATTTGGAATGAAGGTTTGGATGAGATACTTAGATGGAGGACCTGCTAGGGGGAAGGCACTGAGTTTTTTTTTTTAATAGAATCATAAGAACCTGAGCAGTCTAACTTGTTTAGGTTGGATGTATGAAAAGGGAGTCAGATAGGGACAGAACAGACAGAGGTGGGAAAGGCATTGGAGTGCTGATAGCAGGGGTGGGTTCCTGCCGGTTCGCACCGGTTCTTGCGATCCGGTTCGTCAGTGAACCCGGAAGTAATTAACTTCCGGGTTCCTAGCTCCTAGCCCCTGTCGCTGGGTGCCTGCAGGGTTTTTCTTTTTAAAAAATGCCTCTCCGGATGATCTTGAAAACCTGCAAGCTTGCTTTGGAAGGGGGCATATGGGCAGCATTTTCCCCTGCCCCCCTCCCCGGGAGCCTGCAGTTTTAAACCAAGCCTTTGCACAGTAAAGAAAATCTCACGAGCGAGAGAGAAATTCTTACTTGCTTTTACTGTGAAGTTGCGGAAGTTTCCAAGCAGAGATGGGATGGGGGTTTTCAAGATCATCTGCAGAGAGGCATTTTTTAAAAAGAAAATCCTGAAAAGGATTTGGAGAGATTTGCAACTGGTCTTTGGTGGTGGGGGGATCCCCAAAACCAGAAGCACAGCCCATTCCCCCTCCCAAAAAGACTGTTTTCTTTTTAAAAACCCCTCTGCAGAAGCTTCTCAGTGGAATCTTCCAAGACTATAGGCAAGGAGAGATGGGATGGGGGTTTTCAAGATCGTCTGCAGAGAGGCATTTTTTAAAAAGAAAATCCTGAAAAGGATTTGGAGAGATTTGCAACTGGTCTTTGGTGGTGGGGGGATCCCCAAAACCAGAAGCACAGCCCATTCCCCCTCCCAAAAAGACTGTTTTCTTTTTAAAAACCCCTCTGCAGAAGCTTCTCAGTGGAATCTTCCAAGACTATAGGCAAGGAGAGATGGGATGGGGGTTTTCAAGATCGTCTGCAGAGAGGCATTTTTTAAAAAGAAAATCCTGAAAAGGATTTGGAGAGATTTGCAACTGGTCTTTGGTGGGGGGGGGAATCCCCAAAACCAGGAGCACAGCCCATTCCCCCTCCCAAAAAGACTGTTTTCTTTTTAAAAACCCCTCTGCAGAAGCTTGAATTCCAGAACTCTTCCATGCCCTCCCTCCCCGTTTCATGGCAGCCGAAGCAACAGTGAAGCAGAGGCTGACACTCCTTGTTTAGGTAATTCTGAGGTGGTTGATGGTTCTGTGAGTGCCTGTCCTTTATAATTTTCCACGTTGCCTTGATGGCTTTTATTCCAGTGACTTTGTCTTCCCTGTTCTTAGGCTTAGGAAAAAAAACCTGGTTTCATTGGCAGTCTTTTTTTGGGGGGGGGGGGGATTTTTATTTTTTGGGTGTTTTCCTAGCACTGTCATAGTTTGTGGGTGTGGGTGGGTGTGTAATGTCCCGCAGTTATCTATACATTAATAATGATCTAGTAATATTAATAATATCTAGTAATTAGTAATATCTAGTAACATCGTCTTGGCCACTCCCACCAGGTCACATGGGTGGCAAGCCACTCCCACAAAGGAGGCCACGCCCACAGAGTAGGTTCGAACAATTTTTGAAACCCACCCCTGGCTGATAGGCATGGTACAGAAGAAAACAGAAAATAGGTAAAGTGGCTCAAATATTTAACTAGTACCATATTTGCCCCAGGATCTGGTTTCAGAGCTTCTGTGGCTTTGCTCTCCTCTTGCTGCTGCTTAATACCAACTCAACCTCAATAAAGCCCACTTCATCCAAGATTTGATTGTGGATGGGAGAGCCAACCTGGCTTGGGTTACTGAGATTGATTGATTGATTGATTGATTGATTACATTTGTATGCCGCCCTTTTCCCCGAAGGGGACTCAGGCGGCTCACAATTCAATCAGGGAAGGGGGTACAGACAAGGGAATAAAAAAGACAAGACATAACAATACAAAATTTAAAAAACACACAACAACCATACCATTGGAGAAGGGGGGCAAAAACTCTTTAGCCCCAGGCCTGTCGGAACAGCCAGGTTTTAAGGGCTTTGCGGAAGGCCTGGAGGGTGGTGAGGGTTTGAATCTCCACGGGGAGCTCGTTCCAGAGGGTCGGAGCAGCCACTGAGAAGGCTCTCCTTCGGGTAGTCGCCAGTTGGCATTGGCCGGCGGATGGAATTCGGAGGAGGCCTAATCTGTGGGATCTGATCGGTCTATTGGAGGTAACTGGCAGTAGGCGGTCTCTCAAGTACGATTGGGTACTGAAGGGGGAGGGTGTGATACTTGATTATTTGCAGGACTCAGAAATGTGCCTTTTTGTGAATGCTGCAACCTTGTGGAATATCTTGCCCAAGCGATTCAGCAATCCCCCACTCTTCTATCCTTTCAGAAGGCCAAGGTGCTGAGATAGGATTTTGTAGCTAGAAAATATGGACTGAGGGTAACTGGAGTTTGCTTCGGAGCATCACAAAAGGACAAGTAAAGGTTTTTATTTTATTGTTTTACATTGATTATTTTGTTCTTATTGGTTTTATTTGAGCTACTCAGAGTTGCTTAAGTTGGATGGTAATATAAATCTTTTAAATGAATGAATGAATAAATGAATGAATGAACCCATTATTTGCATTTATCCCAATAAAAACATTTTAATTTTCTCTCTTTCCTCTCTCTAATCTAATAGGACTCTATTATATAATTCATAATAAGAACAGTTGTGCTCCACCGTTCAAGTTACTTTGAAAAGAAGAAATTGAGTTTGTTGAAATTAAATGTCTGCATCATAGGAATCCTGTCCTCCCATCATTAATATGAACCAACAGAACTCCTGCAAAGTAAACAGTTTGCCCTCAAAAAATTGCTGAGGAAGGAAGCTGTTATTTATTGTACTTGTTTCCAAATTAAAGAAGCTTCCACACCACTGCACAGATGCACCTCTTCAGAATCAGTTCTGGATCTAATAATTTGCATTAATGCCAAATAACCGACTGTACTGTAGTTCTTTGGACACCACAGCAAAGTAAGAACTTCTTTAAATCACTGTAGTTGGTGTGCACTTTGTGGACAATCTCTTTTCCTGTTTATAAACATTCTTGCCTCATCCTTCTTCCTGACCAGAGATTACTTTTCTACACCTGCCAGTCAATGTTATTTTTTTCCTGTTTGCTTTCTTTAGAAATATTATATGGCTTTAAATCTTACAACAAAATAGAAAAACAATAAGCAAGCACACTTATAAATTATGGAAATTCATAGTGGAGATTGGCAACTGAGTAAACCATATGCACACATACACACACACACCACAAACACACAAAGCTCAATCCCCAGGAAATGGTTTCTCTCTCTCACCAATTTAGTCCCTATAAAACCTGGCACATAATTTACTTATATGGATGCTGAGCATCCTGGAGTTGAGCATCCTGAGTTGAGCACCTTTTGTGCTCAATAATCTTCAATATACATTCTTTAGAACTTAATATCATCTCCCTTCCTCCCCACCCATCTCCCAAACCAACCACAGTAGCCATGTACAACCACAATCACGGTCCCTGCCTGCACAATTGCAAATACACTGTTATTTCATGTTAATATAGGGTTTTTTGATGTAATAGATAAAAAATGGGATGATAGACCAAAAAATTCTGGTTTCCCCACTTATCTTTCTTCCATTATGTATTATTACTTGTTCATTTTATTAGATTTGCATGGCCACCTATCTCACAAAACCACTCTGAATTACCGACATGAAAACAAATCAATATAATACTAAATAACAGAATTTAATAAAAACATTTGGGGGCAGGGTAAACCAAATATCAGCAAATTCATACATGTTGCAAAGTCAGCTATCTCCCTGGTTCCATGCTTGGGACAGCTGCCACATCTTTGCTCTTTGCAAAAGGTCTGCAGGTCTCCACAAATTACAAATAGAAAGTATAATGACTGCAACAAAAGAAAATAAAGATAAGTACCAATAGTAATGCAAATATCAAATGCAATCCTAAAGTATATAAAGAATGGTTGCTGGGATTGGGTATGCCTAGCTTAATGAAAAGAAGGGTTAGTTCCAATATCAAAGGGAATGCGACAAAAAAGTAGGGGTCAACCTATTCTCCAAAGCACTTGAAGGCAGAATAAGAAGCAATAGAGGGGAACTAATCAAGGAGAGAACCAACCTAGAACTAAGGAGAAATTTCCTGACAGAACAATTAATCAGTGGAATAAACTTGCTTCTAGAAATTGTGAATACTCCACCACTGGAGTTTTCAAGAATAGTTTGAACAACCATTTATCTGAAATGGTATAGGGTTTCCTGCCTGAGGAAGGGATCGGACAAGAAGACCTCCAAGGTCTCTTCCAACTGTGTTATTCTGCATGTGGAGCACTTATTTGAATACTAGCATTGAGAGAATCACTATCAGTCAATTGCAAAAGGCAGCTTTATTTGGAACAACTGACATCCAGCAATCATACCTGTAACATACCTGTAACTTCATGGTATTGGACCTGGGTACTTGAGAGACCGCCTGCTGCCAATTACCTCCAATAGATGGATCAGATCCCACAGATTAGGCCTCCTCCGAATTCCATCCGCCGGCCAATGCCGACTGGCGACTACCCGGAGGAGAGCCTTCTCTGTGGCTGCTCCGACCCTCTGGAACGAGCTCCCCGTGGAGATTCGAACCCTCACCACCCTCCAGGTTTTCCGCAAAGCCCTAAAAACCTGGCTGTTCCGACAGGCCTGGGGCTAAAGAGCTTTTGCCCCCCTCCTCGAATGGTATGGTTGTTGTGTGTTTTAAATTGTGTATTGTTATGTTCGTCTTTTTATCCCCTGTCTGTACCCCCTTCCCTGACTGAATTGTGAGCCACCCTGAGTCCCCTTCGGGGAAAAGGGCGGCATATAAATGTAATAAATCCAATCCAATCCAATCCAACATCATCAAACAATGGCATCTGTCTATCTCGGGTCCTTGGGAATGGGTAGATAAAAGTGTCAAATCAAAACTAAATATTTGGCTGACCATGTGATCAACCATATTAATAATTGAATTTATATGACTCCTGGTGACTCCAGGTAGAACATAGAAATTCTTCTTAGATGATTTTCTTATTACTTAGTTTTGGGGAGAGAGAGGAACTCCTAACTGGCTCAAGGTATTCTCAGGAGTTTAATGCTTCAGAGATGTATGATCCACAGAGAAAATGGTTGACAGTTTTAACCAAAGTGAAAAGTATGGGATTGCTCTAAGCAGATTGAAATTTTCTCATCACTGAGATATACATAATATACTTGCCAACTTTCTCTAATTTTAGGAAAAAGTGTTATGATCTACTAAACATAATTGATACAAATGATCATTAATAAATTAGCTGAATAATTGCCTGCATTATAAAATTGATTTCTAGTTGGGTCTATCAAATGTGTTTCTTGATCATATTTTCTACTTGGTCAATGATACGGAAAGATCCATTTTCACAGACTGCACTTGTAATATTGAAATACTGTTAATCCCAGACCTTGACATCTGCATTCAAATATCTAAGATGTTTGCATAAGATAATGCATTTCAATTTTACATATAAACTTAAAAAGATTTTTTTTTTAATATACCTAATTACATTTCCGGATCATCTTTTAAATTCTGTTAGCCACCTTAAATGTTCACCTAGGCAGAAAAGCAGGATTTAAATCAAATACATCAATTATCTTTGTCATCTTGCACAAATCTTATACTATGAGATATATTGGACTACAATTCCCACTTAGGGATTGCTAGTCTTTGAAGTAGTGGGCAGATTTAACAAATGATCTTATAAAATAGCTTCCTTATAAAGCATTTATGCCTCACTATAATTTAAATCCAATATTTTTTTCCTCTGTTGAAATATGGCCCAATTGTCATTTTGATAAGTTTCTGGTTAGTCAATGGAAAGAAAGCGAATTCTTTTGACTGGCTCTTCCTTTAGCTGCAGAGCATCCAAAGATGTATTATCAGTTCTTTTCTTGATGATGCATAATTCTCATCCATCCTAAGGCATACTCTGGGATGATGGATTTAAATATTTCATCAAGCGAACAAGGCAGTCTATTGTAGTGCAGTCCAAGGATGGCACCATCAAGAGACAAGTTTTTCAAAGAGGTAATTCAGTAATATTCTCTGAGCAGATAATCCATGCCAAGAAGTTGCTCTGCAGCTGAGATTTTGGCAGCTACTAGAAAGATAATTTATCTTCCTATTGAAGTGACTGTTTGCAGCACTGGAACTGTTTTAAAATTTTCCTTTGAACATGTAAGAAAATCTCTCACTTCCTAGTAGAAGAGAGGAATGAATTATAAAGATTTCCCTTAAAAATATATTTGCAAAAAATATGTATATACAAAGACAATGGCTCCTTGAGTAGCTTATTTAATTGGAGTCGATTTCATACAATCATAGAAACAAGAAATTGCTAGCATGGAATCATTCCTGTATCATTTTTTTTTTCTACTTTCGAGTCCATACTTCCAGGATGGACTATTTTTTAATGACTAAAGGGAACACTTAAAATTTTGGACAAAACTAAGAGCACAGCAGGGTAGAAAGTAAAAAACCAGCAGAATTTTATATCATGTATATTGAGTCAACTCAGGATTTGCCCTTTTTAGGGAAAGAGGGGAAATCAGGAGGGATGTTGGGTTCTTTTTTCTTATCTATCCTGTGTCTATTTTAATGCACACATTATGATTTTTGTGTAATTGAATAGATCATTCATT